>NW_011889131.1:433520-435851 GCF_000151845.1 Pteropus vampyrus | reverse complement strand
GGGGGCAGGAGTTTTCTTGGTCACCCTACACCGAAGACCACTCACTAGCTCTAGTTTTAGGGGCAGTGAAATTGTGGGGGAAATACCTCTGCTTTGTTGTCAGAACCATTTCTTAGAAGTACACTGGGAATCCACACCATTGCTCCCAGGTGAAACTAGGTAGAGTTAGTTGTTACTGGTGTTTGACAGAAGACCCAGACCAGTGACATGCATGTCAAGGTCACGCAGCTGGTATGAGATTTCAGTGCTCATGCTTCCTGGTGGAGTAATGGCTTCCTTCTCACCAGCCTCTGAATCAGTGCAGACACCCACAGGTGCTGTTGGAACTGTGAGGCCTGGAAACCAGGTTTGAAGGCAGAGGCTCTCTGCGCGACTGTGCAAATCTATTACTCTCTGTGTTCTAGGTGCTGCCTCACCTGCATTGGTCTCAAAATAATAACAACAACAAATAATCAAAAGTATTTCTATACCCCCCCTCTCCCATCCTTTCACCACTTGACAAGTACTTTATGTTATGGGCCTATTCTGCTATTTAATTCCTGGTTGCTTTTTGGCTCTATTTGAAGAATATTAGCTCCTAAGACAGGTGTGTGTGTGTGTGTGTGTGTGTGTGTGTGTGTTAATTTCTATAGGTCAACGTACTAAACCTAAGTTCCACAATTTGATCCAGGCATCTGAGTTTGTTAATGTTTGGATTTGAAGGCTCGAATCCCAGAATATTTGAGACTAATAGTTTTCCAACTTGTTTGAAGTCGTAGAAGCTTTTTTCATCTAGTGGTTAGAGATGGGGGATGCTGCTAACCATCCTGTAGTATGTGGGACTGCCCTCATGGTTGAGAAACCCTGGGCTATGATAGAATAATGGAATGTATCTTTCCCCTAGAGGTGATGATACTTGTACTGCTTGCCTTCTGCCATGGACTCTGCTAAGTTGGGGATCAACATCTTGCTGTAAATACAATATAAAGCTACAAGAGGAAAATCAACCAGTCTAAGAAATAAAAGTCCTTGAATACTTTAAAAAATATGACATTGACAAAATCATATTAAAACAACAGGAACTATATAAAATGAAATAACTCTTAATCCCATTACTTAACTAAATCATTTCCATGTGTACTTAGAATGTGAGGCCTTCATAACCATCCAAATCCTAAACTTATTAGTAAATATTCACTTGATTTTAGGAAAATGACTGTGTAATCCTAGAGAACTAACAAAGTGTATTCTAGAATCCTCTTCACAAATCTACCAAATAAAAAAATGAACTGAAACTTAGATTAATTGGATCCCTGGCTAGTTTGTACCATTATAATCTTGTTTAATGGTAAAGGTAGAAATGGCAAGAAAAATAAATTCATGAAGGGATTTAACCGTGAAAGAAATTTCCAGGGTGTTTTCTGGGGTCAGTAGAGATTCCCATACCCCCTGTGGGTGCTGGGACAATCTGGTTTATGATATAAATGAAGCTCCTTGTGGTGCTTCCTTTTTCCTGGACAGATTTAGCTTGACTTTGCCAAAGCAGGAAAGTAAACCCAGAAAAAATGGCATCTGCATGAGGGGCTGTGGGAGAAATGTTGCAAAAATGTTTTCTGGGGTTCCAAATTAATTGCCTGGAAACATCAATACATGAGATATTCTAATTAATAGGGTTTTATTGCAAACCACCCTGTATATGAGTTGGAGGCTTGACAAGGATGAAGTGGACATACACTCTAGCACGTACCTTTTATGGAGGCTAGAGTTTACTGCAAGGAGCTCATGGAATCCATCCTCAGCAGAGCATCCTGGGAAGTGCTCGGCGGGGGGATGTTTGATGAAGGTGGCCTCTATGATTCCTCTCTCCCCCAAGCATGCTCAGATTGTGGCAAAGGAATTCTGCTTTTTGAGGAGGAGGTCCGGGGAGGTCAAGGAAAGCCCTGAGTGATGGTTTGGCAATCCTCTGTTTTAAAGAGTAAATTGTTATTTTATTTTGTTAGAGAATTTGAAATCCACAGAAAATTGAATAAGTAAAAACACTGTCATGAACTATAAAGAACGCTAGGTGTTCCTCAACTAGATTTTCCAACGGCCATCATCTTGCTGCACCATCTCCGTGTCGCTTTCTCTATATAAAGATTGCCTTTGTGCCAAACCACCCAAATCATTCCTAAATAGGCTGAAAACATCATGACGCTTTGCTCACCACATACTTTAGCATGCGTCTCCCAGGAAAAAGAGAATTCTCACACACAACCACACTGTTAACGGATGTAAGGAAATTAACACAAATTTAATATTATCACTCAACAAAAAGTCCATACTCAAATATTCTCAATTGTCCCAACAATG
>NW_011889131.1:420687-432340 GCF_000151845.1 Pteropus vampyrus | reverse complement strand
ATATAAAGATTGCCTTTGTGCCAAACCACCCAAATCATTCCTAAATAGGCTGAAAACATCATGACGCTTTGCTCACCACATACTTTAGCATGCGTCTCCCAGGAAAAAGAGAATTCTCATACACAACCACACTGTTAACGGATGTAAGGAAATTAACACAAATTTAATATTATCACTCAACAAAAAGTCCATACTCAAATATTCTCAATTGTCCCAACAATGTCCTGTATAACTTTGTGAGAATCTGGAAGATTGTTAAAAGGCGATTATCTTTTTCTCTCTTTTCTTTCTCTTTCATTTCTAAGACTTAAGACCAGGATGCGTTCTTAAGTCTTAAAAGACACTTTTGATTCTTGAGAGCTAAGAGTAGTGGTTCTCAAACTTTTTGATCTCTTACTTCATAAAAATTATTGAGGAACCCTCAGTAGTTTTGTTTATTCAGGTTATATTTATTGGTATTTACTAAGGCAGAAATTAAAATAGAGGAAATTTTAAAATATTCATTAGCTCATTTAATAGTAACAATAATACACCCATTACATGTTATCCTAAATAACATGTTTTAAAAAAAAGAACTATATTTTCAAAAAAATTAATGTGGAGGGTGGCTTTTTGTTTTCTTTTTGCAAATCTCTTTCATTTGTGGCTTAGAAGACAGGTGACATTCTCATACTTGCTCTTATATTTGGTCTGTCGCAATACACCATTTTGCTTAAAGTATATTCGGCAGGAATTTCATACAGATATGTAGTTAGAAAAAGGAGTATTTTACTAGTTGTTTCAGATAACTTACTATTCTTTGATAGTTCGCCAAAGCGTAACAGTGGTAGTTTCTTGAAGGTTAATGCAATGTGGAATGTGAAGCCTTATCAATGAAATTTTTGTGCTCTGTGAAATTAAGATCTAGTGATCTTGCACTTTCAATAATTTTTATTCATGCATTGAAATACATCTTTTTTTCTTCCTTTGTTTTTTTGGGATTTTTTGGTTTCCCCAGTTCTTGAAATTTTTCCAATTTTTGGTTGTTTTTTTTAAAAAATCACATTCATCAATCACTAACCTCACCTCATCAGAAATGTCTCTAAGTATTGGAAAGCTATCAAGCTCGTGGTGTATACAAGTTTTCCAATATTTTTATTTTTTCTTGAAAATTCCAATTTTACCATTGTCAACAAATACTGATGGTTGCTTCTTTTTAAATGACAGGCTCATTTTCTTCATTTTCAAGAAAATGTCTGTCAAATACTCAAATCTAAATACGCATAGTATTATGTCTCGTCATTTTTTCAGGTAAAAGTGGTTGGTGCTCCATGAACCACACAGATAGTTCAGCTCAAGCTCAAATAATCACACAGGTGCTTTTTTTTGAGATGACCATTGTCCTTGTTTGTAGCAAAGTGTTTCATGAATGTATACACTCTATTTTGTCATACTAAATATTATAAAGACATGTACTCTGAAGTTAAAATTAAGTAACATTATGACTTTTCTTTTTTTCCACCAAGGATATTCTAAAAAGAAATGCGCGTTTTGTCCCCCTACAATACAAGTACATGTGGTTGAAAGATTTTGCCAATGAGTAGTTTGGTGCTACTTTCTTGATTTAAGTCATCGGCAATTTTATCCACTATTGCTAATGTACCATCACTGCAAATGCCAACATAGTTGGTCCAAATAAAACATGAGATATTTAAAAATTATTCAAAGCTTTGAATATTTCAGTACTACTTGTGTTTATTGCCAAGCACTCATGTAAAACATCTTTGATCATTAGTTGGTGCTAATACCAAGCAAATTCAAGAAAAACTATAAGTCTAGTCATATCTATAGGCTCATCTATAACAAAATGAAAGTGCAATTCTGCAGATGAGATATGAACTCAATTTTCATGTTTACAGCTAAATAATTTGTCAAGTTATTATAGTTTTGGAAAGTGGCAGTGTCGTGATTTCTTTATCCAAAATTTCATCCCGCAGGCATTCAGCAAATGTCAAATGTAGAAGCTTTAATAAAGTCTATTATTGTGTTCCCTTCTCTAGCCAATGCTTTAGACACTGAATCTCAAAATGATGCCACCGTTTAACTGACACCAGAATGCTATTCAACAATGTTCTGTTGCATAAGACACGACGATTGAGGTTATAAATTATTGTCATCTATAAAACTGAAAAAGATAGCTTTCATTATATTTTTATTTTTTAATTACAAATTTTCCAGTTTCTTCAGAGTAGTTTCTTTGTTCCATGAGTCAAAGAACCCTCCGATATGTCAAGTTTACCTTTTTTAGAATTTAATGATAGACAGTACAGTTGTGGGTTGGGGTGACTTTTGGATTGCCCCCAGGGGTGCAAGCTGGTTGCCAGTGGAGCCAACCATGTGATTAGATGGTTGAGTTAGAACTTTCGATCTCACATCCCCATACCTTTTCCCCCCAGAAGAGAGAGAGGCTAGAGATTGAATACAATCCCCAGTGGTAACTGATTTAATCGGTCATGCTTATGTGATGAAGGTTCCATAAAAAACCCCAAAGGTCTGAGATTAAAGAGCTTCTGAGCTTGTGAATACATGGAGATTAAGGGAGAGTGGTTTTCTCAGTGGGGGGCATGCAGGCTCTGTGCCCTTTCCCCATACTTTGCCCTGTTCATCTCTTCTGGCTCTTCTTGAGTTACATATTTTTATAATAAATTAGTAATCCGGTTAGTAAATGTTTCTCTGAGTTCTGTGAGCCTCTCTAGCAAATAAATCAAACCCAAGGAGGAGGTTGTGGGAACCTCAAACTATAACTGGTAGGTCAGAAGCACAGATGACAAACTCAACTTGTAATTGGCATCCGAAATGCGTGTGTGTGTGGCGGGGGGGAGTCTTGTGGGACTGAACCTTTAACCTGTGGGGTTGTTCCCGAACCAAATGAAGGTCCACCCACCAAATGTGCAGCAAAGCCAAACCCTGAACATCAAGGTCAGCAATGAAGGAAATAAAGATGTTTATTTACGGGGCTTTAAGAAAGGAGAATGGGAAGCTCTTGCTTAAAATCCAAACTTTCCGCTGGCTTTTAATCAAGAGTTTTAAAAGGAAAGATTGATAGTTAGGGGTTAGGGGGAGCAGTCTGGTAGGCAGAAATGCTAAGGTGCAGGTTTAGATTGGAGAGCGTTGGAACTTGGCTATGTATGTTAAGACATGGTAAGGGACTTCAGCACTGGATCTTCTTGCACAGTGGACCCTTTGCTTCTGAAAGAGTTCTGATGTTCAGGTTCTGGTCATGTCCCGGTCCTTTGGATCCATGAGGAGGGGGCAGGTCTTAGAGGGGTCAGGTCTGGGTGCAGCTGGAGGTCAAAGTTCTCTCCTCTGTACATGCTTCAGCTGCATGACTTGTGATTTTGGTCAGATGTCTCTGAAAAGCAACTCAGTATCTTATTAGAAAGAGGATAGGGCCATTTTGAGTTGGTTCTGTGGTTGTAGGATATGACCTTGTCCTCAAGTATATGATGTTGGAATAGTTTTGAATTGTAGGACATTCAGCTGGTGTCACAGAATTGTGACATCATCCCATCCCCAGTATGTTGTAATTGGGTTTTGGAATCATAGGTTTAAATAACTTATTTTTCGTCTGGCATTTATTTGTTTCGTTTCCTCATCTGAAATGCCTGTTTGTAGAAATCTTCCTTGTTATTTAAATTGCAACTGTAATTAGCAATTTTGCTAAATTTGCTCAGCCTTTTGAAGCAAAATTCAATGTTCCTTACCCTGTTTTTACATAATATTTTGTTCATGCTACTAATATAGCATCTGTCCAGTTGTCTTTTTCTACAATTGTATGTTTGTCTTGCACAGTCCGAGACAGATGTCAGTGACCACCTGTGATGACTACTTAAATTTAAGTTAACTAAAACTGAATAAAATTAGAAATTAATTTCATTAGTCGTACTTTCCTCTTCAGGGATTCAAGAGCCACATGTTGCTAGTGGCTACCATATTGGATGCACAGATATGAATTTCCATCATTGCGGAGAAACTGAATTACCTCATAGTAAAGACTGTTCATCTTTGTGTCACCAGGATTTTCACAGTGTTTGAAAAGGAATAAACACTTACATTTTTCCAAACATGAATCCATTTATCAGGGCCATGCCAAGGAGATAGGGCTCATGTGCACATACAATGTCAGTACGTGCAGTGTAGAACCAAAACCAGCTGGTAAGTTAAAAAGTCAGGATGTTGGGAAAAGACTATAAAACACGAGAGCCTCTTGGGATGGTAACGATGAGAGCATGACCAGGGAGTTAGATGCTGGATGAGTCAGCAATTCAGGGCCAAAAACCAGACGAAGATTTGTCTGATAAAATGTGGACAAGGATTTTCCTGGACAGGTGTTGTCTGCACCCTCGTTAAATGATTAAGAATCTTCAAGCTGCTCTAAGGGCATGGCTTCTGTCAGATGGGAGACGATGCTCCCTAATCATTTGGGAAATGAAACTGGACAAAATATAAATGTAAGTTTTGGATGTAAAATGTATAAATTATAAACCACATACACACTGGAAACTATACAGGTCTGGGTCGAAAACGTCCTGCTATCAGGAAGTTCACATTCTTGATAGAGAAACACACATATAGACGACTAGATAGAATAATACAACTATGCTATTATTAACATGAAAAGGTGGAGCCTGTTGGTAAGAATAATTAATAGTGCTGTTTTTTATTTACTTATTTTTATTTTTTAAAATTTTTTAGGTGAGGCAACCCTTGGTTGATCTCACAGATTGCAAGGACTTTGTCAGTTTACAATCCCTTATTTTAAGCCTACAGCACCTGGTCTTCCTAGGTGGTCTCCCATCCAAGTACTAACCACGACCAACCCTGCTTAGCTTCCGAGATCAGATGGGATCGGGCTTGTTCAGGGTAGCATGGCCATAGACAATAGTGCTGTTTTTTATGGTCACATTTTTCCAAACATGAATCCACCATTCGCATAGTACAGTGTGGGTATGGAGATATTTGTCAGATAGAGGAATATATCACCTCTTAATGAACATGTTTACTTTTAATTCTTGTAATCTGAGCCTTACCTCTTCATTACAGTTTGCTAAAATGCCTCCAAATTACCAACGCTAGAACAATTTTACCTCTGAATATTTGGACAACTTTCCTTTCATCGGTAGACAATCATTCAATAAAGGTTGGTGGAGCATCTACTGGACACCCTACAAACTGCTCGGTGTTTTGGAAGATGACATGTAGGTCCTTGCCTCAGATAGCTTAGAATTTGAACAAGAATAATGCGCTTAAAAATATTGCCACCAATCTAATAGAATGTACATGAAATATCAGATGAATGGTATAGACACTAAGTACTAGGCCGGTTCAGAGGAGGGAGGGATATTTTCCAGCTGGTGCAATCCAGCTGTTGTGATTAATCAGCTTGAGGATGCCCAGGGGGATGGGGGCTGGGTCTGTTTTCTGAGGCCCTTACTGTTTATTAAGCCATTCCAGGAGTAAGGAAACTGACCCCAGTGAAAAAGTTCCAGTCTGGCTTCTTCTTTTCTAGAAACATGCTGGCAAGTGGACTCCTTATTGTAATTCAATGAACAGCAGCTTGAAACAACTGTCACAGCAGATTGTGTCCTGTTTTTTTTTTTTTTTTTTAAGCTTCTCCTGGATATGAATAAGATCCTTTGGGAACCTGCAAAAATTTCTTAAGGTCACAAAAGTACCATTCTGTTGTCTAATTCTTGTATATTACAAAAGGTCTCCTTATTAATTGTGTACTTGGGAAAAATCTGGATTCTCATAATTTATTTATAATTCATGGTAATACGAAGTAAAATCTGGATTTGAATTTCAATTTTGTCACTTGCCAGCAGTGTCACCTTGGAGAATTCAGTCTCTCTGGTCTTTCCTCATTTTTTCCCCCTCACAGATTTCTCCTTTTAATCTCAAGTATGTAAGTGTCAAATAACATCACACATGACTGGTTGATCCAATAATTAGCATTCAGCTTAATAAGATCCAAGATCTCTTGTTTAATTATATATTTTTTCTTGATCAGATAATTCTTTCTGTTCCCTTTGAGTATAGATTATATTTTACTACCTCAAAAATAATTACCTCAAGAAGGGAGACAATCAAACCTCCATTGGGAACACCTAAAATAAGGCCTGCATTTTTAAATATTCATAGGAAGATACTCCACTTAAGTTTACTGTCTATCATGGCTGTAGAGAGATACAGGTTTTGGGGTGCTGAAACATTGTTCAATTGTTCATTTATTCCTTCTCCAGGGCTCTTTCTCTAGTTATATAGATCTTAGTTTCTGATCTGTTTTATTTTCTTTCTCCCTGAATAACTTCTTTTTTAAAAATACTTTATTTTTTTTTAAGAGCAGGTCTAGGTTTACAGCAAAATTGAAAGCAAGGTACAGAGATTTTCTATCTACACCCTGTCTCTACACATGCGCAGCCTCCCCCATTATCAACATCCCCATCCGAGTGGTACATTTGTTATAATAGATGAACCTACACTGACACGTCATAATCACACAAAGTCCTTAGTTTACATTAGGGTTCATTCTTGATGTTGTACATTCTATGGGTTTGGACAAATGTATAATGACACGTACCATCATTATAGTATCCTATAGATTAGTTTCAATGCCCTAAAAATCCTCTGTGCTCCACTTGTTCATCCCTCCCCCCACCCCCAGCTCCTGGCAACCACTGATCTTTTTATTGTCTCCATAGTTTTGCCTTTTCCAGAATGTCATATAGTTGGAAACATACTGTGTATAATCTTTTCAGATTGGCTTCTTTCAATTCGTAATATTCATTTAAGGTCTCTCCATGTCTTTTCATGGCTTGATAGTTTGTTTCTTTTAGCACTGAATAATTCATCTTCTGAATATACCACAGTTTATTTATCTATTCACCTACCGAAGAATACCTTGGTTGCTTCCAAGTTTCAGCAATTATGGATAAAGCTGCTATAAACATCTGTGAGCAGGTTTTGTGTAGACATAAATTTTCAGCTTCTTTGGATAAATCCCAAGGAGTGTGATTTGTTGGATCATATGGTAAAGGCATATTTAATTTTGTAAGAAACTGCCAAACTGTCTTCCAAAATGCATTCCCTCCAGCAGCGAATGAGAGTTTCTGTTGTTGCGCATCCTAGCCAACATTTGGTGGTGTCAGCATCCTGGATTTTGGTCATTCCCATAAGTGTATAGTGGATCCTTATTATTATTGTAGGGAAGGCCGGAGTTGAGACTTGCAGTCGGCCACTTTTCAGATAAAGTTCTGAAACCTATTTTGCCCTGGAGAGTAGGACTTCATTATGGAGATTGCACTGGGTGTATTTTTTAAGGGTTAATTTTCCTCTCCTGCTAGAGCCAGGACAGGATCTTCCTTGACTCTTCACAGTGAGACCCTGGTGGAATGCCTGGAGATAAAAATCCATGAAAGTGTAGCGGGTCCCTCTGAGACTATGCACCCACAAGTTTCTCACTCTCAAGCTGGTGCACACTCAGCCTTGAGCAATTCATTAAAATTACCATTTAAGCGTTCCTACTAGCTTGTGACTTTTGCAGCTTCTGTTCCAGGTAAGCAAATCTTGGCTATTAGTCTCTGAATTTGCTTTTATCTTCAGATTTCTTGTGTTAAAAGTATATACATTGACTATTGTATTTGAATGGACCCACCATTCGAAATGAGCTGGATTTTGCATATGTGTTTTTCTCAAATGCAAATCAATTTTGACTCTAAAATTACACTTGGTTTTCAAGCCTTCTCTTTAAGTGTCTAGGGAAACATTGAGAACAGAAGAAAGGATGAGCTTTGCATTACATTTGGAATTTAGTGATTTTTTTCAGGTTCCGTTTTATTTCTTGAGCTTATGACAACAAGTTTTTGTATTTTCAGAGGGGCACTATGAAAAATCTTATAATTCCTTTTACCTGTAATTCGTAGTTTATGCCTGAAATTGAGAAATAGGAAGAAAGTTTTCTGTTGCTTTAGGGTCCCCCGCTCCCCAATGGGAGATCAGAACATTTGGTGGTAAAATCTGTCCATTTATTCTGCTATTTTTCCATGGATTAGACTTATTCGAGGGACACTTAAGTGACTGACCTATTACCAAATCAAAATGGAAGGAAGAATACTGCCTCTTTCTGTTCAGGTCGGTGCTGGCTCACGGGACCTGGGGGATTTCATGTTCCTCCCCTCAGACCATGGAGGTCTGTGTGTTGTAGACACGTGTGCTGCAGCTGCGTTTGTTAAACTGGACGGCCATCCTTAAGGGCACAGCCACGCAATCTACAGTCAACCAGCACCATGTATGGTGTATCTTACAGCAAATCATTAAAAAATACTTTAATGATATCAGTTTTTATTACATTATATTACAAAAATTGGAAAATAGAGAAAAATAATAAGCCAATTTATTTCACAATTAATTTTCTCCCTTTCATATATTTCCTTCCTTACTCCTTTTTCTTACATATATTTTCCATATAATTGCATTTATAGTTAATGTAACTACGCAGTGTAGTTAATGTAATTAATAGCATAATAAGCTTCTGGTCACAATTTTGATGTGTGAGGATTTTTCCCCATACTACCAAGAAATTCTCTGATTCCAGCTGGCTGTCTTATAATTCAACTTAATTTTGACACTCTCTGCCTGGAGATAGCATCAGATCCCACAGGTTGAGGGCTCAGTCCCAGAAAACTGCCCCCACTTCAGATACCAATCACTAGTCCAGGTTGTCCCCTGTGCTTCTGACCAACTGACTCTGAATCAGAGATTCCCACAACCTCCTCCTTGATTTTGATTAATTTGCTAGAGCAACTCACAGAACTCAGGAAACTTATTGGATTACTGGTTTATTACAAAGGATGTTGAAAAATACAAGTCAACAGACAGTACAAAGAAATAAAAAAGGGGAGATCCTGAAAAAAAGAGCTTCAGTCCTCCAGAATTTGGGGCTCGGCATGGTGGCTTGTGGAAGTGTTCTACTTCCGCAGCCTGAAGAATTTCCAAACCTCCTTCTTTTGAGTTTTTATGGAGGCCCATTTAAGAGGCATGATTGATTAAATCATCTGCCATTGGTGATTGATTCAACCACCAGCCCCGCTCCTCTGCCTGGAAATCAGAGGTTGGGACTCAGAGTTCCAACCCTCTATTCCTTGCAAACACCTCCCCCCATCTTTAGGGGATTCCCAAAAGTCACCTCATTAACATAAACTCAGCTGTGGTTGAAAGAGACTTGTTACGAATACCAAGATACTCATTTTACCTTTATGGCTGTGAAGCTATTTCAGGAACTGAGGATAACAGAACAAATATTATAACAAAATGTGCTCCCATAGCTCTTATCACTCAGGAAATTCCAAGGATTTTGGGAGCTGTGAACTGGGAACCATGGACAATGACCAAATATATATTTATTGTAAATCACAATATCGCACATAGTTAATGTTAATAAAGCAGGATACAATTTGTTATGGACTGAATTGTGTTTTCCTCAAATTCATATGTTGAAGCCCTGATCTCCACTGAGACTGCATTTGGATATAAGGCCTGTAAGGAGATGACAATAATTAATTGCCATAAGGGTAGAGCTCTGATCCAATAGGACTGATGTCCTTATAGAAGAGGCAGTGACACCAGAGATCTCCTCTCTCTCTCAAGCATGCAAGAAGAAAAGCCTTGTGAGAACGCGGTGAGAAGGTGGCCATTTGCAAGCCAGGAAGACAGGCTTCACCAGAAACCAAGACAGCTTTTGGACTTCCAGCCTCTAGAACTGTGAGAACATAAATGTCTGTTGTTTGAGTCACCCAGTCTGTGATATTTTGTTGTGGCAGCCTGAGAAGACTAATACATCTATGCTGCTACATAGTCTTATAATCAATATTTCAGTGGCTGCAATATTGGTCATTATATCAGAGTTTCCCAGGAGTTTATTGCATAGAATGGTAGTCATGGAGATGAGAGACGATGTGGTAAACAAATAAACAAATTGTATTCTGTGGTCAAATAAGTTTAGGAATTACTGGGTTAAACAAATAAGCGGTCTTCATTTCTTTATGGCATCCAGGGCCTTTGCTATATAATACTCATTGTCAACCTTCAAGAGGTTACACTTCTCTGAACTAGTGTTCTACGGCACAAGGTCTAAAAATATTACATTTTGTAATACTGAATTTTCTATTTGGCATTTAAACTGCTTTTATTAACACACTGCGATGAAAGAATAAATGAATAAATTGTTTTGTTCTCTTTGAAGTGCAAATTTGGGTTGGAGTTCACTTGGAATAAGTAAGCAAGCTGTATGAAACCCATCTCAGGGTATTTATTCTTAACTGAGCTTTTTAAGATTATTATTTACTGAATATCTGTTCTTTTCTTCTGATTGTCAATGAGCTTAGGAAAAGGCCTATTAAGGTGAAAAATAGATTCTTTAAGACTTCCATGAGATAAAATGCTAAAGCAGTTTAATTTAGATATGTTTTTGGGGGGATTATAAGGGAAAGTAATATGGCCGTAACACTAGATAAAAAGAGAAATAATCTAGAGATGCTCAACAATCTGGGTCCAAGGGTGTGTGTGTGTGTGTGTGTGTGTGTGTGTGTGTGTGTGTGTGTGTGTGTGTGTGTGTATTTGAGAATTTATGTGTGTTTGGGTGTAAATAATAAGGGGTAGAAGAAGGGTTGTCGTGAGATCTATTGGGGTGCTTAAAATGTTACTCTCCCTCTTAGTCCTTTGTTAGGTCATGGAGACTTAATTGTAACCATACTTGTGAAACTGAGAGCACACATAGACTCTAACAAACCTTGTAAGTCAGTGGTGCACAGGTGCTCTGCTTCCTAGGTTTACCACTCCAGGCTATAGAATTTTGCTCATGGAGGAAGTCAGACATCTTTATTTCTGTGTCTGTCTCTGTCGCTGTCACTGTAGCTTTATCTGCATCTAAATTAACATCTATATCTACATTGATGTCTACATCTACTGCTTTCACTTGGGAAATTTTAAAGGAAGCAATGTGATTAGTTCAGATGATTCAAGCCACACTCTGAAATTAGAACTATAAATATTCTGATATAGTTGACTTAAAGATAACAATACACATACATACTAACAATGAATAGAATAGGGTTCTGTTCCTTTTAATATAGGAAACTTTTAACCCTAAGTGTCTAAGAAGAATTTCTGTTTCAGTTCATTTCGATTCTCTTCTTGCATTGTCAAAATTTTGATAATTCTCATTAACATGAGAGGGAAATGATCAATAACCAATATGAACAATCAATCAAGTTTCACTTTCACTACCAAGTCCTTTTAATTGACTCTGTCAAGAACGCTCTCCATCGACCTGGGCTCACTCGTTCGTTACTGCAGGATGACTCCTTCATCCTTCTCTCTGATCCGTTCTGCACTGAGTGTTCTGTGCTTTGTATTTGGGCACGTATTGGTGTTCTTCTCCATTTCTTTTATTTCATTGTTTTGACAGGAAGAATTACTTCCCCATGTAGATTCTAGCTGGACAGAAATATGAATCCCACATTACCTGTCTACCAACACTGCATTCTGAAGGACGATGCCTCACTCCAGGTCTGAAGGGCAGCAGCCATATTTTGTTTCATGTACTTTTCCCTCCAAT
>NW_011889131.1:413478-419502 GCF_000151845.1 Pteropus vampyrus | reverse complement strand
GAGAAGACTAATACATCTATGCTGCTACATAGTCTTATAATCAATATTTCAGTGGCTGCAATATTGGTCATTATATCAGAGTTTCCCAGGAGTTTATTGCATAGAATGGTAGTCATGGAGATGAGAGACGATGTGGTAAACAAATAAACAAATTGTATTCTGTGGTCAAATAAGTTTAGGAATTACTGGGTTAAACAAATAAGCGGTCTTCATTTCTTTATGGCATCCAGGGCCTTTGCTATATAATACTCATTGTCAACCTTCAAGAGGTTACACTTCTCTGAACTAGTGTTCTACGGCACAAGGTCTAAAAATATTACATTTTGTAATACTGAATTTTCTATTTGGCATTTAAACTGCTTTTATTAACACACTGCGATGAAAGAATAAATGAATAAATTGTTTTGTTCTCTTTGAAGTGCAAATTTGGGTTGGAGTTCACTTGGAATAAGTAAGCAAGCTGTATGAAACCCATCTCAGGGTATTTATTCTTAACTGAGCTTTTTAAGATTATTATTTACTGAATATCTGTTCTTTTCTTCTGATTGTCAATGAGCTTAGGAAAAGGCCTATTAAGGTGAAAAATAGATTCTTTAAGACTTCCATGAGATAAAATGCTAAAGCAGTTTAATTTAGATATGTTTTTGGGGGGATTATAAGGGAAAGTAATATGGCCGTAACACTAGATAAAAAGAGAAATAATCTAGAGATGCTCAACAATCTGGGTCCAAGGGTGTGTGTGTGTGTGTGTGTGTGTGTGTGTGTGTGTGTGTGTGTGTGTGTGTGTGTGTATTTGAGAATTTATGTGTGTTTGGGTGTAAATAATAAGGGGTAGAAGAAGGGTTGTCGTGAGATCTATTGGGGTGCTTAAAATGTTACTCTCCCTCTTAGTCCTTTGTTAGGTCATGGAGACTTAATTGTAACCATACTTGTGAAACTGAGAGCACACATAGACTCTAACAAACCTTGTAAGTCAGTGGTGCACAGGTGCTCTGCTTCCTAGGTTTACCACTCCAGGCTATAGAATTTTGCTCATGGAGGAAGTCAGACATCTTTATTTCTGTGTCTGTCTCTGTCGCTGTCACTGTAGCTTTATCTGCATCTAAATTAACATCTATATCTACATTGATGTCTACATCTACTGCTTTCACTTGGGAAATTTTAAAGGAAGCAATGTGATTAGTTCAGATGATTCAAGCCACACTCTGAAATTAGAACTATAAATATTCTGATATAGTTGACTTAAAGATAACAATACACATACATACTAACAATGAATAGAATAGGGTTCTGTTCCTTTTAATATAGGAAACTTTTAACCCTAAGTGTCTAAGAAGAATTTCTGTTTCAGTTCATTTCGATTCTCTTCTTGCATTGTCAAAATTTTGATAATTCTCATTAACATGAGAGGGAAATGATCAATAACCAATATGAACAATCAATCAAGTTTCACTTTCACTACCAAGTCCTTTTAATTGACTCTGTCAAGAACGCTCTCCATCGACCTGGGCTCACTCGTTCGTTATTGCAGGATGCCTCCTTCATCCTTCTCTCTGATCCGTTCTGCACTGAGTGTTCTGTGCTTTGTATTTGGGTACGTATTGGTGTTCTTCTCCATTTCTTTTATTTCATTGTTTTGACAGGAAGAATTACTTCCCCATGTAGATTCTAGCTGGACAGAAATATGAATCCCACATTACCTGTCTACCAACACTGCATTCTGAAGGACGATGCCTCACTCCAGGTCTGAAGGGCAGCAGCCATATTTTGTTTCATGTACTTTTCCCTCCAATGACAGCCGATGGAGAATGTGCCCCAAAGCAGATAGTTGGGACATAAAACCTGGTGTTTTGTTAGTGTAGAGAAGTAGTGTATCCTAAAAGTAAGAAGCGCGGGTTATTTACCGGATGTGTTTCTGTGACGCCGGTCAATATTAAAATCGAGGAGGTTTGCCTGCTCTGCAGTCTCTGTGCAGCAGGGTTTTGACAGAACTCAGTTAGGTACGTCACTTCCTTTACGGTCATGTTGTTTGATGATAATATCCTTAACAATATCTGAAGGCTTTTTGTTTTTTAACTAGTAGCTTAATGATGACATCATAAAAACATTAATTGAGATCGAATCCATTAAATGTACAGTTAATGTAACATAAAGAGATGTAGATACAGCCACAAATAATGTAACGTAATTCTACCATTAACACCTATCCCTGCATGAAAGTGAAGAAACCCCTCCTTAAGTGTGGCAAAGACAACGCCTTTGACCTGGTTCTGTATGTATCCTTTTTTCCCCGCTTCCTTTGCTTCTGGAACATTCTCCTTTCCTTTTCTAGAGCCCATGAAAGTCTGGGTCTCAGGCAGATTTGTCTGAGGATGTTCGTTGCTTTAAATTAGGACTTTTAGTCAACTCACCTCTCGATATGCAATTGTTCTACTTAAGAACAGAGATCATTTAAATTTCAACTTCGAAATCAGGCAGTCTGGGTTTGAATTTTGGGCTGTGTTGTATACAAACTCCTTGATCTTGGACATATTTCTTTCTTTTTTATATCACTTTATTGAGATATAGGTGGCATACAAAAAGCCAAATGTAATATATGTAACTTAACAGGGTTGGAAATACTTATTAAACCATCACTATAATCCATTCCATAAACATATCTATCACCTTCAAAAGTTTCCTCCTGCCTACATTATTATTATTATTATTATTATTATTATTATTATGTGATAAGAATACTTAAGTGTTAGAAGAGGTCATCAAAAAGATATTACCCTGGTTGACTCAGGAGCTGGACTTGGGTACTTGAAGACTCCTTACCCTTTTCTCTGTTCTTGGAATATATGTTCTGCCTACTATTCCCTCACTAGGAGCTGTTTCAAGGATGTAGCCTTGAAAGAGTAAGGTGTTGTTGAAACCATCTAAATGGTATAGGTGCCTGAGCCCAGTGAAGGCCTCTCTGTAAACTTTTAAGATGCTGACGGGCAGGGGTAGACAGTTACGCATCTGTGGCCACCTAAGATGAGCCTCCTATGTGAGTTCTGTTGCTTATTAACCTTGCCAGCTACCACTCTGGAGTCGTCTACCTCTTTCTTCTGTCTCTCCCTACCCTCCCCGTACCAGGGCCAGTTTCAGATTTCACCAGGGAGCTCCTGAGGTTTTAAACCAACATTAACATAAGATCTAGTAGAATAGTGGTTGTCAGGGGCTGGGGAGCTGGGAAAACTGGAAGGTGTGAATCAAAGCGTATGAATTTTTTATTTATAAGATGAATAAGTCCTAGAGTTCTACTGTATGATGTTGTGCCTGTCGCTAACAGTGCTGTGTTGTATACTTCCAAATATCTTATGTAGACGTGCTTCTCTATATAACTCAGTGTCTGCATTTCTAACATGGACGTTAGAATAGTCTAGTGGTGAGGATTAAATAAGAGCTCCTTGTTTACATTCGGTGTGATATCAATAACTGTTAGTTCAGTAGTAACCATGCTAACAGTACTTGTAGACACTGCAGTCCCTGCTGTAAGGCAGCTACACCCCTGTGTGCGGTGCTGGGCGCCGGGCTGTTCATTTCTTCTCTCATCTCATCTCTGCTGCAGCCGCCTAGACCCAGGAGAGACTTCGCTCTGTATTGATTTGCATTCTGCGACATCACAGCAGGAGAATCATTTTACTTTTCTTAGTTTTGGTAGGGAGAAGACATTTTCTGGGTTGAATAAGAAATGGAAAAAAACCCCTTTCTCTCTCAGCCGTCCCTCCCACCCACGCTCTGCAGTAAGTCGCTGACTGTTTTCTCTTGTGTTGCACCATCGCAAACTCCCCTTTGGAAGAAGTGGCCTCGTGTACGTTCAGTCTATATTTGTGCTGCCCCAAACAACTTTTCCTTTTAAAAACTAAAACAGTCAGTGAATTTCTCCCTTGAATTAACCAGCTTTTAACTACTTACTATCAGGTCTTTGCAGATAGCTGTATCCAGGCAAAATTATGATGATAAAGCTTGTATTTATCCTTTCCCAGATCCTGTGTCTGAATTTCCCTATCTTTTTCTGCATCTCTCCTCCACAGGTTCTAATACCGAGTGTCGTTAAAATCACACTCATTTAATTTGGCGGGTATTTTCAAGTTCATCTAACCTTCAAAAGATATATCACATTCTGATCAAGTAAAGAAGCTGAGCTGTGGGATCACTTATACTCAGCAGTTAACAGGTTTCGCTTCTCCCATTCCAGGAAAATTTTCTATAAGAGAAAGAAAGGAAATGGCGAGGCACAATCTGAATAGGAAAGTGAACCAAGGAAGGAAGAGCACAGGTATCTAGCGACTGCCTCCTATGTGGCAATCGAAGGGCAAGGTTTGCCCGCCAACGTGGTCTCCTTACGTGTTTGTTCACTCTGAGGGACATTGTGACTTTTACAGGTGATATACTAGACTCGGAGAGGTGAAAGGGCTTTTCCAAGGTTACCCAGTTGGTAAGTGGAAGAGCTAAGATTTTAGACTCGCCTTTTCGGAGTTGGCTGCATCTGACATCATACTGGCTGGGCAACTGACCTACTCTGAATATGTATGCACATTTGTGCTGGAGGCTTCGGGGAGAGTATGATCAGAAGATACTTCTTGGATATGAAGTCCTATTTTCTGATGGCAGTTATGGGAGATGAGATTGGAAAGAGTTAACAGATGCTTTGCACTTCCTTCAAGAACCCTGCTGACTTTTGTACGGTAAAATAATAAAGTTCCAATTTGGGAGCGAATTTGCTACTGTGACACTAATACAGCTCCAGGCTATTAGAGGATTCGATGAGCACAAAGCTTTATGAGCCATCAGCTGTGGCACTGGAGGGTGATTCAGCATGTCGGGTGCTGGGAGCGTAGCTGTTAATTGGAACAGAAGAGAGACAAGGAGCCCTGGTTTGGCAGATTGGGTTTAAATGGGTGGATTGTCTGACAGAGACTTTTTCTGTTTTCTCTTGGCTTTGGTTCAGTGCTTATAGCCAGACCGTCCTGCTCCCTGCTAGACTTTGCTTGCCTTGAAATGCCTTTTTGTTACTTATTTATTTATTTTTGTCAGTATGTAGCTCCAGATTTCATAAGGCTTGGGTGAGTGAATGACAATGGCAATATAGCCAACTTTCATTATTTGACTCAGTGAATTCTCTGGAACCCTGTTTTACTTTCCAACTCATTTCCTTCTGCGGTCAGTAGTGTCCTAGGCTCCTTCCCTCCTAACCCTAGAGCTGGCATTGACCAAAAGTTCATTTTCAGTGCAGTTTGAATCAGGAAATGTCCGTTTGGTACCGAGGGAGGTGGAAGAAGCAGAGGAAGTGGGAGCTGAAGATCTGAGTTCAAGAACTGCTTCTGAATAACTGATTGCCCCAGGCCTCAGACTTCTCTCTTGTAAAATGGGGATTATGAAAATAATATTCACCCAGCAGGGTGAATATGTGTTAATAACTCAAAGAAACCAATATCCTCTGAATATTTATGAAGCTCAAGAGCCACAACTTCCATGAAACCTTTTTTTTTTTTTTTTTTTTTAATTCCCTCAGGAAGAGTTTCCTCCTCCCTTAGGTTTCTGAGAATGAGATCTCTAAGTGGCCACATCTTAAGACCCCATGGCGGGTGTAGATGATAGAAATCCAGAAAAAGGCTTTGGAGGCAAACAGACAGAGCTGTATAATGATAGGGAAAGTTACTTGTCTCCTTAAAACTTCCTATCTCTAAAACTCCTACCTGTCCTGCAGGTTATTGTGAGAAGTAGAGGTATAATGCCTGTATGGTACCTTCTACAAAGCCTGGCACATAGAAGGGACCATAATAAATGCTTTTCTATTTTTTCCACTCCTTTATTTTTATTCTTCTTATCCCCTTCCTCTCTACCACATCCAGAAAGAAGGTTTTACAAAATATTTCTTAAAAATGGTATATGTTTATCAAGTTTCTTCTCTTTAAGTTTCTTAATTAAAATTTAATATAATATAAACTTAATACAAATTTCATATCATACTGTAAATCTTCTAACAATTTT
>NW_011889131.1:394814-412923 GCF_000151845.1 Pteropus vampyrus | reverse complement strand
TTTTTAATTCCCTCAGGAAGAGTTTCCTCCTCCCTTAGGTTTCTGAGAATGATATCTCTAAGTGGCCACATTTTAAGACCCCGTGGCGGGTGTAGATGATGGAAATCCAGGCAAAGGCTTTGGAGGCAGACAGACAGAGCGGTGTAATGATAGGGAAAGTTACTTGTCTCCTTAAAACTTCCTATCTCTAAAACTCCTACCTGTCTCGCAGGTTATTGTGAGAAGTAGAGGTATAATGCCTGTATGGTGCTTTCTACAAAGCCTGGCACATAGAAGGGACCATAATAAATGCTTTTCTATTTTTTCCACTCCTTTATTTTTATTCTTATCCCCTTCCTCTCTACCACATCCAGAAAGAAGGTTTTACAAAATATTTCTTAAAAATGGTATGTGTTTATCAAGTTTCCTCTCTTTAAGTTTTTTAATTAAAATTTAATATAATATAAACTTAATACAAATTTCATATCATACTGTAAATCTTCTAACAATTTTGTAATTAAAATGTAATATAAATTTCATATCATACTATAAATCTTCTAACAAACAATAGCTTTCTCTACTTCTGATTTTCAGTCTCCAGATCAATTCTAGTAACTTTTTCTTATGACGATTACATCTTACGTTTATTAGTATTTTTTGATTTTCCAATTTTAGACCAAAATCTATTGACTTCCTACTATAGAAGATGTGAATTTTTCTCCGTTTCATCTATTTTCCCATAAACATTCTTGTATAAGCTTCCAGTGGCTGCTGTAACATATTTCCGTGAATTTAGTGGCTTTAAACAACAGAAAAAAAAATCATTCTTTCACCGTTCTGGAGGTCACAAGTCCAAAATCAGTATTGCTGGGCTCAAATCAAGGTGTTAGCAGGGCTGTCTCCCCGCAGAGGCTCTTGAGGGGAATCCATTCCTTGTCTCTTTCGGTTTCTGGTGGCTCTAGCATTCCTTGGCTCACGGCCACATTACTTTGATCTCTGCTTCTGTCTTCACATTGTGCCTTCTCTGTGTGTGTCTGTTTAATCTTCTATTTCCCTTTTTACATGTGATTACATTTAAGGCCCACCTGGTAATCCAGGATAATCTTCTCACCTCAAAAATCCTTAATCACATTCTTTTTCAAGTGAGGTAACACAAGGTTCCAAAGATTAGGGCCCAATATTTTGCGGGGACGTTATTCAGCCTTCTTCATGCCCCGAATTCATTATGGGTTTATTGTTTAACTAGTTTTTGTTTCACTAGTATTTTGGCATTCTTATGTTTATGCATAGGTTGCTCGCAGCTGAACCATGTAGTATATATACTATGATGACATTTTCTATCTTACCCAACATGTATTTTCTTTGGAGTAAATAATTTTTTATTTATGTTTTTGCTTAGTTTTTCAGGAGCCCTTCTCTAAGTCAGCTTCGGTCTTTCCAACAGAATCATAAGTACATCATGGAAGCTATCACTTTTCTCTTTTTCGTTTGGATGCTCCCTCCCAAAGCCTCTCTCCTCCTGCTTGGGTCTGGACTGGCTGCTCTCTTCCGTGGTACAGCTGCCATCCCAAGACTTCTCTCCACATTGTCCCCAGCTTTCCTTGACCCCTTGCCTGTGTTGGAGCCACTGTTTCCTGGACTCTATGCCTCCTTGTTTCATGGTTTTCTCCTTTGCCTTGGTAGAGTAACTCATGTGGTGGTTTTCTGGGTGCATGAGAGATAACGTTTCCAAACTCTTTATTTCTGAAAATGCCTATATTCCACCTTCATCTTTGATTGATTGGTATTTTGGGTATAGAATCAATCCGGTACCAAACAAATCCCAGAATTCTCTGAAGGCTTGGTACTTGGGCTCACTCCTGGTACTAAGTCCCAAATCAGCCAGGCTTTAGTTCGATAAAAATCACATCACTTATTTTAGAAAAATAATTGAATATAAGGAACATTAAATAGGTGGGTGCTGGAGAACTGAGACAGCACAAAGATCATAACTGCAGGAAGCGGCTAGCATACTTAGGGGAGTGAAGGGAAGGAGTCAGGGTAATGCGAACTCAGAAAGTTGAAAGAGGAGCCTCATGGTGCTGAGATCCAGACATTGGAGAAGGAGGTGTTGGTAGCTGGTGCCAAGGTTGGTTCTGGAGTTCCAGAAAAATAAAATGACCAAAGCTTGGAGTCTGAGCAAGTGCCACAACCAGAAGGGCTTTTACAGAGATGATGCTGATAGGAATAGAAGGGAACAGGAAAGAGCATGTCCTCGTCCCTTCTCCAGACTTCCAATCTCCCTCTGTGCCACCTATTGACAGATTCTAACAGAATGCCAGCGAGCAAAGGAGAAATGTGGTTGGCAGAGTCCCAGCTGGGTGGATTGAGGCTGAGAGGCAATTGCTTAATAAATGGCACAGCTGTCTTCCAACTCCTAGCGTTGCTAGAAGTTTTGGAATCCTTCTCTGAAAATTGGGCATTATACAATTTCCCATGAGGTACCGTGGGGTGGATCTTTTTCTCAATGATCGGGTTAGACATCAGACATTGGTGGGTTCTTTAGATCTGGAAACTGTATTCAGTTTTTAAGAGAAATTTAAGGGAAATTTTTTCTATTACTACATTGGTAATTTTAACCTCTCCATTTTCTTAGTTTCTTTTTCTAAGATCCCTATTGTGTATCTCATTTACCTCTTGGAGTGATTGTCTAATTTTCTCATAGTCTAACCATATATTTCTCATCTCTTTTTATGATGCTTACTGTGAGGTTTCCTCCAATTTCTATTCTCTTTTAATTTTTAAAATTTCTACGAGCATATTTTTAAATTTCTAAAACCTCTTTCTGAATCATTTTCTTTCTGAAATAGCACTCTATTCTTGTTTCATTGATCTTGACTGGATTCGTTGTTTCTTATATCTCTTAGGCTACATTAAATGTGTTTTTGAATTTTTTCTTCAACATTTATTGTCTTTTTTTTTGTCTGTTTTTTTATGTTATACACTTTTCTCAAATCTCAGATACTCGTTGGGTATCCTCATAGGCCGAATGGAATAGCTGTGAATGGGAAGGGTTCTTTGATTGTTGGATCTCACTATAGAATGCTCAGGTAAGAATCTGGATAATTTGTAGGTGATCAAACATCAATACCTATAAGTATTTTTGCCCCTCCCTTCCCCCTTGTGCCCATCAGGTTTCTCAGAGAGGAGGAGCTCTTTCGCTTCCAGCCTGGGAGCTGTAAGCCTGATTGCTACTTTCCTGAGCATTAACTAGAGCGAGTTGGAGGTGTGATGCCCACTGTTTATTTTTCAGACTTTCATCCAATGTCCCTGTGCTCTATGCAGTGTCTCACTCCTGCCCATAGCTGTGCCTAATATTCCTGTTTCCAGAGCTTCTTCGTTTAACCCATTCAGAGAATAAGTCTCCCATCTTCTGCCAGGGTAGGAGATGGGCAGGGGGAGACAACCCCAAAGTCCATCTTCTCCTTACACAGATTTCCAACCAGTTCTTCTCTTTCCCTTCTTCATGCTCACTCTGGCCTTCCGAGGTTCCTGCTGCTGTCCACGGCTGAGGCTCTTCGAGTACCCTTTCCTCTCAGGCAGGGAGAAGTGAGAACACATGTCTGAATTGGCCAGTCAGGACTGAAAACTGTCAATCATATCAACAATATGACACAGGCCTAGTATGATTAGAAAAGGTAGTTGTGGGGAGTTTACTAAGTACTTGTCCTACTACAGAGAGAAGGATTTAGACATAAGCATTCCCAGGGGGTCTCCTTTTGGCTCTATTTTAGGCTCTTAACTTAGGACAATGGGGTGCTGGCAGGTCCTTGACCATTATGTACCACCCACCACATCCTTTGTGTCTTCCTGGAAGGACCTGGATGACCCTCACGTCCTCCACGAAGCCTTTCTGACGGTCTTTGTTCACACTTTTATCCTTCTTTCTAGTTCTAACGCTACGGGGTGTTGATCCCTACACCCCTGGGACATCTTCTCACGTGGTATCTAGCGTGATTTATTCATCTTCTTAGGTGTTTGCCATTTTTGCCCCACATGGATGGAGGCGCTTTGGGAACGGTGGTGCTGAACTATACTTGTTCATATCCCCCCATTCAGTGCAGTGTCTTTTTATACACACACACACACACACACACACACACACTCACACACTCACAAAAATCTGCCCATCATCTTCAACCACAAGTTATTTGATTATGAATGAATAATTACTGAGGGGAATATTAATATCACATTTATATAGTTCTTTATACTTTATAAAAAAAACCCCATACACTTTGTGTCTCTTGATTTTCCTGACAATTTGGGAAGGGGTTGTGTTCACCTTTTTGGTAGCTGAAGACACTGAGGTTCAGAGAGGCGAGGTGACATACAGACTTGCGACCAGACCTTCATTCTGAGAGTCACATACTCTCTATTTTGTACACAGATATTCACAGCAGCTTTATTTGTAATAGGCCCAAACTGGAAACAAGCCAAATATCTATCAACTTGCAGGTGAGTGGACAAGCAAATTGTCGTAAATCCATACAATGGAGTATACTACCCTGCAATAAAAAGGAATAGAATATTGATACGCGCAGCACAGATAAATCTCAAAATAATTGTACTGAATGCAAAAAGCCAGACAGAAAAGGGTACAAAATGTAGGATCCCATTTATATAAAATTGTAGGAAATGCCAACTAATGTATGATGACAACAGATCATACAGTTGCCTGGGGATTGGAGTGAGAGGCAAATACTCTTTGGCACAATCCATAGCCCACTCTTGCACAAGAGGAGGGTTGGCGAGGCACACACTCCCAGCGCTTGCAGAGGAGAAGCTTGGCCCCAGCAGCATGGCATGTAGGTAAGTGCCGCTGTGATGGGACTCGGCTGGCAGAGCCCAGGTGTCTAGTCTCTCAGGCTACTTAGACCCCACTTCCTCTCAGACGAATGTGGGATTGTTTTGTCATAAAAAGAAAAGCGTAGTCATAAAACATGTCTTTGTGGAAGAAAAAAGTTCCCAGGCCTAGGAATGTGTGCGTGTATATGTGAGACAAGCTAAGACAGGTGCCCCTCTCCCCCTCCCCGGGCCCCAAGGCCCGCTTGGCCAGGTGTGATCTCATGCTAACCTGCAACATGAGGGGAGCCTCGAAAGGCCAGCGGCATCTGATATCCTCGATATCAGGCTCAGAACAGTTTTCCAAAAGACTCTGCATTCCCTGAGTCAAGAGCTCTTTTTTTTTTCCCCCCTCAAAAAACATGTGCATTTCAGCAGAAATTTAATCCCTGGGGTTCCAACTCCTTCACACTTACATCAGTTAAAATGGCATTTCTGAAGAGACATGCGATCCTCCAGAAGCCTCTGGAGGCTAAGCTCAGCTTGGTCTCCTTTCTTGTTGCCTGACCTTAAACAAAAAAAGAGGAAGTCACGTTTCGTTTTCAAAATGATCTTGACAAAGTCTTTCCTTTAAATTGGCTTGGATTGACTCTTTTTCTCTCACGGATTCTTTGGCCACTTTGTCCTATTGCCTTGCATGATGGAAACAGCTGTCGACCTCAGCCCGTGGCCTGAGGGCCATGTCCCTCCATTCCGGCTGCCTGGCTCCTTCATTGAGCTGATCCATGGGAGGCTGGACTTCTGCATGAGAATCAGACAAGATTTTGTTCTGGATGGGCCCTAGAGGTTATATATTCCTTGCTCCCCCTTCTAGAGATGAGGACATTGACAGCCAGGGAGGAAGTGTCTTCTTAGGATAATGCGGTAGTTCATAGAGATTCTGAGTTCTTGAGGGTCAAACTGCCAGACGTTGTACTTAATGTTCTACATTTGTTATTTATTTGTTTAGAAATTCATTAGTAAGTCATTGTTCTCCACATTTTACTGATGGGAGAAATGAGGCCGAATGGGATTAGGCCATTTGTCTAAGGTTGCACAGCATGTATATGGCAGCATGAAGATTAGAACTATGTGTCCATGTTCATTGCTCTTAACAAGTGTTCTGTTTTCTCCTGCAGAAATGGGGGTGGAGGACAAGGACCCAGGGCTCCCAACACCTGTCTTCTAATGTCTTGTGATTTTTGATCTTGAGAATATTTTCTATAATCACTGGACCTTAGTACGTCTGTCTAGTTCCTGAAACCTTGAATCTATTTTCGCCTGATTTCGGTGTTCTGAGGACTAATACTAGGTGATGTTGTTGATTTAGCCTTCAACACAACTGTTTTCTTTCTATTGCATTCTAGCCCTTCCGCAGTTCTTCCCTCTTTGTCACCCATCTCTCGTTGGCACCCGGTTCTCTCTTTTTTTTTCAGAAAGTGTTCAAGAAGGGATCTACTATTGGTTATTGATAACTCAGTGTGAACTTAAGCCAATCGGGGACTTTCGTAGGGGTATCTGTCCTATCTCTCACGGTGGAATGGAATGATTTTAGAGAGAAGGATAAAAAACAAGGAAACTACATTCCCAGGCATACATTTTGTGTCAGATGTGCTAGATTCTATTGTATAACTTTACTTATAAAACGCTTCCCTTCTCTCCTCCCCCTTTGTACAGATAAGGA
Source organism: Pteropus vampyrus (assembly GCF_000151845.1). Classification (NCBI taxonomy): domain Eukaryota; kingdom Metazoa; phylum Chordata; class Mammalia; order Chiroptera; family Pteropodidae; genus Pteropus; species Pteropus vampyrus. The sequence continues at coordinate 406,397 of NW_011889131.1, read as the reverse complement.
TGCAACACGTAGAGAGGTTAAATAACTTGCCCCCTGTCATCACATAATGACTTCTGTTTGTGGGATTCTTTCCACTGCACCATCAGCTAGAAGGAGAGGATTTTGAGGGTGATAAGGTCCAGAGGGAGGGGCTTTTCTGTGTCCTTGAATCAATTGTGAGAGGCTGACCTCTACTGGAGCGTGTTGCACTTGAGTACCATAAAGAAGAAATAATTTTCTTAGCCTCAAATGATTTTTTTTCACATTTAAAAAAGGAATCCATTTAACATAGCTATGCCAAGTGCGTACTATCTATGAAACACTGGGCTAAATGACAAGGTAAAGCAAATAGAAAATACAAGTCAATTGGCCTGCATAGGAACATAATGCAAGCATCCTACGCTCAGCATACTGGCTTCATTGGGGGCTATTCCCAAATAGCAAGAGACAATGTTCTCTTCTACAGGGACTGGAAGACTGAGGTCTAGCAAGGAGCGACCCTTTTCTAGGCGTATTCTCCCCACATCATATTCCATATTTTATAATATGCACATCTGCATCCTGTGTCATTATTTTTGTCCCACTGCCTATTTTTTTATGCAGCATTGATTCACTGAGAGGCACATAAAATGAGTTCAAGATATAGGAAATTGACTCTTATGAATGTTTTATTTACTTATCTATCATTCTTATCAGTGGCCCCCTTCCCTGTCTCTGGTTACCTTTTTCACTTAGCTGGCCAACTGAGAATTAGATGAAGGATGGAAATAACCTGGCAAATTGCCTTTAGCTGCTAGACAAGGGCTCTTTCTTTCTGTGGTTTAGTTTCACAAAGGGTTTTGCAGGCATTGGACATTTTGGTACAAAGCGGCATGGTCTAAAGGTTGCAGCCCAGAAGGGTGAATGAAGGGGGTCACTGTCCTTGGCTTCATGTAGCCAAGTTTTTGATGTGATAAAATCACTTATACCTCTTGTTTTCCCTTTCCTGCACTTGGAAAAATTATTTTGAATTATGGTAGGGTGTTGTTATTGTTTTACATTTTATTGGACATAAGTTCTAATTTGCCAGATGGTGCCTACTGGAGTTATACAGCACACGGCCTGGATGGCATCATTTAGCAGCTCAGGGTCATGTACAAAATCACTCTGCATGTAAAAGAAACAATTTTCTATTAATTTATAATGCTTTTATTGTGCTTTTCTTAATACGAAAGTATTTCATGCAGAAAACTGGAAAAGATAAGCAACAAACAAATACAAACCATTTGAATCTTGTCACCCAAAGATATCCACTGATATCATTTTATATTATCTTTTTGGCTTTTTAAATGTGCATTTAAACATAAGCAGTATCATGTTGTTCACAATATTTTTTGAACCTCTTTTTCTCTCAAAAATAAATCTAAATATCTTGCCATGCCATAATCTTCTGGAATATTATATTTCATGGTTGTGTATTATTTTATGATACAGGTATATCATGATTTAGTTAACTCTCCTTTTTTAGGGATATTTAACTTATATTCAGCATACTGTTATTTTAAACGCTTCAGCCCTAAACATCTTTATTGCTAAGTCTTTGTGCACATTCATAATTTGTTCTTTAGAAGCAAAACCTAAGGATAACAAAAAATTTTAAAGGCTTTGATATTTGTCGCCCAACTAATCCCAAGAAAGTTGTGTTAATGTATACTTCTGCCTGTTGAATCGTACCTGGGGCAACAGTAGGCGAATGATTATTTAAACATTTTGCCAATTTGATGGATTAAAATAGTGTCACATATGTATTTAAATGTGCTTGATTTTTACTGAAGTTGAATGGTTTTACAATTTTTACAATATACTTGCTGATTTTTTAAATCTATAAAAGCTCTTTATTTTAAGTTGTATATACTTAGCTATTTATGTATATAAAGCATGAGCTCTGGAATCAAACTGCCTGGGGTCCAGCCCAAACTTTGTCAATTAGTCATGCTTACAAAGGCCTACCCCAAGATTACATGAATATTAACTCCTATTTTTTTCCAGGTACTTTGGGGTGTAATTTTCTGTATTTGTACATTTAAAAACCTACCTTAATGGCTGTGTTGGTTATTCTCCATTTTCCCCTCGAGACCTTCTTTCTATCTTTTTCCAGCTTCTTTGTGGACAAGAGCTGCAGGAATGGGCTGCCTCACCTTCTGGCTTTTGGCTGAGTCCAGCCAATGGCTGGCAGTAGATGGAGAGTGGGGGCTGGAATCGTGGATTGCAGAGAGAAACGTGGTAGTAGGCTACAGAGTTTGGATTTAATTCTATACCTAGTGGGAGACTAAGAAGGATTTCCTGTAGGGGAGAAGGATGATCAAAGCGGCAAATCAAGACAGTTAATTTGATGGCACTAGGTGAGTCTGAGGAAGGCTGATGGCCAGAAGCTCCATGAGAATTGCAAAGACTGCAGTGATGAGACTCAACTTGCATATGTTGACCCCGAGGGAAGAAAATAATAAAGAACTGATTTCAGAGAATTTTCTGAAGAAAAAATGGATGGTTTTGGGTGGATATTTGAAACGTAAGAAATCGAATAGTAACACTGCTGGTATGTAATCTCTAGTCCTGGCTTTTGCCTTTCTGAAGTGACATCCCACATGGATCTTTGCAGGGAGATCCTACCTGATGGCTGATAAAGAGAACAACCCTTTCTGTCTTCATGTGACTAAAGCCCAACAGTATTTCTGCATGTTCTCTTTTGTTTGCTCTCCGGGCCTTTGTATAATTTCTTGAAAACGTATACTTAAAATAACAGTGACTAACATATTTCTTTTAGCACTTAGATATTATCTTATTTAATATGTTTATTCCTTTTTGACCTAAATGATATTGCATAATCGGTTGAAAATCCCAGTTGGGAGACAGCCTGGAATGGTGAAGAGCATGGGCAGGGGCCAAGCAGAGCTGGTTCCGAGCCAAATGGGGCAGCTATGTATGTTTATTTTTTGTTACAGACTCTCCAGTCTGCTCATGTGTTGGTATCCTTCAGTTACTTCTTTATTCTCTAAATGCTTTCCTTGAAAATATGATTTCATCTAGGCAAAGTAGAAGGTGAGGAGGGAGAGAATTTAGTTTTTTGAGATATATGGTAGATTTGGCCTTTTTTTTTTTATCACTGGTGCTATTTTCTCTCAGGCATTTACTGAGATAATAGTTTTGGTCTAATAATTTAGCAATGGTAATTGTATTGACTCGTCACATTGGAAATGACTTTAAATATTCTGTAATTCAATCTTTTTATTTTGGCTGAAAGGAAACCAAAATTTAGATCCCCCTTTCTGTCCCTTTGGACTCTTCAAACTGGAAATCTTTTGGTTTCTTTGAATCAACTTCATTAAATACTATTTGAATAATTTGGAAGCCAGGGAAAATGTGACAACTCTCATCATGATCCCTTGGGCTCTCCTCCAGCTCGTCGTGACTTCTCCAATTTGACAACATCTATTCAGATTTTATATTTGTTTTTATTTATGAGGGTGTTAACTTGGTGAGGACTAGAGCATGACGGGACATACGTAGGGAGTCAGTGATCTTTGCTCAGTGGGGATCAATAGTTGAACTGGAAGATGAAGGACAACTGTGACCCGCGGGGCAAAAGGGCAAGATTGCATCTGGAAAGTTCCCTCCAAGTAGCAGATATTCTGCAAGATTCACTTTTTTTCAATAGAACATGCTTGCAGGACTGGAATGCTATTTGCTTTTCCATGGTTTTAGATTTTTCTTTTGGTATGTTTATTCATTCTTGGTAATTTTCTGTCGAATGTCTTTGGTATTCAGAGAAATGTATTTTGTATGTATGTATCTATATCTATCTCATAATTTCTAAAAGAAATAAAATACCTAGGGGAATTAGCTCTGAAAACTTTCTGGGGAATTTTCGAGCAGATTGAAAGGGAAGCCCCAAACAGCATTTCCTAAAGTATTCTGTGGGAAGCAATCTTGGAAAAACTGTTCCCCGGCCAAATACATTTGGAGTGACGCTCTCCAGCCCTTTCTTGGAGACCTTTAATGTCCATTAAGGGCTCTGGAACTTTCTGCAGGAAAATGAAGCAACACGAAACACAAAATTCTGTCTCAGTTCTTTTAAATCAATGTTTCTAAACATATTTGTCTGGAGACAACTTTCTGCATCTTCATCTTCCAACAAGACCAGTAATTCGTGAACCTTACTTTGGGAGGAGGCTCTTAAGAGAGTTCCACAGAAACTCTTTTTGAACCTTTGGTTCTCAGAGCAGCCTTCTGGAGCCCGAGGCAAAGCAAACTGTGGTGTCTCTTTTCTCCTCTGTTGGTGTCCAGGTGAATACTCGCTAGAGTGGGCGTTAGGGCTTACCTTGAAGGGGAAAAAGAGTCCTGACACCATGTGGCTTGGAGTAGGAGAGGAAGTGTCTTAATGGGGAAAGGTCAGACTTATGGCCTGTTGGCAGGGGCTGTCCTGCATTAGTACATGCAGCTGGAGGGGCTTCCTCTTCCTTCTCCCGGGCTGACTTCCAAGTGCCTGGCTGCAGCCGCTTCCCCAGCCAGGAGGCTGCGGAGGGCTGGAATCTGCATGTACAGTCCATCCTATGTGTACGGTCCTTTTCTAGGTCCCTTCCCAGGGGCCACTGGAGGACACAGCCTCACACCTGCCTTACCGAGCTAACAATCTAGTCGAGGAAACGATGTATATACATATGAGGTCAGAAAATATAAGATTACGATTGTGTGCTTTGTCATGGGATATTGATTTTAAGGTAGTGTAGACACTTAGAGAAGAAGAGGACATCAGTGAGCCTGGGGTGATTTGGAAAGACTTTTTTAGTGAGAAATAATGCAGGGGTAAATAGAATTTGCAAAGATAGAGATGACGAGGGAAAGCAGTCATTCAGGGGAAAGGCCTGGAAGAAACACACAATTTGTACAGGGACTGCTTAACCAAGGTCCCTAAGGAAGCCTCGGGCCACTCTGAGAGGTGCTGCACTCAGCAGAATTTTTCAATTAGATTTTAGGCATGAAGGTAGAGCTGAGCACCTCTTCTATGAATTCTTCATCGACCATCCTAGGCTCTGGCATGGCAGTTGTGACCAAGTAGCCCTTTTGTTATTCATAGTTATTGGCTTTTTCTTATGTACTATGAGTTCACCTTATTTCCTAGTTGGGTCTATGAGCTCTCTGAAGGCGTGAGCACATGGTCTTAGTCTGTGCTTCCCCCTTTCCTTCCTACCCGTCTCCCCCATACACGTCATACTATGCTCGGCATAGGATGTGCACTCAGTAAATGTCTGCTGATGGATCAGTTGGATCCCAAGCAAGACCTGTGGCTTAGGTGTACATCTGTGACCTCATTATATCATCACGGAGTGTTAGTGCCCCCGTTTCACTGTGGGTGGAAAAGGAGGAAGGCGAACCCACGCACAGTCAAGGTTGCATGACCTCAGGTGCTTATACGACCTCATTTAAATTTAACACTCTTTTGAAGCTGAAGAGAACCGTTGCCTGCTTGATCCAGTGTAACTGCAAGCATTTACGGAGTCCTGTCCTCAGTCTAGTTTGGTGTGTGTGTATGTGTTTTGGAGTAGGAGTGGAAGGGAAGGAGAAAGTGCGAAGATGATTAGGATGCGTTCTTACCCTCAAGAGGCTTATTTTATGCTTGGGAAAAAGAACCAGGGTGAGCAGTGTCATCTATAAAAGAGTTGCCAGTCAGGCTTTGAGGGTGTAGAGGTAGGAGGGGCCAATCAGTTATGTGTTGCTTGTTACATATTGTTCAAGAAAGATCAGTTGGGGTCCTTCTCGTTGCTTTCTATAGAGGCTCTTTTCTCATTGATGCTGAGTTGCCTGCCAGCCACCCCAGCCCTCCTCCCTCCCCTTCTGCCCCAGGGCAGTGACTGGCAGGCTCTGCAGCTATTTGGACAATTCCAGGGTGGATGCTGTACCTCCAGGCGCAGTCCACCAGATGGTGCAAAGCAAATGAAACACCCGTCGTTGTCGTCGTGGTCTGTTCAGCCTATCAAACCTGAAAATGGACAGCTCAGGAGAGGACTTTCTTTCTGGGAATTTTCCACTTCTGTGTTCAGCCAAAATGGCATGAAAATGTACCCTTGAGACTAGAATAGAAGGTCTGGGGTAGCTATAGGGATTAAAAAGTGTGTGTGTGTGTGTGTGTGTGTGTGTGTGTGTGTGTGTGTGTGTGTGTGTGTGTGTAAGAATTCTATGTAGGTAGAAAGGAGGCATTTGCCTACATGTGGACTCTGGGAAATCTCCCGCCCTCACCCCAAATATTCTTCCACCTACTGCCTGCCTCAGGGCTAAATTTCCATGCCACAAAATCGTAAAGAAGTTCAGGCATTAATACCCTAGGGAGAAATTATAGTGCCTCCATTTATTTAGAGCCTTTTGCATGTCCTTTCGTACCTATGATTTCATTAGAACGTCATAACAAACCTGTGAAACAGGTAATGTTATAGTTATTATTTTTTTAAAAAATTAAATTGGCATACAATCCTATATTGGTTATATTAGTTTCAGGTATGCAAATAGTGATTCAACATTTTTATACCTTACAGTGCGGTCACCCCACTAATTCTAGTAATCATCCATCATTTTATAGATGAAGAAACCGAGGGTCAGAGACAGTGAGAAAGTCCCAAGGTTATACACTTGGTCAGTCATAGAGCTGCTCGGTGAAATGGAGACCTTCAAGTGCTGAGCCTCTTGTTCTTTTTCGCTTCCCTGGGCTGAATTGCATCTTTAAATCATTAGAATCCAATTTTTAAAAAAGTAGATGGTGAGAGGAAGGAGGAGGAGGAAAAGAATGGAGGGATCTGAGCTCTCGATAGAAAGGGCAGTGTAAGGGAAGACTAAGGGCCCAGAGACGGAATGTGCTTCTCCAGGTGTTCCTGGTGTGTGTGTGTGTGTGTGTGTGTGCGCGCGCGCGCGCGCGCGCGAGAGAGAGAGAGAGAGAGAGAGAGAGAGAGAGAGAGAGAGAGAGAGAGAGAGAGAGAGAGAGAAGGAGGAAAGGAGGGAGGGAAGGCAAACTCATATATACATACACGCACACAGAGTGGGCATTATGTTATGCAGATATACCTCTTTATTCAATTTGGTTGCTCTGGACTCCTGCTATAGCAATGAAAGATATTAGAAAATCAAGTTCTAAGTAAGAAATAATAAGAACTAAACAGATGGAAACTCTTTCCTCGTTAAATCAAAGTTGCACTGTACTCCAGTATGGTGTGGTGCTGGGCCCAGGGCACATGTTGTCCGTGTCCTTTCCTAGTCTCCTCTCTGAGCTGCCCATGCATGTCTCCTTCTGGCGATCACTTAGGCAGCCTGTCGTGAACCCATCATCATCCATGTTCTGCATCTCTCGTTCTCACCTTCCCCTTCACAGAGACAGTGAGACTGTCACAGCCCTCAGTGCATGCCAAGTGACCAGCAGATCCTTCAGCATCATCTGTGCTGAATACATTAATGAATAGTCATGATTTAATGGGCTGCTAACACAAAAGCTAAGATTTTATTTTATTCAAAGCTTTATACACAATTTAAAACAAAGGGACATGGAGGTTTCAGGCACTGATGTTGGCCAGGTCTTCAAGGTTCCCCGAGACTTCTCAGAATCTAGTCCACTACACCTGTAGTCTCTGCAGCCCGCCTGCGGACTCAGCCCTGTAGCCTGCCCTTTGAAATGTTTTCTGGTAGGCGGTCATGTCTACCCAGACAAAGTCATTCCTAACTTCTCCCTTCTTTCTCACGTTTGCACCCTTGGATAGCTGAGATTCTGAGGACATCCAACCTGGATTATTGCACTAATCTCCTTGTTGGCCATTCTACCTCCAGCACCATTGTGCTTTCATCCTAGAGGTGGCTGGCAGGAAATTATTATTTTTTTTCTTTTTATGAAACTCAGATTGGATCATTTTTTTACTTTCCTTTTTGAAAATCTTAAGTGCCTCTCTTAGTTCGCTTTTTTAAATAATAGCTTTATTGAGATAGAATTCACATACGACAAAATTCACTCATTTAAGTTACGCAATTCAATGGTTTTTATCGTATTCACAGAGTTGTGCAGCTGTCATCACTGTATTGGGCTGAATTGTGTGCCCCTAAAACTCATACGTTGAAGTGCTAACCCCAGTATCTCAGAACATGACTGTATTTGTGGATAGGGCCTTTAAAAGCTAATTAAGATAAAATGAGTTTTTATGACTCAAGGTACCTGATGTCCTTCTAAGAAGAGAAATTAAAACACAGACAACCCCAGAGGGGCTGACATGAGGACACGGAGGCCAAAGAGAGAGATATCAGGAGAAACCAAACCTGCTGATACCTTGATCTTGGATTTTCAGGCTCCGGAACAGTGAGAAAATAAATTTCTGTTATTTAAACCACCCAATCTGCGTGTTTTGTTATGGCAGCCATAGCAAACTAGTACAGCTACATTTTAATTTTAAAACATTTTCATCATCCCAGAAAACAAACACGTATCCATTTTTGTCATTTCCCACTTTTCTCTATCTCTCTTAGACCTGGGTAACCACTAATCTGCTTTCTGTTCTATAGGTTTGTCTATTTTGGACATTTCAGATAAATAAAATCATACAATATATGTTTTTAAAAAAAACTGGCTTCTCATTTAGCATAATATTTTCAAAGTTCATCCATGTTGTAGCACGTATCTATAATTTATTTCTTTTTATTACTGAGTGATGTTCCATTATGTGGACATACTACATTTTATCTATCTAGTCATCAGTTGATGGGCATTTGAGTTGTTTTCCCTTTGGGGCTATGAATAAATCTGCTATGAACATTCACGTACAAGTGTTTTGTGTGAACGTATATTTTTATTTTTCTCGTGAATATACCTTGGAATGGAAATGCTAGGACATATAATAACTTTGTGTTTGACCTTTTGAGGAACTGCCAAACCGTTTTCTATCTTTATTAGCCTTGAATGAGCTTTCCAGTTTCTCTACATTCTTGATAATAGTTGTTATGGCCTGTGTTTGTGATGATTTTTGATAATAGTTATCTTAGTGAGTGTGAAGTGGTATTTCTCGGGGTTTTCATTTACATTTGTCTAATGGCTGATTATTGTTTTCTTCTGTTTCGAACATCTTTTCATATGCTCATTGGAATGATGTCTATTCAGAATATTACATATTACATATTTTTAACTGGTTTATTTGTCTTTTTATTATTGGGTAATATTTTTTATATATTCTAGATATAAGTCCCTTATCAGAAACACGATTTACAAAAGTTTTCTCCCATCTTGTGAGTTATGTTTTTATTCTCTTGATAGTATCTCTTTACAGCACAAAGATTTTTCATTTTGATGAAGTTCAGTTTATCTATTTTTTCTTTTGGTGCTTGTGTTTTTGGTGTTTATCTTTTAAGAAACCAATGCCTAATCCAGGATCATGAAGATTTACCGTTATGCTTTATTATATGAGTTTTATAGTTCTTACATTTGGGTCTATGACCCATTTTGAGTTAATTTTTCCAAATGGTTTTAGGCAAAAGCTCTGCTTTATTTTTTTGCCTTTCAATATTCAGTTGTTGCAGCATCATTGCTGAAAAAACTTTCCTTTTTCTTTTGAATCGTCCTGGCACCCTTCTTGAAAATAAATTGACCATCAATGTAAAGCTTTATTTCTAGACTCTCAATTCTGTTCCATTGACCTATGTGTCTGTCTTTATGCCAGCACCACACTGTCTTAATTATTGTAGTTTTAAAGTAAGTTTTGAAATAAGGAAGTGTAAGTCCTCCAATTTTGTTCTTCTTTTTCAAGATCATTTTGGCTATTCGAGGTTCTTGCATTTTCATATAAATTTTAGGATCAGCTTGTCAATTTCTGTCAAGAAGCCAGCTGGAATTCTGATAGAATTGTACTGAAACTATATAAATTTAAGGAGTATTGCCACCTACAATATTAAGTCTTCTGACCCATGAACATACATTTTCCCCCACCTATTTAGATACCCTTTAATTTTTTTCCAGAAATGTTCTGTAGATTCTGTATAAATCTACTTTTGTTAATTTTTTTCTAAGTATTTTATTTTTTAAAATTCTATTGCATATGGAATTGTTTTTTAATTTTAATTTTTGGGTTATTCATTGTTAGTTTACAGAAATACAGTTGACCTTTGCATATTGATTTTGTATCCTGCAACCTTGCTCAACTTGTTTCTTCTAATGGTTTTTTAGTGGATTCCTTAGGATATCCAGTAGATGTGATTATGCTACCTGTGTAGGAATAGTTTTACTTCTTTCTTTCTAATCTGGATGTCTTTCATTTCTTTTTCTTGCCTAATCATCCTGTCCAGAGTCTCTAGCATAATGTTGAATATTGGTGGTGAGCAGACATCCTTGTTTTGTCCCTAATCTTAAAAACATTCAATTTTTCACTATTAAATATTATGTTAGCTATGGGTTTTTCCATAGATGCCCTTTACTAGGTTGAAGAGTTCTGTTTTATTCCTAGTTTGGTGAGTGTTTGTATCATAAAGATTGCCGAATTTTGCTAAATGTTTTTTCTGTGTCTGTTGAGATGATCACATTGTTTTTGTCCTTTATTCTAGTAATATCATGTATTGCTTGATCAATTTTCAGATGTTAAAGCAACCTTGTATTCCTGAGATAAAACCCACGTGGTCAGAGCGGATCATTCTTTCACACGTCACCGGATTTGATTTGCTAGTATTTTGTTGAGGATTTTGCATCTATATTCATAAGAAATATTGATTGTTTTCTTGTGACATCTTTATTTTTGTGTCACTGTGATACTGGCTTCATAGAATGAGTTGGGAAATTTTCCTCCCTTTTGTTTTCTGGATGAGTTTGTGAAAGATTGGTGCTCATTCCTCTTTGAATGTTTTATAGAATTTAACAGTGAAGCCATCTGGGCCTAGGCTTTTCTTCGTTGGAAATTTAAAAATTATTAACTCCATTTTGTTTATAGGTCATTCTGGTTTTCTATTTCTTGACAATTTTTATAATTTATGTCTTTCCAGGAAATTGTCTATTTCATCTATTATTGAATTTGGTAACATAGAGTTGTTCATCGTATTCTTTTATAACTTTTTATTTCTGCAAGCTCTGTAGAGATAAACACTAGATTTCTTATAGCTGAAATTTACAACTATGTACCTATCTTTTTTACTTTTGAACGACTTACATGTTTGAATCTAAAGTTTTCCTTCTGTAAACAGCATAGAGTTGGATCTAGTCATTTTTCCCCCATTCTGCTAGTCTTTGCCTTTTAATTGAATTGTTTAATTTATTTACATTTAGTGTTCCTATTGACGTGGCTTGATTTATGTCTATCATTTTGCTTTTGTTTTTTATATTTCTGTATTTGCATAGAGTAAATATTTGTTAATGTAACATTATAATTCCTTTAATATTTTTTTAAACTATATTTTGAGCTAATTTCTTATTGGTTACTCTAAGGATTACAGTATATATGTTAACTTATTAGAAAATACATGTTAACATATCAGAATCAGATTTATACTAAAATAATTCCAATGAGAGAGAGAAACTTTATCCATATGTAGCTCTACTCCTCCTCCCACATTTTGGCTATTATTTTT
>NW_011889131.1:389224-394269 GCF_000151845.1 Pteropus vampyrus | reverse complement strand
CTACTCACTTCTGGCCTCTGTTGTTATTTTATAAGAAGTCAGTTATTAATTTTATTGAGAGTTTCTTTATATTGAATTAATATTCTATTGCTGCTTTCAAGATTTTCCCTTTGTCTTTGTCTTTCAATATTTAATTATAATGTGTTTTGGTATAGGTCTCTTTGGTCTATTCTACTTTGAGTTTTTTGAACTTTTTGGATGTGTAGATTAATGTTTTTCATCAAATTTGTGAAATTTTCAGCAGTTATTTCTTTGAATATTTTTTATGCTACTTTCTTTCTTCCCATTCTAATACTTCCATTTAATGCATGTTTGAGTGCTTAAAGACTGCTTGACATTTGTCCAAGGCTCTGCTCATTTCACTTCATTATTTTTCTCTTCATTTTTAGATTGCATAATCTCTATTAATCTATTTTAATTAATCTACTTTATCTACCGTTTAGCCCCTCTAGTGAATTTTTAATTTCTATTATTGTACTTTTAACTCCAAAATTTCCATTGGAGTATTTAAAAAATGATTTTTCCCCTAATATTGATATTCTCCATTTGATGAGACATTATCATTTTAACTTTCTTTAATTCTTTAGATACAGCTTTCTTTAGTTCTTTGAACGTATTTATAATTGAAGAACTGTGTGTTAAGTCAGATATTTAGGCCTTATCACAAGTAATTTCTGTTTGCTTTTTTTCCCATGTATGGATCACACCTTCCAGTTTCTTTGCATGTCTCATGATTTTTTATTAATACTTGACCTTTTAGATAACACATAGTAGCATTTCTGGATACTGATCTTCTTTTCTTCTGGAATATAAAAATTAGCAGTGAAATGAATGCCTTGTTAGATCCAACTTCTAATCTATTTCCTTACCTCATCTTTCTCAGAAAATATTCATTGTAGATATTGAAGACATACTGAAAAAATAAATAGAGAGACATTCAGGCAAGAAAAGATTGAGAACAAGTACAATAATTCTCCATTCTAGAGGATAAGTTCGATAACTCTTTCCTACCTCCCCAGACTGACCATTACTGAATGTATGGGCTGAGAAGACAGCTGGAAGGAGAGCCAAAGGAAGTAGAAATTACTTCTCTATGTTCTCTTTTCGAGGGCAGTATTTTGATTTTAGACTGAACTACTTTTTTAACAAACCTTATGAACTGTGTGCTTCTAGAAGATAAATGATAAAGATAAGACAAAGCCAAAGGAAGAAAAGGAGAGATGACTGTCTTTGAAAATAAGAGATGGGCCTTTGAGTTTTCTGTCTAAATCATCTAGTGCAGGTAGCTAGGAGAAGATGTAAGGCACTTTCTAAAGAGCAAAATTTCTACTCATTAAGAGGAGGGAGGCTTTGACTGGATTGGGTCCCCTGTGTTGCTCTGGTCTGCCAACAGCCTTTCCATTATTTTCCTATAACATCACCTCCTTTCATTTGGGGGAACATCTGCTCCTACATTTCTCATGTTCAAGCAGAGCAGTTAATTACAGTACTTACTTACCTATCCTCACAGATGTGGGCCTGTGACTCTGCTTGTTCAGTTCTTCCTCCATATTCTGTGAGTTTTACTGTATTCGTGTGATAAACATTTTTTCCTTCCTCAGGTCAAAGTTTATTTCTATTGTTTGCAATAAAAAAAAAATCTGAGACACCCAGACCCATGTGGTAGATGTCTCTTTAGGACTTTATTATAGCCGATGGCACCTCTTAACATGTGATGTTATTACTAGCCAAATAACTGACAGTAAAGCAAATATCTACCTTTTAAATTCGAAGATAGTAAAAAAAGGAAATGATTCTAAAATGAAGAATTTGCCCAAGAGAACTTGATACTACTGATCCTTTACACACTAGTACAGAGGAAATACTGAAAAGGGTATCTGGATGCTAGATGCCTAAATTCAGAATTTGGACAGGGGATTGAAAGGAAAGTGGAAAGAGGCCAAGCTATTCCTTTAAATTACTTTAAAGAGGGAAACAAAGAGCTAACTGTAACACAGCAAAGTATGAGAAAATCCTGTACACGCTGCCAAAGCGAGTTCTGTGCTGTGACTGTTTCCTCCTTAGGCCCCATCCCACTGGGACTGTTCTGCACGATCTGTGCCATGCCCGATGCTGCAGTTTGCATCAGCTTTTGGGTCTGACAGTTGAAGGCCTCCTGCTGGAGGAGCTGCTATCGCCACTGCCAGTGCAGGCCCTGTTGGCAGGTTCCCCAGTGCCCCTACCCTGGGGCTTTTCCTTCCCTGCCTGTCATCGGTCACCCATCTTCCCTGCCCAGCAGCCTCCCTCTCACCACTGCCTTTGTCCTGTGCACTCCGTTGCTGGGCCCTCTAGATATTATGCCAGGGCTCTTCTGTTACTGTCCCCTTTCTGTGCTGCTCCTGCTCCATTCTCTCCCAGAGATGACGGAACTCTATCTTTCCATCTGGCAGTAAAGGTAAATTCTTCATGACCTCTTTCCACAACCCTTCCTCCAAACGAAAATGAACAACCTAACCTTGGTTCATTAACAGGAATTCTGTTGGTTAGCTTTCTCATTCAGTACTTCTCAGGGCTCAGAAAGCAGGGGCTCTCTGGATCAAAACCAGGTTCCAGTTCCATAATGCCAGGCTTTCCCTTGCTCTTCCACCAGGATGAGAATGGACGTGCTGGGTGGTCTGACCCTCTCTACGGAAGTGCTGGATGAGCCCCATCGCCTTTTTGATTCCTGGGTGTCTCAATGGGGGACTACAATCAACTTCATACTCTTATGGCTTTAGCTCTCTAATGTTCTATCACAGCTACAAAATCTGCTCTTTTTCACCCTCTTCCCTCGTTCCTTTTACCCCAGTAGGCCCATCTGTCTTTAAGAGGAAAACCCTCCTTACTCCCGTAATGAACTTGCTTTATGACTCCAGCTGCCTTCCCCCCCAACCCCCCTCACCACCTCCTAACACATGTAACCTGAAGTTACATCGTCATGGCCTCTCTCAGTGTGAGCCATTCCATACTATCAGGCTTTCATGGGACAGCATATATTTTTGGATTTCATAAGTGAAGGGGACAGGTTGACCCTTTTATGCAGAGCAAGTTTGACACATCTCCAACAAATAAATCTATTCTTCTCAACAGACTTCTTCAGATCTAAATTAAAGGTAAAGGCACATGTGTGGGTAATTGACATTACCTCTCCTCTGAACATCAGTGTTTGAACACTGGAAGGCTGCGAACTTCACTTTTTATTCTTTCTTTTTCTTTTTCTTTTTTTTCCCCCCAGAAGCATTCATCAGCTTGCACATGATGATCTGTGCACGTAATGTTTATTAGAGAAAAAAGAAGAGAAAAGACACACAAGTAGGAGAGAATTAAGAGAAGCATTTCAGAGTTTAGGAATTGAGTCTTAGTACTTTATCGCGTTAATTTTAAATGAAGATTAAATTCAAGAAAAAGGGGCGAAAATGACAATGGAAGAGGGATAGAATATGACAGGTTTTAAGAAAGCCTTTTTAATACTATAAGGCTATGTAAAAGGTCCTAAGGAAACAGTCTACATTTTTGATACTGAGGAAAATATTAAAAAAAGAAACTTAAAAAAGCAGCATTAAAAAATTTTTTTTAAAAAATATAATGAATGATATGTGTGCCCCACATAAAAGAATTCCGTGTTGGAAAGATTCAGAATACTTTGGATTGAGGTTAGGTTGGCACTTACTGAAAGCTTATTACATGTAAAGGTTTATGTCTGAGGCTTACTCATTTACAATCTCACTGAACACCCAAAATAATCTTGTAAAACTGCCATCATCATTCCTGTTTTACAGACGAGCAAATTGAAGCTTCGGCCAATGGAATTATTTACCTAAAATGAAAGTGCGGAGTCAGATGAAATCCTTCCTAACGTTCTTCTCCACACCCAGCTTTATTTAGGTATAATTGACACATAAAGTCATACGCTGTTTAGTGATTCAAATGTGATGATTTGATGTATGTGTACATTGTGAATGGATTCCTCTCATCGAGCTGATACCTCACATGTGTACATTGTGAATGGATTCCTCTCATCGAGCTGATCTCTCACCTCACATTTTACCTAATCATCATTTATTTTTGGCGAGAACTTTTTAAGTTCTAATCTCTTTGTAAATTTTAATTACATATACAATGTTTTAATTAGAAATGTGACATTTCAATTGCGAATACAAAATACCATAAAATGATAACAATACAGTGTTATCGACTATAGACACCATGTTACACATCATATCCTTTGAACTTATTCTTCTTATAATTGAAATTTGAACACTTTACCAAACTCTCCCTATTTCCTCCACTCCCCGCCCCAGCAACCACTTTTCTTCTAGCATCTGTTTCTATGAGTTGGACTTTTTTTTTTTTTTTTTTAGATCTTCATAGTAGTGGTACCATCTTTTTTTTTTTTTTTTTTTTAGATCTTCATAGTAGTGGTACCATCTTCCTAATGTTCTTGAACTGTCGCAAAGTCAGTACAATAACTAAGACCCGACAGAAGCCAAAGGAGGTGGCTGACAATGAACAATGAGCAGAAGCCTTTCTCCAGTGAGCAGGGAGTTCTCGCAGGCAGGCAATTATGCTGTTGCCTAGGGGAAAACTGCAGCTTTCTCCAAAGATGGTGCAGAGCAATAGCCAAAGCGTTGGGGTGTCACATCCAGGCCTGAGCCCGTAAAGATCCACTAGGCACTGGGAGAAGGGCATATGCTCACTGTCTCACAGAGAATTGTTGGAAATGTGATAGAACTATGAAAACCACATCTATTCAACCCTATAAATTGTCATGAGCCTTTTCAGTGACTGTCAAAGAGGCAAGTTTTTCATGATGGCGGAAAATGAAAACGAAGTGAAACTATGAACGCTTGTTCATAAGTTGTGCTGTGATTGCACGAGTGTTCCGCTCACACCCTGCAGCCCGAGATGACGGGCACAGGCCAGCACTTGCTTGACTCACCGTGATTGGCCTTATGCCTTTTCCAGTGCTCTTCCCCGTCTGGTAAAGTCACCTCATGGAGAGACCCGCACACCCTACCCCTGACCAC
>NW_011889131.1:383331-388924 GCF_000151845.1 Pteropus vampyrus | reverse complement strand
CCTAGGGGAAAACTGCAGCTTTCTCCAAAGATGGTGCAGAGCAATAGCCAAAGCGTTGGGGTGTCACATCCAGGCCTGAGCCCGTAAAGATCCACCAGGCACTGGGAGAAGGGCATATGCTCACTGTCTCACAGAGAATTGTTGGAAATGTGACAGAACTATGAAAACCACATCTATTCAACCCCATAAATTGTCATGAGCCTTTTCAGTGACTGTCAAAGAGGCAAGTTTTTCATGATGGCGGAAAATGAAAACAAAGCGAAACTGTGAACACTTGTTCATAAGTTGTGCTGTGATTGCACGAGTGTTCCGCTCACACCCTGCAGCCCGAGATGACGGGCACAGGCCAGCACTTGCTCGACTCACCGTGATTGGCCTTATGCCTTTTCCAGTGCTCTTCCCCGTCTGGTAAAGTCACCTCATGGAGAGACCCGCACACCCTACCCCTGACCACATTCGACTTCTCCGAGGGCCGCCCTGCCTTGAACTGAACCGTGCTCATACTCTGCTCATGTGCCTCCCCACCACCTGTGGGGGCGAATCCCTTTATGTCAAAATAAGGGATACTGCTTCAAAAACCGTCGTCTTAAAGAAAACAGGCATCATAATATCTCAGGTTCAAGTGAAAATAACTGATAACAAGCTCTTTGGGAAGGCAGGTTTGAGAAAAGCCAAGGAAAGGTCACGGTGGTAGTTTAGTCTAAGAGAACTCTGCTGGCCTCGAGTCAGGAGATGGAGCTGTCTGGTCTGGCATTCGGGGTCGATAGGTGATTTTACACAAGAGGTTTCTCTAAACTAGGTCTATCTTATAGTATTTAATGAGGAGATGGGTAAGATAAAGTATGTGAAAGCTTTAGGTATAGTACCTGGAGTATAAAAGCTCGAAGACACTGCTGAACAGGAAGTGGGTTGAAAGTGCCAGAAAGGGAGAAATGGGCTGAGAGGCTGAGGGGGAGGCAGGCAGCTGAAGCCCCAGTCCCCCGCTCGGTGGGGTTTTCAATGGTAAACTCCAGGGAGCTCAGAGGTAGAGATTTTAAATATGGACTAGTTTCCCTCCTCTTCTTTTCTTATTAGTTGAGTGAGCTTGATGGCCATGGATGATATCGATTGATCCAATGACATAAATGCTACAGTTTTTCAAAGAGAAAAATAAAGACTGATTCCTTGCCAAAGTCTGCCTGATGCTGAAAGAGGACCGTGTTGTCCCCCTGCCCCTGGAATACTGGGGAATACACTGCCCGATTGTCACCACTGCAAATGCAGGAAAATGAGGCCACGCTTGAGATAGCTCAAGTGGAATTTTGAACATCTGGGAATATCACGTCAACAGCTATCTCTGGCTCTACTGCTACTTTTCCTGCTTTCGGACGATCCAGAGAAAGTGAATCCAGAAAAGAGAATTGCCCAGCTGTAAATTCTCTTGCTATCAGGCTGGTGGGCAGAGTTTTAGAGAAGGAAAGGCCGTTTTGTCCCTTATAACGTTCTTCTGGAAAGTTTAGATTTGCGATAACACGTAATTGACTTTTAAGATAGTGATGGATTTCACAACTACAGGTGAACTCCTAGACTTTAACTTGAGCTGAGCTGGTGGGCACCAGATGAGGCAGTATTGACTCTAGAATTTCTACATGGAAGAGGCCTTAGGTAGTAACCTGCTTGCTACCAGGGGTTGGAGAATAGCAGAGTGTGCTGGGCTGAGCCAGGGGTTCATCAGGTGTAGTAGACACACTGCTTTTGGATAGTATATTTCACTGGGGTTACTTGGGGGATCATATTGTTTATGATTATGGGAAAGAGCACCCAAGTCCCGCCAGATCCATGGTGTCAACTCTTAAGAGGAGATAGGTTAGAGAAGGCAGGGAAATTGCTTGTCAAAGTGAAATGGACAGTACATTGACTGAGGAGGTTAGGACACCTGGGTTCCAGTCCTGGCTCTGCTAATGGTCTCGCCTTAGGCAAGTCAGATTCTCCTCTCTTTAGATATCAGGTTAGTTATGTTTAAAATGAGGGAAGTCATCTAGGTCAGCAGTGTCTTCTGCTGAAATATAATGTAAGAAATGTAGAGAATTTAAAATTTTCTAGTAGCCATGTTTTAAAAAGTCAAAAGGAAGAAGTAAAATTATAATAGTCTATTTAACCCCATATATCCAAATTATTACCATTTCAATAGGTAACCAATGTAAAAATTGTTAATAAAATGTTTTACATCCTTTCTTTGTATTAACTTTCAAGGCCCAGTGTGTAATTTACACTTTGACACATCTCAATCGGACCAGCTTGTTTTAAGTGCTCAGTGGCCCTTGTGGTCAGGGGCTGCCATATTGGACAGCATGAATCTAGTAGATGTCTGAAGGCCCGTCCAGCTGTAACGTTATGTGATTCAATGACAGACCATTCCTGGACTGCTTTGCTGTTTTCTTAGTTATCTTTTTCCTGGGTTCTCAACCCTGAGGGACCCCTGTGTCAGCCTGAGCACAGGTAGAAATAGTTTGTGACTAGACCCTCCTGTCCCAGCTAGGCTGTAGACTTCTCAGGAATGAAGCAGTTCACTCCCCTACTTACTTTGGGAAATGGCTGTGTGATCCCGTGTGAAAGGAGATGATACATACAAATGCAAAGTATTTAGTCCATGAGCATTTCTTCTTACATAGTCACCCACGTCAGTGCAGTCTGTGGTGCATGTTCCTGCGTGAAGCCTCAGGAAGCCTAATTAATTATCTCCTGTAAAGTGCTATGAGATGCTCCAGATGAAAGGTAGCCAGTGAGCCAAACATCATCCTGAGCAACATTTGGTTGTGCCCATCCCTGGGCTGCTCCATTACAAGCCTGCACTGACGTCACTGTCTGCAGTTAGCAGCTCTTCTGCCCGGGGAAAGACGTAATGAGAGGGTTAAGGCTCCATCAGGTGACCCATTAAAAAAAAAAAACCAATGCAGACTTTTGCTCCAGGGGCCTTGCTTGGTCATAGATTCTAAGAAGCTAAGATCTCGTTTTTCCCAAATTGCATACTTACAGCCTAACTGAGCTCTTGCCTAAAGCTGAAGTCACTTTGGGTAGTAGATGAGTCAGAGACAGCAATGTGGTTTCTTTTACTTTGAACGCAGTCTTTCTTTTTTTATTTTTGTCAAGTTGAGTTGGTCTTCAGGATAAATGTGTGAAGAAAGTGGGGTTTTAACTTTAGCATGCGCCTACTTTCTCTTTCCAAGGCTCATCTTTGCTTTTTCTTAAGACCTGGCCATCTAGCAGACCACCCAGGGCCTTTGTCACTTGTCCCCTCCTGCCCTGCCCTCTCCAAACCAGGCTCTGGACTCATTTCTTCCCCCTCTCATCTTTAAAACTTCCTTCTCACAGTCGGTATCTTATAAAAGTTTTATTCCATTCATTCTCTCAGTTGTGAAAGTTGTAGTGGTTTGTCTCATTTGTTTTTTCCTGTATCTAAATATTCATTAACTCAGCACTTCTTATATATCAGTTAGTGTGCTTAGCAGGCAATGAACAGGGCTTCCGAGGTAAGATGTGCCTCTCTTGATGATTTTTTTTTCTGTCTGTTCTTCACATGCTGATATTCTCTTGGTTTCTGTCCTCTTCATTTGCTCACAGAATGTTCTCCTCATTCCATGAGCTTTCCTGGGGGCAGCTGCACTGGGCTGCGAATTTTGTGAATCATACAAACACCAAGACCAAGGAACAAAAGTCAGAATTGAGTTCTACAGAGTTGGTTCTGCTTTCCCTGAGAAGCCTCACCAAGCTCTAAGCCAATGACCCCAAATCTGTATCTGTAGGCCCCTCCTTACTCTTGAACCCTAAGCCTAGATTTATTTTTCTTCTTCTTTTCTTTTTTAAATTGTGTTAACACATACCTACATACAGTAAAGTGTGCCAAGGGCATCACCTTAATCAGTTTGGGATGCGATAACAAAAATACCATAGGCAGGGTGGCTTAAACAACAGAAATTTATTTCTCACAGTTCTGAAGTCTGAGAAACCCAAGATCAAAGTGCTAGCTGATTTCGTTCCTGTCGCATACCCTCTTCCTGGTTTATCTTCTCATTGTGCCTTCACAAGACGGGGAGAAGAGAGAGAGAGGAGGCCAGATCTCAAGTAAGTACTTGCTACTAAAGGCACTAATCCCATAAGGAGGGCTCCACCCTCATGACCTAATCACCTTTCAAAGGTCCTGCCACCTAATACTGATCCACTGGAGATTAAGGTTTCAACAGATGAATTTTGGGGTGGGGGATGGAAACAATCACTGCACAGCAGGCAATAATCTTAAGTATACAGTTAATGAATTTCTACCTATGTGTCTTTTCTATCCAATTCAAGGCACAGACCATGTCCAACACCCTGGACGGTCCCCTCACACTCCTTCTCAGTTGGAACCACCTTCCAGAGGGAACCATTTCTTAAACTTTGTTACCATAGGTCAGTTTTGCTTGTCTTTGAATTTTCTATACGCAGAACATATAGTTTGTATTCTTTTTTGGAGGGGAGGTGGAAAGGTCTGGCTTCTCTTACTCAACACAATATCTGAGAGATCCTTGTTGCATGTATCAGCATTCAGGACCATATTTCTAGCAGGATATTCCTACTGTATATCCTGCTGGAAAATCCAATGCCATAATCCACAACCAAACACATTATTTCTATATTCTTAAATATGATTGAGAGTTATCCATTATCAACATAGGTAATATTGACCTTACGAAATTGCTGGGATATTTAAACAAGATAATGTATATAAAATGCTTAGCATAGTCTCAAGTGGTTAAGATCAAAAAAGTTATTCAGAATTGGGGGAGGAGTGACATCCTATTGGTCCACTTTAATCTTATCTGCTTACTTTCTGTTTATGGCTGTTGGGTCCTGAGCCATCTGGTGGTCATGTTATTATCTTGAAAAATACTTTAGCTTTTAATAGTACTAAATAAAATGATTGTTTGTTCTGGAGATTTAGCAATACACTGAAGCCTACTCATTTGTATATTTGAACGTGAGTTAATTTTTTAGGAACTATGTGTCAGGTTTAAGCAGTGACTTAATTGACACTTCGGTGTGAGAAAAATAATCTAGATGTTTAGTTGCCTTTAAGCATAAAGTGACACCTTTGATCACGGAGAGAATCATAATACAAATACATACAAAATAAATAACATAGGAACACCCCTATAGGCAGCCTTCATTCCAAGTAAATGTCAGACTTACTGTATTGTTAGAGTAAATTATCCACTTTGCATAAACATAATGTGAATCTATGGTCCTCACTGAGTCTTTATCCAACATTATAAATATCTCAACAAAGGAAAAAAAGAAACAAAATTCTGGGAATTTGGAGAATAGAGTCAGGGGATCTCCCACTATGGGAACTAATACGAGGATCTGGGAAAGCGGATGAACTGCAGATGTCCGGAGTCAGGAAAGAGTTGGCAGTTCCTAGGAATTCTATCAAGGAAAGGTTAATGCTGAACAGGAATCAAATTTCCACAAGTCCTTTTAGTCACTACAGCTCTACTGCTGTGGTACACACTGAACATGCCATGCAACTGGCAAAATTCTAATTCCTTCCACGTCGAACATTGTCAGTTTAGCTTAA
>NW_011889131.1:371543-381952 GCF_000151845.1 Pteropus vampyrus | reverse complement strand
GGGGGGCGGGGGGGGTGTGGGGATGAGGTGGGTGCTAACTAACCTGTCAATGTGTAAATATTTGTTTAGTGAGCCTTGACATTCTGACAAGACTGTCCTTAGCTTTCAGGACAGTCTCTATCTCTGAATTAAATTTCCACTGCACAGAGAAGTCTTATTTTGCACAGCAGTTGGTTTCCTAAGAAGTAATATGCAAATTAAAAAAAAAAAAGGACCTTATTAAATCCACTAGGTTGGTTGTGGGTTTTATATAGGCTTAGGTAGTTCTAAACATATATCAGTGATCAATCCATAATTTACATTAATCTGGTTAAATTAGATGATCGAGTTTTAGATTTTTTAAAAGTGAAAGATGTCTTTGTACTCAGTAACAAAAATTAACAGCTACCTCTTGGGTTTGCCCAGGCAATTAGGAGCAGGTTATTCAGCTCCTGCTTTAGATAAACACTGGATAAGAATGTCAAGTCTCTAACCACCCCTCCCCCCATTTTCCGGCTCCCAGCTCCGGCCACCCCAGCTTTCTCAGATGTTTCAGATTCCAAGAATATTTGCATTGATTAAACATTCTATTTTTTGCTTATTTCCCCATCCAGGACCTTGAAAATGTTATCTTTACTTTTATTGCTTGAAATCAGGGCTATTTCTGGAAGATGTGGGGTTCAGGGAAAAAATCCCATTTTGTGCTCTTCTCTCCCCTGGTTCTTTACTTTCACACAGGTGGTGGCTAACATGACTTCAGGGGCAGCTGTTATAGCTCGAAACTTTCCAAAGTCTGTCCTTGAAGGATTCTGCTGGAATGTTCCCTGACAGGGGTGTAGGAGTGTTTATGGGCTTGTTGTCTATAATTGGTTCAGCCATCTTTGTCAGAATCCTGTAGTCTTTGCTTAGCACTTTGGAGTATGGGGCGAATTTCTGTGTGGGGGTGAGGTGGGACACATTAGGGAGGGTGAAGATGGTCATAATCCCAGATCCTGGGGAAAAGAAAGGAAAGGCAACAGTGCTGAGGAGCTGTGTTTAGGAAAATAAGCCCGATCTTTAGAGATAAGCCTGTCAGTCATCTAGCAGTCAAATGTCAACTCTAATTCACTTCAGTGATTTGGTACCTAGGTCACTGCCTTCAAGCTATGCTTGGGCCAGCGATTAAAGGCGGCCATGGGATCTAATGCAACACATTGGGGACTTCAGGTTAGGAGACTTGGAATAAACCTGGGCGCTGCCACTGCCCAACTCTATAGCCTTGGGCAAGTCAGTGAGCCCCGCTGAACCTCTAAAATGTAGATGAACATCTGCTCCATAGGATTGGCGTGTCGGTGCTCTTGCGAAGATTAAGTAGAATAGCATATGAAGAGATTCCAAACCAGTGTTTGGCATACAGTAGGTGATTTGAATGTCCAGGAATTTCAAAGTGCGTAGGGTGCCCTTTCTCGAAGAAGGGTGGCTTCAGCGGGGGGCCTCTGTGTTCCAATATTCTCTTTAAAATGATGCTCCCCTGTCTATAGGTGAAACTGATTTGGAGAATTCTGGGTTAAGTTCCCATCAGAATGGAAAATTTCAGCATATTTCATCAGGGGCTGTTCTTTGTAAAGTTTCCTTCATTCGCTGTTGTGTGAAATAGGTGAGGTTGGCAAAGGTGGGGGCCTGGTTTTAGGAGTAACGGGGAAGCTTGATTTCCCTCATTCTGGAGCAATTGTTGGGGTCCATGAATTACCTAGATAAGGCGCAGATGCTGGGGCCCACCACAGACCTGCCACCTGGGAATCTGCATTAAAAAATCAAGCACCCTCGATGATTCCAGTGCACACACAGACTGAGAGCCACTGCTTGAAGTTGTTACTTGTCATTATTGCTTAGGCCGACTGTGGAGTCTGAGCACAGGTTTTGACTGGTGTGGATGGAGATAAGAGAAAGAGCATTGACCCAGGGTAGGGTGAGAGCTGGGAATAACTGAAGACCAGTTTTGCTGACTTCATTGGTTTAACTCATTAGGAACAATGAGTTAAACCAATTAACTCATTAGGAAGAATCACATTCTAGGGAGTGAGAATGGAGCAGATTCCCAAAGACTTGAACCTGGAATGAACTTGCATCTTTTCCCCCTTGATTTTTTGATTTTGCATAAGGTCCTGACGAAGCTCAATTTTGGGCTTCTGGGTACGAGACGGAACTAGAGAACATGCTCTGACCACAGATCGTGCCAGTGGGAACCTATTTTTCTTGTCTGGTAACTTTTTTGAGCCTAAATTGCATGTTTGCTGGCAGCATAAGAAACAGGCATGAATTAAGTTACTGTATTTCCTGAATTTAACTCTGCCTTTGTAATAAAATAAAACTCAGCCCACATGAATAAGGAGTATGTTTTCCTTCCATTGACACATCTGCGGTTCCTTTTTCTACCTCCCACCCAAACATCCTTCAAGACAAGGGAGAGAGAGCTTCAGTACCAAGCACAATGCAGGTTCAGACAATTTAGCAGGCTGCAGGGGAATTCCTGGAATGGAATGGAAAGCCCGAAATAGATATCCGGGAAGAAAGGAGGAAATGGAGACGTGGAACTTACTTTAAAATTGCAGGGCCCTCCTTTAATGCCAAAATTCAGTCACGTGAATTTTTGGTCTTTGCCATCAAGAGGGGCGTTCCCACGGATTGATTCATGTTCCTTGTTTCCTCCTTAAAGAAAAAAAGAAAAAAGGAAACTACTCTGATGATCTGAGTAATTCCAGCCATCAAAGAGTAAGAACTCATTGATCTCAGGTTCACACAGAAGTCTCAATGAAATAATGCAGGGGGCTCAGAGATTCTTTTCCTATGGAAGTTCATTCATTCAACAAATGTTTACTGAGTGTCTATTATGTGCTTTGTTAAGCACCGTGATACTGACCCCGATAAGATATTGACCCGGCCATTAAGGAACTCCTTGTCTAAGGGAGAAGAGACAAACCAAGTAAGAAATGCTATAAAGTATAAACCTAAGGGACCACACTGATTTTTACTGTGGCCCTTACATGGCTACTGCCTTGTAAAATCCAACAAGGAGAAGGGTCTCGCAGTTTAGTTGCTGTAGTGGATTGTACAGTCTCCTTCCAACATTCATATCCATCTGGGATCTCAGAATGTGACCTTATTTGGAAACAGGGTCTTTGCAGATGCAATTAAGTTAAGATGATGTTATGCTTTATTGGACCGAGCCTTAAATCCAGTGACTGGTGTCCCCACAAAGAGAGGAGTGAGTACACAGAGAGACGCAGAAAAGAAGGCCCTGTGAAGATGGCAGCAGAGACTGGAAGGAGTGATGCCGCCACACGCCAAGGGACACCGACGATTGCCGGCAACCACCAGAAGCCAGGAGAGAGGCCTGGCGCAGTCTCTCCCCTTGGACCCCCAGAAGGAACCAAACTGCTGACCACTTGATTTCGGACTCCTGGCTTCCAGAATTATGAGAGGATGCATTTCTGTTCTTTCGAGCCCCCCCAGTCTCCACCCCTCGTCTGTGGCGGTTTGTCACGGGAGCCCTAGGAAGCACATACAGTTGCCGTTCAGAAACCGTGCGCTGCCGTCCATCCCTCGCTTTTGCCCTTACATCCACTAAAGCTGACAGGTGGCGTTTCTCTTGGTATTTGAAAACTACTGGCTACTGATAGAAAGAAGAAATGGACAGCAGACAGTTAGTAATGTAAAAGTTCCCATGGTTACTTTCTCCTTTGCCTTACACTTTGATATTTTCTAATCAGATTATTCTGGCTGGTAATTCCCTTGGCTGGGTTGTCTTCCTCTTCATTCTTACCGGCTGTTCTTCTCCACTTGAGTTATCTCCAACATCTATTTCAGAAAAGTTTTTGTTCCTTAGAACACTCTCTAGTACCCATCCATCATGGTCCAACTGTGATATCTCGGCCCCTCCTCCATGACAAAGGAGGTAATGGCGGTGTGAACACACACACAAGAATTTTAGCCCTATAGGCTTCCAGTTATACTTCTAAATGTAAGAATGTTAATGTTGAGAGAGGTAAATCTCATAGATTTTTCTGTTATATTGATACAGACTTTGAATTGGATGCTGGTGGTTTGTCTGATATCCTATAGCTGGTCAGCACCAAAGTTAAGATCGAAGCAAAGATCCTTTCATCCACCTCCCGCTGTGTCAGGTAGGGATGGAGTGGCTATTATTTCACAGATTCTAGTGACACAGATGCCAGAGATAAGAATTTCTTTATCGGGTTGGTTTACCTGGGAAAATTTTTAAAATTCTACTTATCTTCCCCCACCCCCCAGACTCATTATTAGGCAATTGCCAGATGATGATTTACATATTGTACTCCAGTTTCTCCATTCACTCAGAAATTTTTTGACCTTGGTTTCATATCCGCAGGGAAAAAAATGTTTCTAAAGAAGCTTGAAAATTACTGAGGGGATTGAATATCTCCCCAGTAGCCCCCGGGGCACATCTGGGGGTAAACATATCTTTTTAATCTATTAATTTCTCTTATCGTATTCTCTTATCGTGGATATGTAGTTTAGAAAGAAATGGTAGGTTAATTTAGTAAAAGGCATGGCCTGAATGATTCCTACTCTCTCCTTGTACTCTCCCCAAACAGGATGGGTACTGAAATTTGTGCTAGGAAGAGAACCTAGGATTGTAAATGGGCCAACGTCCTGCCTTACTCCATTCTACAGCACCGGTACCCATATTACTCCACCAGCGGAGGAGCAGGCTGGCCAGCAGCCATTGGCACGCGTTCCCGTCTCTGAGTGTATGCCTGAATGAAAGACAGGTTTGTGATCAGCACTGCTGGTTGTCGGTGTCACTGTGGGGAAGTTCCTGAACCTCTCTGGCCTTAGTTTCTTCATCTGTCAAATGGTGATCGCTCTATCCACTTCTCTCGATTATTATGAGGACTAGAGATAAGGTACATAAAGCAGTGCTTGGCAAAGACTAAGTGCTTCATGACCAGGAACTATGCTTATTATTTTTTAAATCACTATGATCGTTTGTATATCTTTATGCACAGCCTTGATCCCTATGAAATCTGATATGGAAAGAAGCTTCCCTCAGGCTTATTAATTTATTTAAGACGTAAAAACATCTTTGAGTCACCTTCAGTCGCATTTTGGCTGTGGTTCACTTGCTTATTAATGCATCTAAACTTTCTCAAGGCTGCTAGGGAACTGGCCGGCTGCGGGTTTCATGGCCTCAGGTGTCCCAATGCAGGGACTAGGTAGGGGGAAGGAGGAAGAGGCAGTGAGTGACGCCTCTCTTCAGAGCTTTTTTGCACAATGGCGGAGTTGCTCCAGCCCCAAAAGTCTTGTGTCTTACAGGGGACATCACAACAGCAGCAGAGAACAGCAGTTTATATTAAAACAATGGGGACATCTCATTGTGCTGTCTGACCTCGCTGGTAGAGACATATTCTCTACCCTGCAGCAATTCACATCAGTTCTTTCTGTAGCCGATTGAAATGCTGTTTGGTCTCCTGCCCTCCATTTTTGCATAGGTCTGAAAAGACTGGGCGCTATTTTCCTCCTCATCTAAAGGGAATTATAGTTTGTGTCTCTCTGAGCATAAAGAAAAGAATGTAGCTGGTATGTTGTTGGGATTGCTGGAAGATCTGAACATAGATATCTAAGATCAAAGGAGCCCTTATTTAATATCTCCCTTAAGAAATCAATTTGAACAAAATACTAGGGCTATAATTATAAAAATTGGGACCGGTGGAGAAGATGGAGGGAGTGACACATAAACAAATGAAGAATTATAAATGAAATGGCCACACCATCTATAGGCATATGAATTTGAGTCTGAGCCTCCGGGCAATTGTAATATACTAGAAAGGGCACTGCATTTGAAATCAGAAAATCTGAGTTGTGTTTCAGCTCTGCTTTATGCTAGTGCTTTTATATTGAGCAAGACCTGAGCTGCTGTGTCCTCATCTGTAGATGGGGATAATAATAATGCCTGCCCTACCTAACAGATTGGTTGTGATGATCACATGAGTTTAATGTCTGTGAAAGTGCTTCATAAATCACCGAATGCCACACAAATATTATCTGGCTATGGCCTAATAAAAAGGGGCTTGAGGTCTGTTTATATATACTCAGCGCATAGCTGATCTTGATCGCCAAAGAAATCGGGATCAGCTAATGACGTTATGTGGAAAACTAAAGGAAAGTGTCTGCAAAGCTCAAATCGCTGTATATGGCAGCTTTCTGTCATTTCCAAATGAATCTAGGAAGAATTTAGCAGCTGAAGCAGTTGCACTGCTTCATTTGCTTTCAAAACCTCAAGTTGTCTGGAAAATTACAGGGTTGGAGTGGCTAAGAATGTGAAGCCACCTAGGATAAAGCATTTCTGGAGGGCCCAGGGGCCTGGTGCTGCTGAGTTCTGCTGCGGACACCACGAAGTTGGCTGTTTTCAATGAGAGAGTGGGGTTGGAGAAACTAAACTAACTGGAAGAGCCTTTTTTGTGTTCATTCCCAAAAAGTCTCAGGAGGAAGTTATAATTTGCTCAAGCTTGCTCAGGGCCTTTTTGGCAGAGTGGGGAAAAGGAAAAAAAAATCTTTATGACTGGGAGGCAGTGAGAGTTAGAATTTGGAGACTCTGTCTGAACTGCAGGAACAAGAAGGATCCAGCACGTGACATGGAGAATCAAATGTGTCCCATCTTTGGCTCCGTTCCTTGATCTCCTTCCTGGCAGGATATGCAGAATTTGTCTCATTCAGAGAGCTCTTTGAAAGATTTCAGTCAACATGTGGGCTCGTGTAGGAAACACATTTTGAGTGGTTTTCCTTCATTACATGATAGTGGTGAATTTATGTTAAGACCATGAGGTATGTCTCTCATAGTTGAAGGATTAATGATAACATGAGTTTTTAATGTCATAATGGTTCCCATCTCTGAGCCTTGCCATTAGAGAGCCAGAAATATTCTCAGCCCTCAAAATTCTTGAGGATTAGATCCACCTCTGAGTTGGGGGAAGGCAGGGAAAGGTGACTGGCTATGGTGAATAGACAACACACCCCAAATAATAATAGCTTCATTTAGTTGCTGGGATCTATGCTTTATTCGCTCTTTTGCATGCATTTTTTCTCATTTAATTATGAGCAAAATTTATGAGGAAGGTATTATTACCCCATTTTTCAGAGGAAAAAACTAGTGCTGACAGAGGTTACATAACTAGCCCCAAATCACACAGAACTTGGGTTCAGAGCCAGGGTTTGAACCCAAGTCTGTCTATACTTGACTGTGCTGTCCCAACAAACAGAGATTTGTTGAGAATTTCTTAATCTGCAGGGCACTATGCAGGATGCTGTGTTTTCTTATTCTCTGCCTTCAATGAGTTTTTCATCTCACAGAATAAGCAAGGAGCACAAATAGCCATAACATAGGACACAGCATAGGTCAGTTGCCTCGGTTATAACAATAGGCGATCCACCAATCGGAACAGGTTAGTTCTGCTGTACTAAAACAGTCAGTTCTGCTCTACCAGTGAGTTCAAGCTGATCAGCAGTCCTAGTGTCGGATAAATGGTTTGAAAGCCATATTCAGTACCAGCAGTCAAAGAGGGATAAGGTGATTCACGGTTATAAGGCTACGTCTAGAACATAAGTTAAACCTTTTCTAATTCAATTATGATTCGATCCAATTGAAATTCAGCTGACATCCATGGCATTGATATGGAAAATTAGCTCTCTTTCCTACCCTAAGCATCTTCCAGATACTTCTGAGAGTTCCCAAGTGTGTTTGTGTTATGTCCCAGGGGATCTTCATGTCTGGACTCCCAGTCTGCTAAGCACAGCCGTGTTTTGGTGACTGCCACCACGACCCCACCATGGACTCCACAGAGGAGTTGTTGTCCCTCTCCCTTCACCAATGACAGACCCATCATCTTAGGAGTAAGTCTGCTCATAAACCATTTTGCTATTTAGATTCTATTTTATTCAACTCTCAGGGATCTTTAGTCTCCTTTAGCTGTCTCAGCAAGTACTAGCAAATGCATGCTTTAATTCTAGCATCATCTTTTTAAACTAATTTTATAGCTGGACTGAAGGAAAATTTATCCCTCAGCCTCCAAGTCACACAGTACACATTGAGCTCCCACTGTTAAGCCTGCTAGGTGCCGTGTCAGAGACAAAAAAAGAAAGCATGTTTTAACTCCTGAAGATATTTTTATCCTCCCTAGAAAAACAAGACTGAGGTACATATATGCTCTTTTGGGGACACAGCATTAGAGAAATAGCTTGGAGATCAGCTCTGCCCTTTGCTACTGGTGTGACCTTGCTCAAGTTAGTCAACTTCATGTTGAGTCTTCATATCCCCATCTGAAAATACAATAATTAGCGTAGATAATATTTCATTGCCATTCCAGTTCTACTTTTTTTCTGATTCCATTAAAACGTAAGACAACGATGCTAAATAATTTATAACCTACTGTGAGACTAAGACACTGACTGTATATATTCAAGAAAGAGAAGAATCATGGTAAGCTGGGGTGTCTCTGGAAGACTTGATGGGTGAGAGGGAACTCATTTGGGTATTGAAGAGTAACTAGGTTTAGATTAGCACTAGATAAGAAGAATTTGGTCCTTTTCTATTTGGGGTATAAATGGATTGGATTTGGGGAGTTACTATCTAAAATGAAATTTTAGTTTGTAGAGTTGGCATGTGGTTTGGGTGGATTAGTGTGCACCTTGGATAAATTTTCTATATTTCTGTCCCCAATTGTTTCTCTAAAACCCGATTAAAAACTGTCCCCAATTTCTTGTGCTTCTTTTCTGCTCTCTAATCAAAACAGAAGTAACAGCACATTTTTTGTGTGTGCATTTTATTAATTCTTGTTTCTGATTTCTAAGAGAAGGAACAGTTTATGTGTGTGTTAATAACTGTCCATTGTCTTTCTTTCTGGAACCCCCTTCCTAATATCTTCAGATTGTCCCAAGAGTTCCCCCAGGTGTAGAGTACAGTGGTAGTTGGTCTTCAAAGATGATGCCCGCCCCCCATCAGGGAACCACACCTCACCTTGATCACACCCTTGAATCGCCCTCTCTTCTGGAACCTACATGGTCCCTGAAACTCATTCAACAAAAAGTGGTTGCTGCGTTATTCTCAAGAATAAGTCGTAAGAAGTCTTAATGCTTCTTCATGAATCTCTCGGAATGTTCAGTGTTGAAAAGAAATCCCTGTTTGAAAATCAGGTACCATGAAAGAGGATAACCCCTAGGTTATTTTGAGACCATGATGCTGTGAATTGCCCAAGTCATATGGAGAAACCCAGGAAGGGGCGATGCCACGTGGAGAGAAAGGCCAAAGGGCACTAAGATGGCCAACATAGGGCGAGGAAGTCACCTTTGAAATAGATTTTTTAGCCTAGTTGATGCCACATGGATCAGAGACAAGCCAAGCAAATATGTCCTAAGTTCATGACCCATAGAATCACGATCAAAGAAAAGAGTTTACTTAACTCACTAAGTTTTGGGGGTAGTTTTTAAGTTGCGGTGGATAACTGGAATAACTATCACAAAGCCATAATACTATTCCAGAAGTGTTCGCTGCATGAGCATTGGAAGATACAATAAATGGTAGTGGAGTGTAAGACTGGAAAGAGAATTCAGGCCAGGCTGTGTCATTCTAAGACATTTGGATTTTCCTTCCATTAATAATGGAAAACTATTAAAATTTTGATTAGGAGAATGACCTATATGAATAAATTTCTACCTAGAAGTCTGGCTGATGTGTCAGAGAGGATAAAAACAGAGCCAGAGAAATCAGTTAGGAGGCCCAGGAAAAGAGTAAGGAGGGTGGAAAGTAGGAAAATGGCAATGGGAATGGAGTGAGGGAAATGGCAAAGTGTATTACAATTATTATTATAAACAGGTTTTGACTGCTAACTAGATGAGGAGTGCAAGGAAGTACTGAAGAGATTCAAAGAGAATCTTTCATTTGTAAGGCTTTGTAATTGGAAAAGATTGACCTATTAATAGACCAAGGGGACTTCAGAGGAGGATTAAGTTTGGGAATGAGGGAGAGGTGGGGGAAGGAGGGATAATAATGAATTCACTTTTGAGATGTTTTATTAGTTATCTCTCGCTGCGTAACAAAGCATCCCCAAACTTTGTGGCTTGAAACAACAAAAATTTATTCTATTAATTATATCATTTCTTAGGGTCAGGAATCATGGAGTGACTCACCTGGTGGTTCTGTCTCAAGGTTTCTCCTGAGGTTTCAGTTAAGTTGTCAGCA
Organism: Pteropus vampyrus; assembly: GCF_000151845.1. Taxonomy (NCBI): domain Eukaryota; kingdom Metazoa; phylum Chordata; class Mammalia; order Chiroptera; family Pteropodidae; genus Pteropus; species Pteropus vampyrus. Next base: position 371,721 of record NW_011889131.1, on the reverse strand, counting down.
CAGGCTGCTGTTATCTAAAGATGTGACTGGATCTGGAGGATCCCTTCCAAGTGTACTCACATGGCTGTTGGCAGAAGGGTGCCATGTGAGTTTCACCATAGAACTCTCACAATATGGCTGCCCCCAGAGCAAGTGGGGGGGGGAGAGAGAGAGAGAGAGAGAGAGAGAGAGAGAGAGA
>NW_011889131.1:364833-370358 GCF_000151845.1 Pteropus vampyrus | reverse complement strand
GATGAGACTTGGAGGTTGTGTAAGAATTAACCGGATGAAAGTGGGTTAGAAGAGAGACGTGGAGGACAGAGTGGGGATGACGTGAAGGTCAGAAAAAAAGGATGTTGCCCACGAGCCGGGAAGCCGGGGCGTCGTGTTCAGCCCGGCCGCTCTTGAGCAGAATCTGGCCCCTAGACTGATTTTATTTGGCCTGCATTCTGCTCTTTTTTTTTTTTTCTTTTTTTTTTTTTTAAATTAAATAGTTGCCAACATTGAAACCGTCCTGGATTTCTATTTTCTCTGGGAATTGGCATTCTCATGGGGCATATCCTGCTGCTGACGAGACGGGGCTGCCCTCCTCTGAGGGCCGTTCGCTCTCTAGTGTGCCCCTCTCCCCGCCGCTCTCGGTTGATGCCAATGCCAATGCCATCCTGGCTTTTTGCTGTCTTGTTTCACTGTCAGAGCGGCTCGTTTTGTTCATCCAGACTCTCTGCTTAGCTTTTGTTGACATTTAAGGTCACAGTTGTTGATTCGATGCTAGGATATGCCATCATTCATAGAGATATTTAAATCATCCTAGGTGATGGCCAGTATAGGACTGGGAGAAAAATTATCCCATAGAAGAGGGATTCTAAAGGGCATGGCAGAAAGGTCTGAAAGGGTAGGGGGGCTTGGCAGAGTGGTCAGAGGAGCAGCAGCGTTTGGCCACAAGAGGATGAAATGCTGAAGAAGACAAAGTCTGTGGGGCTGTAATCAAGGATGACAGACACAGTGCTGTGAGACTGTGAGTGCAGGAGCCCACGATCTCTCCAAATAGTAAGTCCCAGCCGACCCCTCAGAGATGATGAAAACAAGAATAGCCAATCGTGACTGACCACTAACTATATCTCAGGTCCTGTTCTAAGTGCTTTACGTGCCTTATCTCTGTTTACTCTCACAAAAGCTCCATCAGGTGGTACTAGTATTATGTCATCTTTTTGTAGATGGAGAAACAGGCAGAAAGAGTTGAGCCATTATGGCTAGAACGTGGCAGAACTGGGATTTCATCCCAGGCCATGTGATTCTGAAGCCTGATGGTGGGAAATGAAACTTGAAAGTAACATCAGAATGAGCCAGCTGAGACCTGGATTAACTGCATCTCCAAGGATTCCTTCTGTTTGGTAGATGTAGAGACACCGGTCTCTCTGGAAGGAGGAAGCTTCACTCTGGGTTAATTGTGTGTTCTTGGTTTTAGTTTACTTTTTATTTTTAGGCGGGCTCCAGGGAGAGGCTGTCAGACAGGCTGCTGGAGAGCAGATCCCCGAGACACGATGAAGGGGGACTGATCTGTGTGCGAAGGCAGTCTTGACAGCCGCTTGGAGGTAAAACGCTTGGCTTCTCAAGGCCGACCTAAATGCACAATCCAGTCCAGCACATTTGCAAATCCATACTTGTTATAAATTATAAGCACTTCTCAGCGGTGGCTCCAGCCTTGAGCTTGGTCTATTGTTCTGTATGTAGCCAAATATAGCTTGGGATATGTAGTCAGCAGTGGGTGCTTGGTGGGCTATAACTAAGCCTTAGAGAGTGCCCTGGCCTTGGTCTTGCCAACATAACTGGAAATATTTAGTCCTTCTAGCTCAAAGTTCTCTGCTTCCAGCTTCATCTTAGTGATAACTTCATTCTAGAATGCAAGTCCTGAAATTCTTATGGCTCAAACTTCCTCTTTCCTAGACCATTTCTCACAGAAAGGATAACTGAATTCACACAAGCATTTAACTTTAACTATAAGCATTTTTTATCCATACAGATCTTCGCAGTATGGTTTGGTTTATCTCTTGGCCTGTCTTGAGTCCTGGAGACCCTCTGAAGAATAAACAAAATCCTTCTGGCTCCTGATTTTGGTAATTACCCTTAGCACTAGCTGCCAAGATTTCTTCCTAGCTATATACTGCCAGTTTTCTTGCTTGCTTTTCCTTCTTTTGCTGAATCAGAAAAAAGGCTCAGCCTAGAAAACTTCTCTGTTGCAACATTTGCCCAACATATGCACTTCAGACTGACACAATATTGCTGTGACAGTTTGGACTTCCTGGAAATAGCTTTTCATAGTTGGAGACACGCTCAAATCGTAAAAGTGGTTGTCATCCCTGGATTGTGGGTGAAGGAGCTATTTATAGATGAGCAAAAAAAATCCCCAATGTGATAACTTACATTATTGTATAAGGACAATGGAAAACTCTCCAGGAGACAGCACGAAAGGGATTTAATCTCATCATGTTTTATTCATCAAGACCTTAAGATGACTTATTTTTTTTGAAGGCCATATAAGTTTTATACCTTTGCTTCTTTTTTAAAAAAGAAGAGCGAGCCATTTAAATAATTACGGCAGGTCACAAACTCTGGTCCTGGTCTTTTCCTGTCTTCTCAGTTTGTTTTGTTCAATACATATTTTGTAAAACTGAGTTGAAATCCTTAGGCTTGGCTCAGGCTACCTAGTTCCCTACGGTCTGCACTGCTCCCCAGTGCAGCGCCCTGACCGCCTTGGCTACCCCACGGGCATCCAAGGGTGTGACTCCTACTCTGGGTCCTCCTCTGAGCTGTGCAGACCTCGTGTAATTTATGCCTCTGTTTTTGTGCGTACTGCAGTGTCAACGAGTATGTCTTTCTTACCCATAACTTCCGATGCAAATCTTATATATTTCATACACTGCTTCCAAGAAGACTGCTCAGGCTGTTTTGGCCGATAGTGATCTGTCCTTCCGATCTTCCCAACACATGTAATTCCCAAATATTGGGAAGAACAGAGGAAGTGATCATGAAGAGGTGTTGTAATAATGTTGTAATGAGATTTAAGATCCTGAGGGCAGGTACCATGCCATCTAATAAAAAATGCACACTTCAATTTTAGGCCCAGCCCTCGCATCTTGGAGGTTACGTAGTCTGCATTGCATTTCAGGTTTACTTGGCTCATTTCTTTCACACTTCAAATAGGGAACAACTAGGAATTGAGAGAAAGAAAGAAAAGAAAGAAAGCAAAGGAAGAAAGGAAGAAAAAATAGGGAAGAAAAAAAAGAAAGGAACAAAGAGGAAAGAATAGAAAGTCGAAGAAAGGAAGGAATACATTTGGAGTAATATAATTCTTAAAGAAGCATCAAGATTAAGATTCGATCAGATCTTAAAGCACATTTAGTGATCTTCCTTCATTTTAGCACAGGGTTGAGGTAGCTAATTCAAGGTCACACTGATAGTGATGGAGCGAGTAATGCAGTCTGCTCATCCTATGAAATGTCATTTCTCTCTCTCCTTCCCTTCCTCCCTCCCTTTCCCTAATTCTATGTATGAATATGTGTGTGTGTGCGTGTGTGTGCGTGTGCATGCAAGCACACGCACAGCAGTATACATAAAGAATGCTTTGGACGCCTCTCTTTAACAAAAGCCCACTGATACATCATAAATCTTTTCACGTTGATGGATACTGGATGAACTAAAAGTGTAACATTAGGTATTTAGGGTTAATTTGAATTGATAAAGAGAATCCAGGAATACATTTTAGAAAACTCTTCATCTGTCACGGTTAACAAAAGTTGATGCTTAAATGTGTCAAAAACCTTGAACTAACGAGAAAGCTTGACTGCCAGACCATCTCCTTCTCCAAAGTTTACAGATAGTTAAGCTTTTATTGCATTTGCATTAGTTAGCAAACGTGGCGCTTCGGCCTTCCCGAACCTTGGGAGCCTGGGAGGGAGCTCCAGGTGGAAGGGGCGCCCTCGCAGAGGCTCCTCTTGCCTTCCTGCTCTGTGTGTTTTGGGGATTGATATGCAGCTGTTCTCCAGATGCCGGCTCTTCCCCAGAAGCAGCTGCGGCTCAGCAGGGGCCCCTTCTATCAATGTGACAACCTGCTGAGGGCTTTGGAACTCTTCCAGATGTAAGGCATGTTGAGGCTATAAAACGTAATCATTAGCATTATCTCCATTTTTGTTTTAGAGTCTCAGCTGTTCGAGTTTCTTGTACAGATTTAGGGCTTAATTGTTCTCATTTTTCTTCATAGGTAGCTTCTTTTCGACAGCATGGGCTCTTCCCTTGGAGCTGGATTTCCTAAAAAGAAAGAAAGAATAGCTCTGAGTCATGTTCCTTGCTCCTGGCGAGCTGAGAAAGCTATGATTAGGGAGCAGTCTTTTCCCAGCTGCAGTTATATGTGTGTTTGTGAGCTAAACATAATGGTCCATGGCTTTCTTTTGCTGAATCACAGGCTTTCTTTTGCTGAATTCACTGGGAATTAATTTCTTCTTTTTTTCTTTTCTTTTGTTAACACAGCCCCTATCTTAACATATTGCCTGGTGAGGATCTCTTGTTACTTCTTGGGATCTCTGCTCTGTTCAAGAGGGTGAGGGGAATATATTTTTGGGGGTGGTGTGTGTGTGTGGGGGGTTGCAACTTGAAGATTAAAAAGCTAATGTTTCTTTGCAAAACGTAAAAAGAGATTTCACACTGAAGGTGGAGAAAATTGGAAACATGGAGCTTGAAGGTCTGTGAAAATATTAACCAAAGAAACAGATGAAATAATGACCTTGAATAAATTTGCCCGTAGAAATTCATCTTGTTGGTTTACACTGTAGTCGTTTCACCTTGGACATCCAATTCCTTAGTGCTCAGTCCCAGAATCACACTGAGTTTCGATGACAGGATTAGAAATACTCGCACAACTCACGCTGATCGCAGGCAGGCGATTATGGCAGCAGCGGCGAGCATCTCGTGCCAGGAACTGCTGAGAAGCATTTGTTCACACAGGGAGCTCAGTAATTGGCCAGAAGACAGAGACTTATGCATACTGATATCTAAATTTCTTGCAATATTTTACGAGTTTGTATTAGACATTCAGGAAGTTCCAGTCAGTTTCCCAGACAGTTTACAAAATGCTGGACACACTCAAGATGAGATCTTGAGCTGCTGACCCAACGTCTCCTGAATCTGGGGCCCGGCCTAGGGGGCTTTGAGATTTGCTGTAAGTCTGTCTTGTCCAATGAGCTATAGTCTCTGTGAAGAAAGATATGTAGACTGGGCATTGGGCACTGAGCTTCAAGTCTGAAACTCTTTATTTCATTTAACATAAAATAGCATGCATAGTGAAATCCCATTTTTAAACAAAGCACACACATACCTAGCTATCTATCTATAAAATATATATTTAAAAGATTATAAGACACAAAGCTAATATTGATTTTCGTCTGGATGATAGGATTACGGATCATCTTTTTCTTTGTATGACAAAGAAATAATATTTTGAATTTATAAAATAGCTCTTTGTATATTCTTTTAAGATTCTTTTGTATTTTCCAATATTTTGCAATAAACATGACTTACCCTTACAGTCAGAAAATATCTAAAGATGTATACAAATCTACTAAATATTTTAACCCCAAATTCACATCCGACTCGGACAAAGTTAGTGTTGAGATTTGTTTTTCCACGAATCTACTTAAATCTCATGTACTCAGGAAATCCACAATGTATGACTTAAAACAGCAGTCCCCAAACTTTTTGACACTAGGGACCGGCACACCTATGAG
>NW_011889131.1:345985-364783 GCF_000151845.1 Pteropus vampyrus | reverse complement strand
GTCCATGGCTTTCTTTTGCTGAATCACAGGCTTTCTTTTGCTGAATTCACTGGGAATTAATTTCTTCTTTTTTTCTTTTCTTTTGTTAACACAGCCCCTATCTTAACATATTGCCTGGTGAGGATCTCTTGTTACTTCTTGGGATCTCTGCTCTGTTCAAGAGGGTGAGGGGAATATATTTTTGGGGGTGGTGTGTGTGTGTGGGGGGTTGCAACTTGAAGATTAAAAAGCTAATGTTTCTTTGCAAAACGTAAAAAGAGATTTCACACTGAAGGTGGAGAAAATTGGAAACATGGAGCTTGAAGGTCTGTGAAAATATTAACCAAAGAAACAGATGAAATAATGACCTTGAATAAATTTGCCCGTAGAAATTCATCTTGTTGGTTTACACTGTAGTCGTTTCACCTTGGACATCCAATTCCTTAGTGCTCAGTCCCAGAATCACACTGAGTTTCGATGACAGGATTAGAAATACTCGCACAACTCACGCTGATCGCAGGCAGGCGATTATGGCAGCAGCGGCGAGCATCTCGTGCCAGGAACTGCTGAGAAGCATTTGTTCACACAGGGAGCTCAGTAATTGGCCAGAAGACAGAGACTTATGCATACTGATATCTAAATTTCTTGCAATATTTTACGAGTTTGTATTAGACATTCAGGAAGTTCCAGTCAGTTTCCCAGACAGTTTACAAAATGCTGGACACACTCAAGATGAGATCTTGAGCTGCTGACCCAACGTCTCCTGAATCTGGGGCCCGGCCTAGGGGGCTTTGAGATTTGCTGTAAGTCTGTCTTGTCCAATGAGCTATAGTCTCTGTGAAGAAAGATATGTAGACTGGGCATTGGGCACTGAGCTTCAAGTCTGAAACTCTTTATTTCATTTAACATAAAATAGCATGCATAGTGAAATCCCATTTTTAAACAAAGCACACACATACCTAGCTATCTATCTATAAAATATATATTTAAAAGATTATAAGACACAAAGCTAATATTGATTTTCGTCTGGATGATAGGATTACGGATCATCTTTTTCTTTGTATGACAAAGAAATAATATTTTGAATTTATAAAATAGCTCTTTGTATATTCTTTTAAGATTCTTTTGTATTTTCCAATATTTTGCAATAAACATGACTTACCCTTACAGTCAGAAAATATCTAAAGATGTATACAAATCTACTAAATATTTTAACCCCAAATTCACATCCGACTCGGACAAAGTTAGTGTTGAGATTTGTTTTTCCACGAATCTACTTAAATCTCATGTACTCAGGAAATCCACAATGTATGACTTAAAACAGCAGTCCCCAAACTTTTTGACACTAGGGACCGGCACACCTATGAGCATCTAATGCCTGATGGTCTGAGGTGGAGCTGAGGCGGTGATGCTAGCGCTGGGGAGCAGCTGCAAATACAGATGAAGCTTTGCTCACTCACCTGGTGCTCATCTCCTGCTGTGCGACCCAGTTCCTAACAGGCCATGGACCAGTACCGGTCTGCGGCCTGGGGTTTGGGGGCCCTGCCTTAAAAGCTAGCTCTGGTAGAAGCTCTGTAAAACCAGTTTTACCATTTGTCATCAGTGTTGCTGATGGCTTTCTCTAATAATACCTGTGGTTTTATATCTTGTTATAGCTGGTTATGTGGTGTATGCAGTTGTCCAAACTTTGAACTCTCTTAAGATCTGTGCGTTTTATTGTATGCTAGTCATATACCAATAAAAAAGAAATAAGAATCAATATGAGGTGGAACGTACTTTTTTCAGACCTTCGTCTGAAATGACCTATGAGATTCTTCCACAAATTGAATGGTCTTGTTAGAAAAATGCCTGATGGGAACAGAGTTTTAACCTTTTGAGAACAGAGTATTAGCTTGTTATTTTTGTTGTGCCAGAACCCAAGCGTGCCATGTAGTTAATTTCTCTAAGTTGGAAAACACGATATTAGAAATATTTAAAAAAGCCATTAGGCCATCTCCTCCCCAAGAAACAGAAGTCTCAGAGATGCTGTGTCTCCTCAGGGAAGACATCAGCATCAGCGAAGTAAGGCTCCGAGCAAAGTCCTTCAGTGTGCGTAAATGGTAGAATGAGAACGGACAGCAGAGTGTAACAGGCTGAGTGACACGAAAGTGTCTAAGGATGCAAAGTGTCGTCTGGAATCTAAACACTGAAGAGGTTAAGAAACAAGACAACACATGGGCTATCTTTTATTTTATAAGTAATAAGGTCATCTTCAAATTGTGATTTTAAGACACTTATAATATGTGGGACATTTCAATCATGAGTAAATAAATGGCTTTAAATACGCAAAAAGGACAGGAGCTGATTTCAGTGATGCAAGGTGAATTGGGTAATTAATCAACTATGTTTTGTTACAAATATTTAGTTAATAAGGTAAACTTAAACATTTAAAAATTATTCCAATTATTATCTTAATTCTTAATCTTAGGTTATACGAGTAGATACATTATTATATGAATTGTATTTTAAATTTATACTGTATTATAGTTTTTAAAGCGTTTTCACATGCATGATCTCAGCTGATTACCCTGATGATGCTCAAAGAAGTCAAGCTAGGAATTATTATTTTTTTTATTTTAAGGCAAATTGAGTTCAACGGGGTTAGATGACTTTCCCTATTCTACTGCTAGAAATTGGATCTGCGCCCCCCCCCGCCCCCACCACCACCCCCCCAACACACACATACTTTGGCTTTTGATATCCCTGATTCAGAAGGGACCCTTGTTACTCATGTCTATTTTTGAAAAATCCAATTAACCAGAGCCTACTGTATGTATGGTTTGGGATGCCCCAGTTACGTGAACGCCCTGGGCTTTCCACTTATGGAGTTTGCAATGGCTTCAGGCTCCCCATGCCTCACTGGTCTGTGGATTCAAATGAGACCACTCTAAAATAATAATTAACATTTCTCCAGATCAGGTTAATGCCCTGAAGAAAGTAAGAACCTCCATTCAGTTCCCCACTACCTTCAACGTAGTGAACACTACAGTATTCCCTTCTGAGCGTGCTCCATGAGTGAACAATTATTCATGAACAAGCTTCTCATTTTCTCCTACTCAGGGGCCACATGCTTAATGTCACTTGGAGGCAGCCTGAGACAACTGCTGCTGCCATCAAGGTCCTCCTGGGATTCTGTGACCAATAAGGGTGCCCTTGCTCTGTCCTCAAGTTACCAACTTGGGAGGTGCCAGAGTAGCCGAGATGCGGAGAACCTGGTACAAATGACTGGACCTGGAGATTCAGAATGGAGGCAGCTCAACTATGGAAACTGCCCATGTAAACTACCAGTAAATAGCTTAGCCCATCTGTCACTGAAGGGGGTCTGGAAAATTTTTTTTTAATGAGATCCAAGTCTGCTTTTGGTAGCCCCAACCCTTTCTGAGCCTCACTGCTAGGCTGAGTCCCTGACAAGCAAGCAGCATGTTTGGCTCACCTGCTCTCTGTTCTCTTTGTCACGTGGGCATCAAAGCAGAGTAGCCTGGCTCGCTTGCCTCAATACTTGCCCAAGAAAAAAATCCCTAAGCCTGCCGGCAGATCTCTCTATTGGGTTCAGACCTGAATCCACAGGCTGAGCAGGGGACTAATATCTGAAGTCAGAAACCAGGCTTTCCTCAGTTCCTGGTCTTCCCCTCACCCACCCTGGGATGCACACACCCACATGCTCAAAATCTTCAGCAAAGACCTCAGATGCAAATACCTATGGTGGCCACACCTAATAGTTACCACACGGGCCAGACCGCTCAGACATATCAAATCCCCCTTTTGGCTTACGCTGGACCTCTGCCTCGTTACGCAGCTGGAGCAACAGGATTAACACCCGTGGAAAGATTAGTGCACAGTCCAAGATAGAATGTAATCAAATGCTAGACAAACCATATGTACTGTAAACGCTATAGGGTTCCAAGTCCAGAAAAGGGCCCTGCGGGCTGGTGGTGTCAAGAAAGACTGCATGTGAGGACGGAGTGTGCTAAATCCTAAAGCAACGGCAGGGTTTTGATAGGAGGGACCCTATTAATGTGTCACATTAATTCTCCTTGAGGGACAGTCTTATAGAGGTCATTTCATGAGTTTTCTAATTTCAGATTTTTAATTGAAATTAAATTGTTGGCTTTCCTTCTACCTCCCCAACACTAGAAAGATAAGCGATTGAGTTCTAGTTCTGTGCTTTAATGTGTTGAAGTGATCTAGGCAAGCGATGTGGGTCCTTAGACCAAAGAAGAAGCTACAGAGACAGTAAGAAGTCACTGGATTTTAGTATTTGCTGACGAGTTGGTTGTGAAGATGGGGAAAAGAAAGAAATTAAAAATGATTGCAAGAATTTTGGCCTGATCCATTGGAAGGATGAAGGGTTCCATAAGGAAGGCTGGAGGTTGCAGATGTTTTTGAGGAGAGAAGGAGTCCAGTTTTAGACATTTTCCATTTGGCATCCAAAGGGAGATACCCAGCGGCCAGTTGGATATATGAGTCCGGAGTCCAGTAGAAAGGTTTGGGATGGAGATACAAAAATTGAAATTTATGACATAGAGTTAGAGTTGGCCTTTAAAATAACCTGGGAAATGGGAGGAGATGGAGAATCAGAAAGGCCTGAGCCCTGGGCTAAGGGGGCAATCCAACATTCTCAATAATCAATGTGTTTTCCGACCTTCGGACTTCCCTTCTCTGCCTGCCACCTCCAGCCTAGGCTCAGAGTCCAGTGAGCTGCCTCGTGGTGTCTCCTGGGCACTGAGCGATTCTTCTTCTGGTGTGCAGACATTCACAGACTTGGCTACCTGGTCCAGGCACCACTGCCATCTGCTGGGCACTCATGGGCCTTCCCCTGGGTACAGCTCTCCGCTCTGGATGCCACAGAGCTGTCTCCTGCAGAGCTCTTGGTGTCCTGGGAGCTTGAGATCCCAGGGGTGGTGGAGTGGTAGTGGTGTGTATGTGGGGGCATGGACGTTTGCCAAAGCAGCACAGTGAGGGCCCTGCATTTAATAGCTGAAAACTCCAAATTCTTCTTCTTGAAGCCATCTGCGACTTCACCACATCCAAAGAGACTCAAATTCTAGTGGCAAACACCATGCTGACCTTACAACTGTCCCTTTCCTGACCCGACTGTCCATGCTTATCTATTTAACCTTCTCTTCCCTTGGAATAATTTCTCCCCTGGGAGGTCTCTTCGGCCCTCATTCAAATAGATATTTGGCAAGTGCTGCACATCAATTTGCCAGACATGCGTAGATATGCATCAGTCCTGGCAGTGGGGCTTTTAGGCATTTACGGGGCCTAAATTCAGACTATTTCTCTTTCATATGAGAACATATCTCACATATTAGTTACTCCAAAGCCCACTGGTTTAGAATGCCAAATATCTGACTTATTGTAAAATACAAAAAGATGATATTTTTTTGATGTGTAGGTATCCTTGATCACTAGCCTGAAGGAAATAAAACTTCAGTTGGCTTCAGCAAAGACAAAGCAATTAGATGGCAGTTGATGGCTATTTGCTATTTAGCCAGTTTAGAGGTGAAAGTTTTCAAAAAACTTCTAGATAGTCCTTACACTTTTAGGTCATGAATGATGCTCAAAAATGTGTGGAAATGTGACTGTTAAAGTTACTTTTGAATTCATTTTAGTAATATTGTTTTATGATCACACTTTCTTTAAATTTTAAGTTTCAAAGTTTTTAACAATTTATACTACCAATAGGAATCTATGTATGCCCTAATAAGTACTTATTTTTGAATGAGGGCAGCACCCACATAAGACTTTGTCCATGTGCCTATTTTGCTGTCTGCACCACTTCCCCCTCCATATTACATGTAGATCCACGGAGACAGGGTTGACATTCTCCTGGTAAGCTCTAGGACTGCTGGTTGATGTTTATTCCGGCTGCTAGGTGTCCTCTGATTAATATATGCCATTGCACATCAGTCAATAAATATTCTGAGTATCACCCTTGGTTTTAGATAGAGCTGTTACCCCTTTGATATAGAAACTTACATTTTATAGGATAATTTTACATAGTAATCACATTGGAAAATTATAACAACCCTGTGAGGTAGATGGGGGAGATAGAATATTCATTATTTTTACTGGAAAGATAAGGAAACTCAAAGTCTCAGTGACCATGCCCCAAATGATACCATGAGAAAGCATCAACATCATCTTTAGAACTCAGGGCCCTCTGGCCCCCAGAAAGTACTCTCTCCATTAGACAACCATCCCTTCTCGAGGTTCTTCTGACCTTTGGGTCATCACCTATAGGGACTTTGGTTTTCTTCAGAGTTACCGTAAAGGAGGAAAAGTAGAAACGTGCCGGAGCATATTTTCTGCAATTTTTTTTAAGTGACATCTCATTCTGGGTTTGTGTGTTTGGGAAGGATGTCTTATCTAAATGGAAAAATTAGGATGTGAATTTATAGGCTGATGTATAGGGTAGAGGAGGGGAGTGTTTTGTGGGTGATGACAGGTGTGTGAGGGATGCGAGGTTGGGAGCAGGTGTGTGAGAGGGTGTGATGGAGCACAGTGATGTCAGGCTGAGTAACATTTCCTCTCCACAGGGTAATTTACTCTGGGACACTTGACACAGCAGGAAGTGGGGGAGCGGGTAGTGTAAGAGCAGCTGGAACACCTGGAGAAACTTGATACTTGGAGAGAACTGTGGATTCAACATCTTCATTTCGTTTGCTACCTGGTATTGTTTGTTATCGTTTTTTGGATGCATTAGTATTTCCCCCGCTAACTTTATGCCAAGCTTCCCAGATGGAAGGAATGATAATTGTCTCATTTTTATCCCTGCAATGTCTGGCCAGCGCTAGGGATGTTGAATATGTTTAGAACTTGTTTAATGGATTGATTCCTGCCATTCCCAGTGGTCATATATCTTATTATTCCACAAGCTGTAGTTTAAAAAAAATCTGCGAGCCCCAATAAGGGAAATGAATTAACAGTCACTGCTTCCTTTAACTCTTAAGGAGTCCAAACACAGTAAGGCTGTCATTTGGGTCTGCAAATAGAATTTCTGGCAAAAATTTAACAAAAAACTGAATGAACATTTTGAAAAATCTGGCCAAAATAGTCTCTTGGAAAAAGGTTTTGTTAACTTAATAATTCTGTAGACTTAATCATTTCTTCCCTGAGATTTGCCTTAAGGTACGTATCACTCCAGATTTTCATAATTATCATTTGCTAGCAGTAGAAACTCAGTGGCACAAATAAATGTAAGCTCCATGATGGTAGGGGTACAAAAAAGATGCTTGTGGTCAATTGTAAAAATGGCCACAAATTCTTCTCCCTCTTCCACAGCAATTGACTCTTTGCAATTGACTTTATAGTTCTCATCGTTTGGAGTCTCTTTCTTCACTCCTTAGATCTGGGCTGGACTTGATTTTGTTAATGGGACATTAACTAACATGATGCAAGAAGAGACCTGAAGAGGGCTTTTTCTTTGAGACGTTGCCCTCTTGCTACTCTTCGAATCTCAGACCACATGTGAACAAGCCCAGGCTGGGTGACCACATGAGAGCCATGTGGCCCAGTCGCCTCTGTTGCCCCAGCTGATAGCCCCAGAGGTAGAGCCACTTTAGCTGGCTGATGGCCGATCGTGGACGCATATATGAGCCCCATTGTAGACTAACAGAAGAACCAGGCAGCTGAGCTCCACCCAAATTGCCACTCTGCTGAACTGTGAACTAAATAAATGGTTAATGTTTAAAGGTACTAAATTTTAAGGGTAGTTATACGGCAAAAGCCAGCTAATATGGTGTTCACTAAAAATGTCTTGACTAGATAAATAAGATTAATGAATGAACAAATGAAATGATATAGGTATTTATTTAATCCAGTCTTCCCACTCCACAAGTAAAGAAACTGAAATCAAAGTAGTTAAATAACTCGGTTAATATTAGGTAGCGAGTAAGTAGAGGGGCCAGTATAAAATATCTATAATTTTTTCTTTTAAAATAATGTCCTGTCTCCTAATGATATGGTAAGCTCCTGAGACTAGAAATCTTTCTTTAGATCAACAGAATCTAACAAAGTATTTTATGCATTTTGTATTTAAAAATTACTTTTGAATATAGGATAAATGCGCACAGCATATAGGTGAAAAGGTATAAAAGCTTCAGTGAAAGGTAAATCTCTCTCCCACCTCTTTCACTGAACCACCCAGTTTTCTTCCCCAGAGGCATCACTGTCAAAAGTTGTTTGTTTGCTTGTTGATTTTGTTGCATTTGGTACACTTATATACGAGGTCTATCATACATTTGGTATAGATTGTGGTAACTAAAATCCATGGCTTATTCGTTTCCAGAAATTGGAAAACAGAAGGTGAGAGCAATAAAGGAAACCCGGTCTCATCCCTCTTTCCCAGACATCTGCTGTACTACCTACAAAGCCACACCATCTTGGGAGGGAGAGTTGAAATGGAAAAGAACCGGGGATGATCAGAATACTCAGAGTAAGTGTGCCTCTGGTTATTTGTATCTATACTGGGATACAAATGTATGATCTGTATCTATACTGGGAAAGCTAAGGAAAACAACAGCAATGAGAAATGCAGGGTATTCCCTGGACACTGGCCAAGATCCACGTCTTTATATATTTTGTCCGGATCAGAAACAACTAGAACAAACTTCTAAAGCATAAAGCACTGTGGGATTGCATGGGTAATACTGTACTCTAGAACTGTACTCTCGTAAAGTTATCCTGTAAGGGCAGCTGTTCACAGAGAATGTGGATACTTTTTTTTTCTTTTTGAGTGGGGGGTGTGGGGTAGGGGGATGTGTTTGGGAAAAGACACAGCAAAAGAGAAAGGGAAGACTCCCAGAAGAAGTTGAGAAGGATTGTGGCTTTCAACAGCTTAAAATGTGGCAGAGGAACTCAAAGGACGAAGCCTGAAGAACGGTTTGGGGGTGGTTGGAAGGAGCCTGTTATACCACGGAAGTATCATACATTTCAGTAGCAGTGAGGAGGTAGAAGCCCGATTGCTGGGAATTAAGGGGTGAGGGAAGGAAGGAGGGAGGACTTCGAGAGAAACTGAAGGGAGCAAATGAAGATGATGTGTGCAAAGATCTTTGGCTATAATGGGAGATTGCAAGGTGAGATAGTGGTAGACTAGGAGAAAATATTAAAATAAAGGTTTATATATTTTTTTAGATGGTTTTTAACATAGGGAAGTTCAGAACATGTTTGAAAATGAAAAGAAGCCCAAGAAGAAAGGGCCAAAGAAAGAAAAATTGTAGAAAAAAAATCAGTGTTGGATAAAGAGGACACATCCAGTTGTATTAATAATATGGATAACATTATTTTGTCAAAGTGCCTCAATGTATTTTATTTCACAGATATTTCCTATTATAAATATACTTACATGCTATACAAATTTGTAGTTATTTTCCTCTATCCAGCAAGCCAAACATTTTTACAATTACCTTTTATCTTCTCGTGAAAATAAGAAACTAAAATTGTCTTTTCTTTCTCTTTTCCTAGATAATTTCTCCTCTTATAGTCATCTCTTCCACACATGCCTACTTGTTTCAGCATTTGTCCTGAAATTTCATGAAATGTCATCCTCCGACTTCATCATTTTCTTTCAACACAGCTCTACAAACTTGATTTTTCATGAAACGTTACCCCATTTCTCTAAATTTTTCACTGTCATCATTTTATAGTTCACCTCTTTTCATCAAGCACACGTTAGGCAGGCTCTTTACCTTCTGCAAGGTGATGTAAATTGTCACTAGCCATCTGATACACGCCACGTTCCCCATACCATCTAGCCTTTCATCGTGATGGCCAGGCTGACCCACCACATCTTAGTTTTTTGTGGTAAAGATCTTTTAGGTGCTGGTGGCCTTTTCACGTGTGTCAAGGTTTCCTGGAAACAGGAGAACTGAATTTCTTTCTGAAAGTACACATGGAAACAGGCCCCCCTCAGCCTCCTCCTGCATTTGCTCATCCTTGCCTACTCCTGCTGCTTCATGCTAAGATAACGTCTTCTCTTTGGAGGATAACCAGAGGCGTGGCACAAGGCATTACTCCACAACAGCACTGTACCATGGCACAAAATCAGAACATCGCCCAGATGCTATATTCTGAAATTTTCATGGGCCTGGGAAGTCAGGGGAGCGACGATTTGTTGTCCTAAAATCTCTTTTCAAGATTCTGTTGTATCTCCTTCCGCTTTTCTCCCTGAAATGCTCTCGCTGGTAAAATTGAGACAAACACAGTCATGAGAAGGAGTTAGCAACTTGAAGGAGAAGGCGGTACTGGATCTGATGCTCCAGTGATGATGCTCGTGGGACCGAGACAGACATGTTTGGGCAGGAGCAGGCTTTCCCAGGTGTTCTCCAGCCCACTCAGTACCTTCTCACCTTCTAAACTTGCTCATAAGATGGTTCTGATGGTAAGTTTTAGTGCTTACAAAGATGTGAGGCTGCCTTTTAGCCAGTGCCTCTGCTGAGTGATCTCTTCTCTTACTCTCAATACCTTGAAGCTCCAGCCTGCTCTACCACGTTAGCCACCTGAATCTAAAGGTTATACTCTGTATGTTCTGTCTCTGGCACTTTGGTGTTCAATTTCCCTGAACTGGAAGAAGAGGAGAGAAGAACTAAAAAATCCTTATCGAGAATTCATTTTGGCAGAATTACCCGGTGCCGAGCAGTACCTTCCAGGTTCTCTCCCACGCATGGCCCATGGCTTCAGCACCAGTATCTGCACAGCCTGGACCCCGTGTCAGCTTTGATAAGAGCCAGGTGTAATCAGCGCAGCCACAGTTTTCTGGCTCTGATTTTCCCTTGTGGCTTCTTCATTCCTTTTGATAATTAAAGGAAGATTTTCTTGCCATGCTGAAGGCTATGTAAAATAAGTTGATAAGTAATAAAGCAGCTGGCATGAAGCCAAGAACTTGCTGCTTCTGGTACCATTCCCATCTTTGTGGTATGGTTACTGAGGAGGAAGCTTGGCTCTCAGACTCAGCCTTTTGAATTGGATAGCTGGGAGAGTCAACTCGGCTTGGCACTCTGCTAAAAATATAAGATGCATAGAGAACATTCTGTGAGAGTGTTTATAGGGCTTTGACCTTTGAATGAGAAGGACCATTGGTCTTTCTTATTTTCACATTTAGTCTTCTCTTCTTTCAAACCCTAGATGTCTTAATTCTCATTCTTATCCTTGTACAGCTTACTCCTATTTTAATAAGCTTAAAATAAATGCAGAGGGGACTTGATCTCCAAGTAGTATGTGTACTCAACCACCAGTTTTTTCTCTGCCTAATGTTGTACGTGGACACAGCATTGAAGATGAGTGCCTTAAACAGTGCTGTTTGTTCGGGGGTTACTGTGTGTTCACTAATGCTCTCTTGCAATGACCAGGGGTCATTTTTCTATTCCTGGAGGCCTTAGATAAACCCTCTGTAATGAGGTTTAGGCTCCATTGTAGCCAAGGAAACTTCCAGTTATGTGTTGGGGCCTGGAGGAGTGGGGGTGGTAGGGAACCTATTTTGATTAGTCACATATGCTTTTCTTGCATTCAGTCTGCCTTTGGTACAAAAGGAGAGAATAGTTAAGGTCTTTATTCAGGTTATTTGGGCTAAAAAAAATCTCTGTATTCAACTTCCTTGTCAAAGAAGGTGATTTTGGTTGTGACTCAAGATGTCTGTTTCAATGAATGAGTGTAATTGATGCTCAAGACATATATTTGCTTTTATCAGCTGCCCACATTGTTCTATGGCATAGTAAAGGCAAACCACTATAAAGGACTGGGGAGCCAGTTCCAGGAGCACCTCTGAGCAAAACCTCGAAGGCAACCAACCCCTCTGAGCCCTCACAGACCCCAAACCCCCTGGCATCTCAGTATAGCACTAGCGACATTGCTTTCTGTACTCCAAACTGCTGCCTCTGACTCTAAGGTCTATTCTGGAATTATCCATAGCTCATCTTTGGTTTCTGTCCTTGACGTTAAGCTTCTGGTTTTATACATTTCTCTCCATCTATCCTTCAGTACCTTACCAGTAACTCTTTTTTCTTCCTGAATGCTGATGTATCATTTCATGCTTGCTTCACATGTACGCTCATGTACAGAGTTATTTTTGGTTGACTCAGAATTTCCCTTTGGTTTTCCACCCTAAATTGGCTCCAGACTACAGCTCTTTTCAAGGTTATTCATTGTGAAATTTGACTTAAGGGCAGGTGATGAAACAGTTACTACCACACATCTATTTGCTGACTCATCCTGGAATCCCAAAGATATAATTATGAGACCTTCCATTGGAATTAATCAACCACTTTCTGAGGCTGAGGCTGCCACAATGCTCAACTGCAGGGCTCTGGTACACAATTCATAAAAAATGCAATGGGCATGGTACTTTCTAGAGCTATGCTATGTGAAGATTTGCATGAAAACTTTGTCCATGTAAGCCAACCCTCTCTTCAACCCCAAATATGCTGAACTATATTTTAGAAGAATCTGAAAACTGGCATGTTTAGTGAGTGCAAGAATTTTAAGATCAGCCTTTCTATAGTTAACTGATTTACTATTCTCTTCTGTGTCTATGTTCTAGTTACAGGTTAAGGAGCCACATTCAGGCTGGTCATGTATCATACTATAAAAACATAACGTGGATTACATATGCCCACATCTTTTCTTCCACATCACCCAGCACACTTAGGCATCTCTATCCCTAGTTTTCTCAATTGTTCTCCACCTGGAACTTACCCTACCATTTAGGGTCTTTGTTCTATTTTGAATTAATCTCCTTCCTAACATAATCTCCTTCCCGACAACCTTCTGTTTTTGTCCTAAACACATCTCTAGGAAGATTTCTCTTATTTAATTTCTTTGCTGATGAGCTTTGGCAATTTTGTAGAGTTTCTCATGTAACTTCTGGAATTCTTTGTTGGAAAGCTGGGAGAGATGAATTCTTTTCCTATCAAGAAAACAAGGGGTTAGACTAAGCTGTAAACCTATCCTTCCTGTGTAGATATATGAATAGGACCTTGTTGACTTCTTTATATTCTTTTATTTAATTTTTGTTACCATTAGAAGATTGGAGTATAGAGCTCCACAAATATCACTTATCATTGAACGTGTTACATATGATGAGTTAGCACTTTTTGAATACCTACTATGTGCAGAGTTCTGTGCTAGAACTATAGCAGCAAATGAGAGATGTAGATCTGATGTCATGTCAAAGGAGACAACTATTTCACAATTAATTACAAAATATTTCATTATATTTCCTTTAAAGTACCTTGAAAGAGAAGTATAGTGGACTATAAGAACTGGAGATATGGGAACTAGCTAGTCTTGAGGGCAAGGAAAGATTTATTTGAGCTGGTGTTGAGATTTGAATATAGAGTAAGAATTAATTAGACAAAGGGATAAAGTGATGGTGATGAAGGAATGGGCCGTAGAGGTGAGCTGGCATTAAGTATTCCAGGTAGAGCCTAAGGAATGTGAAGATTCCGAGACAGGAAGAACAATGCCAAATTTAAGGAACTGAAAGAAGGCTAGATGGCAGAAGTATAGAGAGCTTGGGAAGCCTGGTATAGGGTCGGCAGAGGTCAGATCATGTAGGACCTTCTAGATCATGTTAAAGATATTATCACAAGTCAGGCTTCCCAAGAAACGGACTCTGGATACAGATCAGCATGCAAGAAGTTTATTTGGTGAATATTTTAGGAATCAGCACTTACGGATGAGTGAAGAAAATAGGTCTAGTCGGAGAGATAAGTTCAACTATAATGCAGTCTCAAGAAACATATGTCTATTTTCTAAGAAAGTTACGAGCTCCTTTCAGAGTCGTCACAAGTTTAGGTGAGAAGGCTGGGTCTTTATACTTTCTCGAGGCCCAGTTAACCACTGGTTAAATGAGAACTTCCCTGAGGAAGAGTGTATAATCTTGGTTGAGGTGGATCTCCTTATCTGAGGGCAAGTCTGGGAGAGGGATTCAGCTGAGAGCTGTCAGCCGCTGCACACCCAGCAGCTGGGGAAATGAACGCTTCGGGCCTGAAGTAGAAGACCTCAGTACACACTGCGGCAGCTGCTACATATATTATTCTAAGTCTGGTGAGAAACTAATGGAAGGTTTTCATCTGGAAGTAATATTATATTTGTGTAAAAAGGTTCTATTGGCTGTTGCATGGAGGAAGGATTAGAAGGGCAGATGGATTAGCTTTAGAGAGACTAGTTATTTATGAAGCTATGGCAGTGACTTAGGCAACAGATGATAAAGATTGGATGGGATGGTAGCAGAGGAGATGGATATATGTTTGAGTGACAACAGATCAAATATGGAAAAGGGGATCTGACAACGGATTGGTTGGGAGAGACTGAATAATAGAGAGATTCAAGTATAATCACAGAGTTCTGGCTTATAGTACTGAATAGATGGTAAGGTCCTTCTCTGAGCTTCTTCTGTTTTGAAAAGGAGAGTAGATCTTGAGTTCAGTTTAGGGCAAGTTAAATTAAGGTGCTTGTGAGATGTGCAAACCTAGGCGGTAGTTTGATATATAATTCTTGAGCTCAATGTCTGGGCTATAGATGAAAAGTTTAGAACTGTCATGATGTTTGAGACCTTGGGCTTAGATAAAAGATGGCCCAGAAAAGAGTGTAGAGTGAAAAGTGAACCTAAAAAAATGACCCTAGAGAAGTGCCCACATTTCAAGATCCATTGGAAAAAGAATTCTAAACTCAAATGGCAGAGGAATAATCAGAGGAGTAGAAAGAAAGTTAGGAGAGTGTAAAGTCACAGAAAACAAAAAAGGTGTCATGATGAAGAGTCAAAGGCTGCTTCTGTAGTAAGTAGGACTCTAGCCATGTTTCAGATACTTTTTATATTGTTATAAAATGATGTCGTCTAAAAATGATATAAACGTGTGAAAATATGATTACAGTATTTTTATATTTTTATTTAGGCAAGGATTACTATATTCAAGGTGTTGAATCTGTGGTCATATACCATGCTCCTAATTAAATTATTTACCCTGATACAAAGAAGGGGACATTCTTTTTCTGTCTTATTATATAGAAAAATAATTGGTGAGAATCTACTGAATGCCTGCTCATGTTCCAGAACTTGGCTAAGTGCCATTAAACATATGAGATCCAAGGTAGGATTTTTCCTCTCCAGAAGCTTAAAACCTAACTTAAGAGATAAGACCTGCTACTTTATTAGCTATGACTTTGGTGCTCCAAACTAATGGTGCTCCAGGGAAGCAGATGAGAGCAAAAATTATAGGACAGGGAGGTCAGTAAAGGCTTAAGTGGAGACACTGAAGTTTATACTTGGTTCTGAAGATTGGGTGGGGTCTGGGTGGTTGGGAAGATACTTCATGTGAAGGTAGAATTTACAAAAAGGTGGAGAGGGTGAACTATACAAGATACATTTAATTGATTGAGAATGAGTAAACATGGTGGTATTTGAATGCTTGAAATAACTGCCGTATCCCAAATACTTATCCAGTTTAAAGGCCTTTAAATATTCTGATATTCAGTTTGTAATTTTTTGAGGTTCTGAATCTTCTGATGAAATATTTTTTATTTGCATTTCTTTTGAATTTTAATTGATGTGTGCTTTGCTTTGTGGTTTTAAATTTCAGATTAACTTAGACATCAAGGTCAGAGAGGTTTCTTCTGAAACACAGTCCAGTGAACTCCCACATTGTACTTCATTCTTTTATCCCTACCCCACCCAAAGAGATTATAGCATGTGCTTTAACTGATGAGTTATAGACAACAGGTTTGGTGACGTTTTAGAATCCAGAATGAGTAATTCTTTGAAGCATCTAAAACCTTTGCTTATACTCTTTCCACATTTATTTAGAATTGATAGACTGTTAAAAAGGGAAAATATGATCAGCACATTTATGTGGAAATAGCAGGCATAGCTCCACAACATTATTTTTATGAGAATTGAGAATTGAACTTATTTATTAAGTGGCAGATCGCTGTCTGGCTCTTTCCCAAACATGTGACACTGAATATCATTTCACAAGTTTGTAATCTTCAAGCTTAAACTGCTAGAAGCTTATCTCTTCATGCCTGCCACATTTGCAACCAGTTCCAAACTGAATAGCTTCAGAGAATACTGCTGACATCACACTTTATGTAAATCCCACGCTTTATGTAAATCCACCTACCTCACTTGTGCAGTGCATAGCCTGTGCCACATATAGTAACTCTGCTTGCAAATGATGTAGCAGGCAGAGGCGATGCCTAGGCTATGCTTTTGTGGTAGAAACAACTAACTTCTTCATAGCCACTGGAGGAAGTGATAGTTCTATTATCTAACTCTATGTAGCATGGGCACAATCCAATCTTTACCTCCTCTAACACTTGATTGACAGTTTGGTCGAATAAAGAATTCTAGGTTGAAATTTTTTTTTTCCAAAGAATTTTAAAGGCTGTGTTCTATTTTCTTCTTGTACGCTGTATTGCTACTTACAAGGCTGATATGGTTCGATTCTTGATTCTTTGTATATGTTAAGTTTTGACTCTTTAGATAGTTTTAGGATCTTCTCTGTCCCCAAATGCTATCAAAGGTTTTGGATTCTGAGTTATTCTCTCTTTTGGGTTACTTCTTGATTTTGGCAAACAATATTGCTCAATAGCTTGGGAGGTAAATTATTGAACATATTACATGTCTAAAAATATCTTTGGATATTTTAGTTTCTAGTTTGGTATTTTGGCTAGGTATAGATGTCTAGGTAAAAATTATTTTTTCTCACTATTTTGAAGAAATTGATTCATAGCCTCATAATTTCTAGAGTTGCCATTGAGGAAGCCATTCTGATTTCTATTTCTTGATGTGATTTGTATTTTTTCTTGGAAAGCGTTTTGGTTCTTCTTTTTATCCTGAGAGTTCTGGAATTTCATAATGATCTGCCAAGGTGTGAATATTTTCAGAGATATTTACTACATTGGACCTGTGGCCGGCCTTTTCGTCTGAAAACTCTGTAAATCTGTAGCTTTGTGAACTCTTTTGTATTACTGACATAGTAATTAATTAATTCTTCTTCCAGAGTATCAAAATCTTTAGATATTGAACATACTAGTTCGATACTGATTTTCTAAATTTCATAGTTCTTTAGTTTCTGTATTTTTAAAATCTTTGTCTTTTATTCTTTGAAATATTTTATCTTCTTTTCTAGTGTCCTTATATTGAGTGTTTTCTGTGTGCTCTCATATTTTTAATTTCCAAGAATTTTTCTTGTTCTTGGAATGTTCTTTTCTTAAAAATAGCATCATGTTCTTTTTCATGAATTCAATATCTTTCTTATCTCTGTGAGGACATTAGTGATAATAAAGAAAAATTTTTTTCTCTCTTCTCTTCCCTTCAGGACCTTTTTGTTTGTTTGTTCTGATCTCTGTCCATCATATTTCATGCTTTCCTCAAATATCTGATGATCCATGTCAGTATTTAATATTTGAGAATGAAATTCAGAAAAGGTAATCTCTGCGTGAGGCTTGCCAAATAGTGGGCTCACTGTAGCATGACTGGATAAGGCTATTTCACTGAGCTGAGCAGTTTGTCCAGAAAGGGCTCTTTTAATCTTCTGCTGGGGCCTTATTAGGGTGCCTGTTTTTATTCCAGGAGTACAATAGAGGATGGGACTATGAGTCTCACTGTTCAGTTTGTAAACTTTCCTGTAATCTCTCTGCAGGACTCTGGTCCTCAGTGATGCCTGGCATTCCTTTAGGCCCATTCTTATAAGAATGTCTAGGAGAATCCAGTTTTTTTTCCGGATTGGAGAGAGGAGATTGGTATATTTGTATTGTCTTTGTCCTTGTAGATTTATGCTTCTTAAAAAAACTCTTTACCTTGTTTTTAATAGATTATGAAAGGCATTCAAAGTTGATTCTTTGTTTTTAATCTTCCATATTTAACCTGTGGCCATTGGCATCCTCTTCAGAGCTCAGGGCCTCTTGGCCTCCTCAGACACACTCCAGGGCTGTGTTGCAGATCTCAGATCTCCACATCACTGCAGCCACAGCAAATTTTACCGGAAGGTGATGGTCCTTAAACTTCTCTCCGCTCTCTGTGCAGAGTCCGCCTTTATGTGAGGTGGTTTCTCACCCTTATTGCAATCTTCAGTGCCCCTCTTCAGAGTCACCAAAATAGCACCTCAAAAGGGTTCTGTTTGGCTTCCAAAGCAAACACAATTTGTGGTCTGTTGGCCAGGCCATGCTCTTGTGAGTTCACTATGCCTCTGGCTCCCTGGAAGACTCAGCCTGCCAGAAATGAAAACTTGAGTCCGGCCAGGCCCAATCTTACTTCTGATCTCTGTCACCATGTCACCTGCAATGCAGCCTCTCCAGTCCTCTACCTTTCCACTTCCTGCCCTTCTCAGCCCTGTGCTTACTCTTTCACTCTTTTCACTGCTGCCTTCTTGCTCACCAACTCTGTTAGAAGCATCACGACATTTTCAACAAGCTTTTCTTTATCTCTAGTCTCTTTACAGAATTCTTTCTAAGACCTTTCCTTAACTTTGTTTAACCGATGACAAATTTGAACATATGAGGCCCCCCCTTGCAATATTTCATAAATCTTTTGAGCATTTTTTGGAGTTTAGAATTTATGAAATTACTTTCGAGTGGTATGTGATAAAGAAGTGCTTGCAAGGAAAATGTTTTGCTTGTGTCAGTACACTAAGTTCATATTATAAATTTCTTTAAAATACAGATTTTATTGTGGATCCTCAAACCAAAAAGGGGAAAAATGGAAATTTATATATATAAAATAAAGATTATTCATTATTGCATATGCCTATTTAAATATTTTATCGTATGTACGTTTTAACT
>NW_011889131.1:340389-344950 GCF_000151845.1 Pteropus vampyrus | reverse complement strand
CACGACATTTTCAACAAGCTTTTCTTTATCTCTAGTCTCTTTACAGAATTCTTTCTAAGACCTTTCCTTAACTTTGTTTAACCGATGACAAATTTAAACATATGAGGCCCCCCCCTTGCAATATTTCATAAATCTTTTGAGCATTTTTTGGAGTTTAGAATTTATGAAATTACTTTCGAGTGCTATGTGATAAAGAAGTGCTTGCAAGGAAAATGTTTTGCTTATGTCAGTACACTAAGTTCATATTATAAATTTCTTTAAAATACAGATTTTATTTTGGATTCTCAAACCGAAAAGGGGAAAAATGGAAATTTATATATATAAAATAAAGATTATTCATTATTGCATATGCCTATTTAAATATTTTATCGTATGTACGTTTTAACTTTTTCCATTTAAAAGAAATGAAGCAAACTCTTTATTTTGCTTTAAACCTATTTTAGAAACTAAATTGAAATGTAATCATCTATTACTTCATCGAGAAAGCACTTTATGGCCTGAGGTTTGAGATTACTTCACTTTCCATTTTAACTGAAACCTAGCTCTTATCCTAAGGATGCTATCTTCTTGTAAAGAAGTATCTCTTGAGTAAAGACAGTTAGTCGGTCCCTCATCTCGCGGGGCATGAATATGCCATCAGCAATGGCTCCCGCCCCTTTGCCATTCTGACCATTGTTATTGTCTGAATTTCAGGCATTCTCCTTTATTACTTGAGGGTATTGTCATTTGACTCACAGCCTTCTTCCAACTTCAGCAGGGCTGTACGTTATGATGGATGAACGCTGTCTTCGGGCTGTGGAGGGGACCGTCATATTCCTTATGTTTGACGATACTAGCCTGGAGCAGCTCGTATGGCCTTTGAAAGCGCAGACTCCAATAACCATTCTCTACCCTTAACTCTCTATGTCTTTAGTCCTTCCTCTTGCCCCCAGTAACCTGGGCTCACTCTGATCTCCCGTCTCTCATTTCCTTCCTTTTCCTCAGTCTATAAGCCTCCTTCGTGGCTTGACTGCTTCTCCTTCTAGTGTAGACTTCCCTTGCATTATATGATTATTGTTTTTCCCACCATTCTCAACACTTTCCTAGTAATAACAAAAGATAACATTTATTAAGCATGTTTTAGGCATCAGGTGTGTTATGAACCACTTTCCATAGATAATCATATTTCATTCTTAAAAAAATCTCTGTGATTAGATATTATTATTATCTCGAATTTACAGACGAAGAAACTGTGACCAAGCAAGCTTAGATATCTTGCTGCTGTCTAGCTTCAGAACCCATACCCGCTTAAATCATTGTGCTGGCATCTCAACAGTTACACCTTACCTGCCTCACAGTTGCCCCTTGGATCACTTTTGTCATCCACTCTTTCATTCTTATATCAGGACTTCGGAGAGCTGCTGGAGAAAAATCAGATTGGTGCCGTGGCAGAATGATGGTCTCCAGAATCACCTGGACTTTTCTCGGAATCCAGTTTACATGCACCACGTCAGGAAACTCTTTCTCTTTCTGCAGTGGTTATGCCAAGCTTTGAAGACAACCCTCAGGTCCTTTATCTTCCTCCCAGCTCTTCTGCTCTTAGCAAATGACTTTATGACTCCTCACTAAGCATAACATGACTATCAGGTGTAAACTGCCTCAATTTCCTACCCATGCACTGACAAATAGACTTCTGTCTGCAACCCCTTTAGATGCTTTTCCTTCAGTCCAGGATGGTGCTTCTGTTCAAAACTGATCTTTGTGTCTGGACTCTAAGAGAGAGAAGGCTCGTATCACATTTCTTGCTTTTTCTTCTGCACTTTTTGTCTCCCCATCTCCACTGGCTTCTTCTCTCTCTTATCCACATTCTTCATTGAGAGGTTTGGGGCATACATTAGTCTTGTTTTTAGCAAGAAGTCAACAGAACAGTTTGAAAGAGTTTAATGAAGAGAGTGTTTGCAAAGCTATGATCAGGCTGCAAGCAAACTATAAGCATTGTAGACATGCAGGGCTGAGGGGCATGAGAATTAAACAGTTATTGGAACCCCACCCCCCTCCAAAAAAAGAGTTATCTGGATAGGATCTACTTGGGGAGAGTTGGTCAAATGACAGAGCTGGTTTCTGTGGGAAGCTTTCTGAGAAATAAATAGCCCAACCTTATTCTTCTCCCTCCTGTTTCTTGCCAGAGCCTCTCATTGGCTAAACACAACCAGAGGCTAGAGGACAAAAAATTCCTTATTATGTATAAGCCACAGAAATCAGCCTTTTAGAGCACAGACCTGGTGGAGAAGGATAGAAAGTGAATCTGGAGGGGCAAACAGAAGATAGAAATATTGTATGCGATCATTTTTTTTTCCTGAACATCTTCACTCTAATTTTCTTTGGAATGCTAATTTTAAAGGACAAATGTCCATTAATTTTTTTTTTTTAAATTGCCACTATTTTGTTTCTCGACAGTTGAAAAAAGCTCAAAAAATGTAATATTGAGAAATCTTTCTGATTTCTACAAGTCTTCGTTCCATCATTCTAAGTGTCCACTTACTATGTGTCTTCAATATAGTAGGTGCCAAAGAAATGATTGAATTTGTTTTAGCTACACTACACACCATTCTCCATTTGCTTGTATTTCTGCCGCCTGATAACTTCAAAAGCTTCATTCCATAAGAAACGACGGTGAGAGAAAAATCAAAAACAAAAATACTCAGGATTTCCTCCCACAAGTATCACAAAACAAAACGTGGAGCGATGTAACGCATTGTAAAGGAAGATTAACTTTAAGGTAAGGAAATAGGCTTCAACACCATGCCCAGCTTTGGCTAAGCCACAGTGAATATGGCCAAACTGTATGTAGCCAGGGAAGCCCCCCTCTTAGAACTGGCTGGCCCCACACCTGCACAAACACTCTTTTCGAAAGGATGCAATTATATCTGGAGGCCAGCCCCCCATTGCTCGTTCATCTGGACTTTCTCTTGCTTTTCTCTATGTATCCAGCATATATCTTAGCTAGCCTAGTTTTGAAATGGATATGCCTGTGGCTTTCCTGGGATCATGATGTTGAAATGGTGGTTGTTGGCTTCCTGAAGTTGATCAAAGAGTGTCCTGGCTTGCTTGAAAGCGCTGAAGCCCCGAGTCTCCCTTGGGTCTGTCTGAAGGTTTGCACAGCTGTCTTATGTTCAGGATAAGGTGCATCACTACCAATTATGTTGTCATCATTATGTCCCAACATGGTAAAAGTTTGCCACCTGGGCCTAGAAAGAAAATATGGGAGTACACTGGTAGTTCTGGCCTGGGGAAAGGGTGACATGCAAATCTCAGCTTTATCTTGAAATCAGACAGCTCCTTAAGAAAACTCCATTGTCTTTTGAGGAAATTTGAATTGTGCTTACTTTTCAGCTTCTCTTTTCTCTTCCAATTTTATATTTCCCTTTTTGATTTTACTTAAAAATGTTTCTTGCCATCAGGCATGAAATAGGGCAGGTACATGTCTGATTACCATCCTTTGATACCTGGACATCTGTTCTAGTCTGTAGACTAAGTGAGTTTCAAGTGGCCAGGTGACCCTACAGAAACTTTTCTTTATTATTAGCAATTATACCTACACTTTGGTTGTATGCCACCATGTGAACAGTGGAGTTGGAACCAGGTGAAATGCACAGTGACTGGAAAATTGAAAAGGGCAGGAATGTTTTTCTTAATAGTCTCATTTGTTTTCACGTAATTAAAAACTCAGTATTGTATATACTACATTTAAATTAAAATAAGACCATTTTCAAATAGGGCTTTCATTCTTTCCTATTACTTTATAGTCTTCCCTATGTTTATTCTCTCCACAAATATTTATTGAGGGCCTTTTAATTGCCAAGTATTATTTTAGATTCTGAGATTACAACAGAGAAAAACAAGCAGTCTATCTGAATGCATCTATTTGAGTGAGGCAGAGATGAGTGCAGTACAGTACCTGGTAGAGATAAGGTGTATAAAGAAACGTGAAACAGTGTGAAGGAAGGTAGGGTTACATTTTACCTAGGATAGTGAGAGACGGCCTCTCCGAGGAGGAATCTTTTAGTGGAGATCTGAATGCTGTGAAGGAGTGAGCCAAGAGACCACCAGAGGAAAGAACATTGAACCAATTAAACTCTACAGTTTGTGTGTGTATGAATGCATATGGCTACCCAGTTAAAGCACGTGATCGACAAATGCATATTTAGATTATATACTTTATATTCATCTTTGATGGTTAGAATAATGTGTCACCTGGATTGGCCTTGGGGCACCAGATTAACTATTATTTCTGGGTATGTCTGTCAGGATGTTTCTAGATTAGATTAGCATTTGAATGGTGGACTCAGTAAAGCAGATTGGCCTCCCCAGTGTGAGTGGGCCTTACTCAATCCCCTGAGGCCTGAATAGAACAACACAGTGTGAAGGAAGGAGGAATTAGCTTCTGTTTTTCTTGCTCACCGTTGAGCTGGGACATCTCATCTCTTCTTCTTCAGCTCTTGGGCTGGGATTTACACCACTGACTCCCCTGGGTCTTAGGCTTTTAAACTCAGACTAAATTATATCGCTAGCTTTCCTTGGT
>NW_011889131.1:338468-340339 GCF_000151845.1 Pteropus vampyrus | reverse complement strand
TGGAGTTGGAACCAGGTGAAATGCACAGTGACTGGAAAATTGAAAAGGGCAGGAATGTTTTTCTTAATAGTCTCATTTGTTTTCACGTAATTAAAAACTCAGTATTGTATATACTACATTTAAATTAAAATAAGACCATTTTCAAATAGGGCTTTCATTCTTTCCTATTACTTTATAGTCTTCCCTATGTTTATTCTCTCCACAAATATTTATTGAGGGCCTTTTAATTGCCAAGTATTATTTTAGATTCTGAGATTACAACAGAGAAAAACAAGCAGTCTATCTGAATGCATCTATTTGAGTGAGGCAGAGATGAGTGCAGTACAGTACCTGGTAGAGATAAGGTGTATAAAGAAACGTGAAACAGTGTGAAGGAAGGTAGGGTTACATTTTACCTAGGATAGTGAGAGACGGCCTCTCCGAGGAGGAATCTTTTAGTGGAGATCTGAATGCTGTGAAGGAGTGAGCCAAGAGACCACCAGAGGAAAGAACATTGAACCAATTAAACTCTACAGTTTGTGTGTGTATGAATGCATATGGCTACCCAGTTAAAGCACGTGATCGACAAATGCATATTTAGATTATATACTTTATATTCATCTTTGATGGTTAGAATAATGTGTCACCTGGATTGGCCTTGGGGAACCAGATTAACTATTATTTCTGGGTATGTCTGTCAGGATGTTTCTAGATTAGATTAGCATTTGAATGGTGGACTCAGTAAAGCAGATTGGCCTCCCCAGTGTGAGTGGGCCTTACTCAATCCCCTGAGGCCTGAATAGAACACAGTGTGAAGGAAGGAGGAATTAGCTTCTGTTTTTCTTGCTCACCGTTGAGCTGGGACATCTCATCTCTTCTTCTTCAGCTCTTGGGCTGGGATTTACACCACTGACTCCCCTGGGTCTTAGGCTTTTAAACTCAGACTAAATTATATCGCTAGCTTTCCTTGGTCTCCAGCTTGCAGATGGCAAACCCTGAGACTTCTCAGCCTCCACAATTGCATAGACTCATAATAAATCTCTGTGTGTGTGTGTGTGTGTGTGTGTGTGTGTGTGTGTGTGTGTGTACACACACACATCTATATATAGTATACACATATACATAGAGATATATATATAAAGACAAATGTGTATATATATGAATATCCATAT
This sequence comes from Pteropus vampyrus, assembly GCF_000151845.1. Classification (NCBI taxonomy): domain Eukaryota; kingdom Metazoa; phylum Chordata; class Mammalia; order Chiroptera; family Pteropodidae; genus Pteropus; species Pteropus vampyrus. The sequence goes on along the minus strand of NW_011889131.1, from coordinate 339,188 downwards.
GTGTATATGTATACATATATGTATATATACACACATATTAAATGAACATTTATAAATGCATGTATAAATGCTCTGTTTGTCTGGAAAACCCTAATAGTGTATCTGTCTGTCTATGTATGTATGTATGTATGTATCTATCTATCTCTCTGTCTATCTATCATGTATCATTTATCTATCTATAAAGCATCTATCTATATCTGTTATCTATCTTTTACATATTTCTATTTTCTATTGTCTATCAATTTATCTCTCATCTATGTATCTTAACTAATCTCTCAGTCTCTATCTATTTTTCTATGTATATTGCTATGCTTGTTTGAGTTTCTGCTTGTGTGAAAGCCTGGTGAACTAGATGGCCATTCGGCCCCAGCGATGGTGCTAGTATATTCTTAACATGTATTGAATCATATTCCAACATTTAGGAATGATATGAAGCAGGAATCAGGAACTGAGAAGCTTCAGTAACTAGGGAATGGGAGAACGTTGCTCACTGAGCCTTAATGATTTGAATGGCTACAGTGGTCAAGTTCCATGGGTCAGTTATGTTCTTGGAAGCACAGTATGCTTACTCAGCAGCACTGAGTTCTTCAGTGGGCCCTGCATTTGTGTGGCTGGCAATCTGTATCGACTCTGAGAGATGAGCTCAACAATGACGGTGGGCAGGTGAGGGCACATCTGGAAGCATCAGTAGACCAGTTTGACTGGAACAGACATTTTGAA
>NW_011889131.1:325295-337528 GCF_000151845.1 Pteropus vampyrus | reverse complement strand
GGCTCAATAAATGAGATCTGGTTATGTTGAATTGGGGGAGAAGGAATTAACCAATAAAGTAGAGATCTTTTCTTTCTGGAGATCCAGGAAATATTAAATAAGGAGATTTAGCTACGTTTGTTTGTTTGTTTGTTTGTTTATAAATCTATAGGTGACATGAGTGTGTTTTCATTTATATGTGATGTGAGTGGATGTTGCTATCAACTGGCATCGGGCCTTTGATGGTAGAAGGTTGATTTTGATTTTCATTGGAATAATTTTGAAATGATCCATCTCATGATCATGATATATTACAGAATTGGTACTTTACTTTTCTTTCTGGATTAAGTAGCCCCAACTCATTAATCCATCTCTGATGATGATCTGTGGACCTACAGCAGCAGCAGCACCACCACCACCACCACTACCTGGGAACTGATTAGGAGTGCTTTTCTCAGGCCCCATCCCAGACCTATGGAAGCAGACCTAGGGAAGGACCAGCCATCTGTGTTTTCAGGAGTTATCCAAGTGATTCTGAGGCCAGCTAAAGTTTGAGAACTCATGCTTTAGGTTCCTAGCATGGAGGCTTGCATTTAGTGGGGAATCAATAACACCTGTTGAATCGAATTAGTAATACCTGATGCTTTTTTCCACAACTATCCGAGAGATAGTAACAGATTTTCAGGTTGAAATATTGCATAAGGTTCTTGTAGACAGAGGAAGAAACAAAGATTTCTTGTCCTTTTCTGTCTGGCTTGATTTTCCTTTTTAAGTTAGTCTTAGCAGTTGTCATATTAAATTTGTTTTTCCATGTGAGACCCAGGTTCAATTTGGAGATAGCTACACCCTCATGGTGACTAACAACCACGAAAAAGAATCACGGGTGGCCATGTGTCAGTGCCTTCTTCAGTCTCCATGTTTTATATGGAATCAGAGAAAGGCGTGCTCTCGCTTGGTTAAACCTCACTTCCTGGCCACAGGTCAGTATTTGGTCCTGTCGATTTATGCCACCTTTTTGGGACTTCCTCTCTTAGCTTTCACCCTGATCTCTGCTCTTTATACTCCGCAAGCTTCTTTTCCTGTCCTTAACTCTCTTTGTCCTCTTCGTTTTCATGATTTCAACCACTTCCGTGGCTCCAACTCATATATCTAAGAGAATTTCTCTCTAATGTATCTTTCAAGCACAGCCCTTCATCAGAGTTCCACATCTGTATTTCTAACTGTCCTCTGGGATCTCCCCGTGACATCCTTCTGGTATCTTAAACTGACCCGGCCTGAACCAAGCTCCTCAGTTTCTTCTCTTATTCAACACTCTCTCCCAGCTTCTCTATTTCTGTCTAGGGTGTCATTATCCTTTAGTCACACCTGAAAGACCAGACTCAACTTTAATGAGCAGGATCGAGGTGAGGGCAGGATTAAGGAAGCCTCAGCACTGAGGCCCTTCCCCTGTGATTCCCTCTCAGTGGTGCCCTGTGTTTGCTTACTTCCTCTTTTCTTGTTTAGTCTTTCATTACCTCTCACCTCAGCTACTGCAGCTAACTACTTTCTTCTCTGTGTGAGAAAAGAGGAGATGACTGCAGAAAATAGCCCTTAGCCTTTCTTTCTCATTTTCAAATTCTAAAATCATTATTAGATATGTGGGGAAAATCCTCTTGCTCGGCAGTTGCATAATAAAACTCTTTGTGGCAGCTTGTGCAGCGTGGGCTGGAGAGCATAAACAAATGGAGGTCATTCTGCCTTCTGGGGGGTTATTTTTAATATCCAAGATTTTTCAGTTCCTGCTCATTTCCCCTGCTTCTTGCTTCAGAAGTTCCTCACAGCTAAATCTATTGATGGCGTCCACAAAACTTAAATCCCGGAAAAGAATGCATAATTTATTCACAGGGGAGACCCTCAGACCTTCAATCAAAACTTAAGTAATAATGTATTAGACAGATTCTCACACGTGTTATTACCTGGCTTTGCACAGCACGTAGAAACAGCAAATCAAATTTCTGAAAGGAGAGAGACTACTGATAATGCCAGGATTTGCTGACATTAAGAGTGACCTTTTAGAACGAGCAAGGGAAAGAAAGGAAAGGAATCAATATTTTTAAAAAGGTATTTACATTCATTGTTCAGTTAATTCTGACAAAAACTCTTAACAGATTAGGAAAATCAGACTCAGAGATGTTGAATAACTCACTCAAGGTCACATTTCTATGAGAACTAGAGATTCTAACTTGAGTGTCTCGGAGCCCTGTAACCAATTTTATCTTTATTAAGCCAGCATTTTCCAAAACGATTCTGCGGAATATTCATTGAAATTATGACAGGTGTTCTGTGTAAAAGGTCCATCAAGTTAAAGAACAATCTCAACTCTGCTTTTTTATACTTGACTTTACTCCCTACCCCAGCCCTTGGCAATTGATCTCTTCTCCGTTCCTATAGTTATGGCTTTTCCAGCTGTCATATAAATGGCTTCATGCAACGTGCAACCTTTTGGCTTATCTCTTCTTTCTTCACTTAGCAAAATGAATTTGAGATTCATTATGTCGTATGTATCAACACTTTGTTCTTTTTTTTTTGCTAAATAGTATTCCATCATATAAATGTACTTAGAAAACATCTAGGCAGTTTCTACTTTTTGGCAATTGTGAATAAAGCCGCTATGAACAATTGCATTTTTCTCCTTTCCTCTGTTCTTTGGACTAATTCAGTATTTTACATGATTTCATTTTGTCTCCATTATATACTTTTGAGTGATACCTCTTATTTTATTTTTTGAGCAATTGTTCTAGAGTTTACAGTATGAATATTTAATTTTTCACAATCTACCATTTCATGTGCAATTTAAGACCTTTATAACATGTATTTTCATTTCCTTCATTCTGGCTTTTGACTTGCACAAAGTTTAAATCAAATTTTATTACTTGATTCACAGTCATTTCCACTGCACCACCGGGGAAGGCTTACTGTTGTGAGACACTGGGAATAGTAAGACATAGACCCAGTCCCCAAGGCAGTTACATGAGAATATGTGCATATTTAAATACAAAATAATTATAATAGGGCAAAGACATATATATGGTAAAAGTCTAATGACCAGAACAGACACAAAATCAACTCAGAGGGATCAACATGGTTTGAAGTGGCCAAGAAAGGCTCCAACAAGAGGTTGGAATGCAAAAGAAGGATTTGACAAGGAAAGGATTTTGTTAATTGAACAAAAATGAACAAGGTGCCAACTCTAGAATTTAGTGGTAGCCAGGTGAATTTAGTGGTAGTCAGCTTGACTAGAACGTGGAATTGAAAATGCAAATGGTAGAATATAAATTTTGAGAGGATGGCATAATAATTTTGTAAAATAAAGCACAATATTTTTTGCAGAACACTATCTCATTATTCTATAAACTGTATTTCTATAGTTTTGTCCCTTTGTGCTATTCCATCCCATTGTTTTAGGTAACAGTGATTTGTTATTCAGCTTTCCGAAAGCAGCTCTACTTTCATAAACCCGTGTCTAATAACTGTTTGTTAATGAATTACCAAAGCGAAGAAAGCAGAGCCGGGAGGCAGAGAATTTAATAAGTAATGGAGAAAATAATAATGAGAGTCTAATAGGGAATATCACTTTTAGTCTTAAGGAAAAGTTGCTCGAAAAGGAAGAACAAATATTTTTAGTCTCGTTCTTTCTTCTTTTCAGTTCTTCTGCTGTCCTGTATGTTATATTTACCTCTTGAAAAAATATATATCTCTAATTCATTTCTCATGTCACAACTCATACTGCTTCTTAAGCCTTAATTAATATTTCAATGACCCACTTAGTGACCTCACTTCATAGTTGTTGCCTGAAACCAGATGTGGGAGGGGGCCCGTTGCCTCTTTCATGGAATTGCCTGGTTTGCTGTGCAGGTATTCACTATTTCATGGCATTTCTCAAGAGGAACATTTTATCAAAAAAAAAAATTCAGATTGATACATGGAGACTGCGTTTTGGTCAATAGTATATTACTTCTGTTTAGTAAGTGATGTGTAAATAAAGTTTCCATGTGATTGCTAAAATGGCGCTATGACCCTTACTCTTACTGCCACCTCTAGCAATACACACACATTGCCACAGACTACTGTTGTCACCAACTACTTTCATTTTCATTACTGTTATCACTATAGGCTATTCTACTCAGCACTGCGCTCGGCATTGTCTCTGTATTGTTTCCAATCAGCCAAGAATCCTGCATTATTGTCCTCATGCTCCATGAGCAGGCCGATTATCACAGAAATGAGGTAACGTGTCAAAAGTTAGTGATCAGTAAAGCCAGAAATTAAGCCTAATAAACATGTGTGAATTTAAAGCGAAAGTTCTTTCAGCCATCATAAACAGCTATCAAGCAACCTTTGTTCATTTAACGATTCGTTTTTCACAACCTATACTGGATGCCCACAGCGCTTGTGCTTAGAAACCTGTTGTTGAGATGTTCACCAGTGTCTTTCTAATTGTCTTAATGTTTTTCTGTTTTTATTTTCTTTCTCGTTCTTTTTATTTCTCTCTTTTTCACTCCAAGTTAAATGTCTGATCTGTGGTTGGGGGCCTGTGTGGTGGTGATCATAACAGTGACATTGATTTTGTTTTAAAAGTGCTGTTTAGCACCATTTTCAGGTTGGCACTTAAGTAGCTTAATATTCTTAGAAGTGGTGGTATATGGCAAATCTAGTTTGAGTCTTTTTTTGAGGGGCAGGGATGTGTGATTGTGCATCATGGTAAAATAAGGCTGCTCACTTATTTTAAATATAGTCACGTGGAAACATTTGCACACCGATAAATAGCCAATAGGGTACTCAGAGTACTCAGGTTATGCCATATCTGTGTTTCTTATAAAACATTAACTACTCTAGTTGCTGGTTTTAATTATTCCATGCTTTGCCACTCTAGCTCCTACTCCAGACTTCAAATTGTATTTATTTTCTGTGATTCCTAACCCCTTGGATTTTCATCTTGTCTTGCTATGCTTGGAACTTTTATCCTGCCTCCATCAAAAGAGCAGATACTATTGGTACTTCTTCTTCTCCTCGTTGTCCTCTTCCTTTCTTCTCTTTCTTTCTCCTTCTTTTCTCCTTCTCCTTCTTCTTCTTCTTCTTCTTCTCCTCCTCCTCCTCCTCCACCACCACCTCCTCCACCTCCTCCTCCTCCCCCCTTCTTCCTTTTTCTTCTTCTTCCTTCTTCCTTCTTCCTTCTTTCTTCTTTCTTCTTTCTTCTTCTTTCTTCTCCTTTCTTCTTCTTTTTTCTTCTTCTTCAGGCAGGGTTGCAGGCTTGGCTCTATCCCAGCAAGGAGGAGATGGATCTTGGTTAGTTTCAACCAGTCAAAGGGAATTTTATTGCCCTTGACAATGAATGATTTAAGCATTGGCATTTAATATAATTTTAGCTAATGAGACATGAAAGGAGGTCTGTTGAAGAATTTTTGGCAAAAATTTTCTCATTGGTAAATAGTCACACTGGAGGAACTACTTCTCTTTTCCATTATTCTTCAATATTTTTGTGATTGCTGTGATCTGTGGAACTGCAACAGCAATTTTGTGATGATGAGGAACAAGCACAGAGTGGAAAGAAAACAGATCGAGAATGCAACTCCAGAAGTTGGGAAGAAACTGTGCCCCTAGTACTGTTTTTGAACTACTGAATTAAATAAATTTCAAAGCTAAAATTTAATACTTATGTGCGATATTAATAATACTAAGTGTGAAATTTAGTGGTGTTAATATGTTACCAAACTTTGAGAAGTGGTCAGTTTTTCTCTTCTCTTTTTCCTTTATTTTTTTTTTCCATAGCAGCAATTGTCAGAGATTGAAAAACCAATAGATAAGTGAGAAAGAGACCTATCAAGCAGAAGGAGGTGGAAAAATTATTTTATAATTATTATGATATGAATATCAGCAATCATTTTTTGTTCTCACTATGCAGAGTTTCTGATGCATGCATTACTATTAAATATGATCTAATTATTCTGTTTTTTTATTATTCTCATGAGTATAAAAATCTCTAAAAGGGAAACATGATGATAAAGTTTTCTGCTGACCTCACAGTCTTTATGAAGTGCTTTAGATTACAAACCACATCAACTCAGCTATATCTGCTTTTTTAAAGGATGTTGTTGCAAAACACACAGTTGAAGGATTGCTTTATATAAACCTTTGTGACAGAATTCCACATTCAGACTTAAGCTGTTTTGTCTAGAATAAATAAGAATGGCATATATTTAGCTCATTGGCTTACAGAATTTTAAGAGATAAGCTGATATGCCAAATCCTTCAATCATGTAACTAATGTTAAATAGTTATAATAGCCAAATAAGTAAATAAAATCATTAGCACATGTGCTTTATTTCTTCTACATGGAACATTCTAGCTAGTCATCTCTAGTATTGTCTTCATGATCTAACTTTTCTGAGAATTCCAGGTCTATATCTTCTTCTTCCTATTTTTGGAACCATATATATATATTTTCTCATTTTGTCGAATGTTGGAATTTGCTGACAAATTGAAAATAATCTGATAAAAATAGAAGATCATCTCAGAGGAAGTCAGAAGACCTGAGGTCTGTACTCAGGGCCCGTATTGTCTCACTGTGTAGCCATGGACACGTTAGGCAGATTTGCTTTAGCCATTTTCTAAATGACATAATTCAAAGCCAAATTGGACTGATTTTTGGAGAGGCACAGCATCCTCTGGCAGTAATGAAAGTTTGACTCCAAACTCTAACTTATCACATCATGGGAACCTAGTACTATTTTCTTACCATAGATTGTGAAGGACCTGACCTTCAATGCTATTAATACACAGGCATAGCTGGTGAAGATAGGATCTGGATCCCTGAGGCCAAGTAAAGCTCTTTGTCCCACATGGACACATGGTGTTGTTATACTTGTTATTCTTAAGCCTCCACCAGCTGTGTTTATTGGCCTTGTTGCATATCAACTTGTTGTGGATATTCCTGCCAAACTGTTGAGATGGGTGCAAGATACTGAACAAATGCACATGTCCTATTAATGGATCTGCTCATGACAGTGAGCTATAGAGCTGATTACATCTTGTGTGTCATTTTTAGGCTAAGTGTGGACTTGAAGGCGGCATCAGCTCCAAGCTACTCCCCTGCTTCTCCATAGTTGATTTATAACCTATTGTCAAGTAATAATTTGATGAGATTAAATTATGTTTTTTAGAGAAAGAAGCCTGCGTTGCCACACTTGGGGAATTTTTATGTCATACCTATATTCTAGATACCTCACATACAAATCGAGACTGCACGTGCTGTTTTTATTATTTATTGGCCAGGCTTCCATTGGGCCTTTTCAGGCAGCTCACAAACAAGGATTTTCATGTCAAGTTCAGACTAGCACAATAAGATGCATGTTTTAGAGGGCAGGACAAACCGGCTTACTTATCAAGAAAGGAGAAACTTGGAAAACGAAGGAGGAAACAGCAGGATGAAGGATGGAGAAAGGGCAAAGTGAATATAACTATTAAGAAACGTGTCCTGCAGAAAGTAATAGGGAGGAATTTTCTTTTTAAGAGTTAGCAGATAATGGTGTCCTATACTTTTTTTCCTTCTTCTCATATATTCTGGTCTTGCTGTTAGGTTTGTGAGGCCAGATAAAATCATGTGCTGAATTCAAGTATCTCGAGGTCAAGAAAACACTAAAATGTTAAAGTTTTTAAAAATCAGAGTGTGGGTTTTTTTGTTGTTATTGTCAGTTTTGCACCTGTGTCTTCGGCTCTATTCCTGGATATTCAGTTATTGCTTAGAAATGCTGTAAAGATGAAGTGAGGTGATGCGTGTGGGGAGAAAAGATTGTTGTTGTTATTATCGTTCAGGCCAATTGGTGTTTGACAGTTTAAATGGCCAGAACTTTATAGAGAGGATACTAGTAGAGGCATCTTCCTTGAACTGTACAATGACAGGAGTGTGGGCCTTCGTAGATCTGATCTGTCTCCTTTTTTTTATAGATAAGGAAATGAAGGATAAATAAGACAAGATGATTTGTTCAAGATCACATGAAAAATTAGTGTCAGAGTGACTGTTAGGGGGACTAAATATCAAAGGGTATAGATGTGTGGATTTTGGATCTGGACTCTTCTAGCTAAAACCATAGTTCTGCCACCCACAAGCTGTATGTCCTTAAATTAAGTTGTCTAATTTCCCTGTGACTCATCTTCATATACAATATGGAGATATTACCTATTCCATGGTTTGCTTTATTTACCTCATAAGATGATCACATATGATAATGTGTATAAAATAATCAATAGATGTGAAGCAAATAAATATATGCTTGAGCAAAGCCTAGTAAGTGCTCAGTAAACATTAGTGATTATTGCTTATCATTACAGTAACTAGCTTTTTATATTTACTCAGATGTTGATAACAGCAAAGAAAATTCAAGGTTATAAAGAACATGTTATATTATTTCTGAATGTAAAATCTTGTGATCTGAGTCAGGGGTCAAATAATGATGCCTGAATAGCTAAATAGTAATGAAAAGCAGTAATATAAGCAGATTATCCATAATAGCTGTCTTGCAAGGTTAGGCAAATGGGGGCATTTAAAATGGTGCAGCTATAGAAGAGCAAGTGGCCTTTCAGGGGGTTTTCTTTCAAAGCTGGGGTCTTTAGCAAATGGTCCTAAGATGAGCTGGTGATTGAATATAAGCACTGGAGTAAGGGGGTCACCAAAAATCCCCCAAACAAACATGGAAGCCTCACAGGAAAAGATTCAGATTTAACAATCTGCTGGCTGAAGGCAGTTTATGATGGTGCTAGTCAGGTATCATTGTTTTTGTTCCCTTTACTTCATTTCCCTTCCTTTCTTCCAATCTTAGAAGAAGAGATCAGAATTAGCAGTTGATGTGTGAAGCATAAAAATGAGGGAGAAAGAAAAAAGTTACTTGCAATCTCTTTCCTAAAGGCTATGCCCTGTGTTCAATAAGGCTTAGCTTGGGAAGGATGCGGGGATAAATCTTACTTTTGATTAATGTAGGTAATTAGGCTGGATAATTTGAATTATTGAATTGAGAGAATGTTGGTGACTCAAACTGATAATAAGCCTTTTTATTGCCATAAAGTATCTAGAAGAGCTAACTGAATTTTCATCTAGTGGTAGAAAAAAAAAAATTGTAGCACTACTGGATGCCATTAAAGAGACAGTGAAAGACAGAAATAAAGTTACTTTATGATTAACTTCATAAGTCCTCTGTCTTGAAAAATCATTTAATATTTTGGCCCAAGATTGCTATTAGCTCACAAATTATTCCAGTCACCTTTTTTTTTTTATTTCACCTGAAACTCTCATGGTAAAACAGACTATCATTCTTTTAAATCATTTTTAGAACAAAGGAAGTTAAAACATACCTACCTACTTATCTACCTACATATATAGATACATATTTACATACATGCTTGGAAAAACTCTATAGACATTTCTATACCTACTTCTACAATGGCCCTTTACGATATATGGCAAATATTAAGCCTGTACTTTGGGTAAAAGAAACAGCCAAGAGAGAATATCTGTTTTAATTGGTTAACCAACATAACAAGATAGAAAATTTTAACAGTTGAAAAGAGAAAAGAAAGTGAACTTCTGGAATGGCAGAGTAAAGCCCATGGTGAGCCCACTCTCCCTCTAAAATAACACAAATATGGGTAAAACAATTAAAATCAATAAACTAAAATATAGAAGTTTATCAATAATCAAAGCCATAGAACAAACTGAAAATCTTCTATCCAAGAGAAACTATTGAAACTCAGTAAGACAGTAAGGTCTGCGATATTTTACAGTGGAGCTATTTCTTTCCTTCTCCCTCCACAGTTCAGTACTGTGGAGGCCAAAAGTTGGCAGCATGCTGATAATGGAAAGAGCTGACTAATTTCTGAGATTTGTTAAAAAGCATCGTCTCCAGGGCACAGTCAATATTTTGTCCAAATATGAAACACTATGGAGAACATCTATTCTCAGAATGTAGTGGTTATTTGACTTGACTAGAACTCAGCTCGTGTGTGTGTGTGTGTGTGTGTGTTGGGAAGCCTACCCCAGGACATTACTAAAACAATAGCAAACTACTGGCAACATATCAGTTCCCTTAGGCTCTGATTTTAATAGGGAAAACAAGAGCCTGGCTGAGGAATTTAAAAGGGAAATTTGGAATTGGACAATTATAGTGAACTCTAAAAGGCTCAGATGTATTCCTGGGGATCTAAAAGGCTGCACATGTGCAAATGTAAGTAAGACTTTGGAAAGGAAGAAGGTATCAGTCATTCATCTATGTCTGAGCTTGAGGCCCTGAGCAAGTAAGAAGAGCTAAGATTGTCTTGTAAACTGCCTGAGGTTTTAAGGCTCGCCTTTTTTGGAATCCCCTTGGCAAAGGTGGACATTTTAAAAGCAAAGCACTTAAGGAAATTTTCTGAACATCTATTTGTAGACCATTAAATTATACTGTACCAGGTGTGACTCTTGGAAAGTGAGACTTAAAAATAAAAATAAGAATAAGAAAAAACTAGTGGGGAACTCAGAGGCCTCATACTTCGGAGAATACAGATTCTAGGAAAGCTAATAAACAAATAATCAGTAAGAAGAAAAACAAGAGTAAGAACAAGAAAAGTTGGGATGGGTCAATAGAGGTTATCCTGTCTGAGGACCTGAAAAGAAAAAGAAAAAATAAACACAGTCTCAGAGATCTGTGGGAAATCATAAACATACAATATATAAATAATATATTGTAACACTATAGTTGTTACAATATATTATTTGACTTTTTAATAAATAATATATTGTAACAACTATAGTGTTACAATATATTATTTATTAAAAAGTCAAATTTTCAACAAAAATTAAGTCTTTGTCTAGTAATTCCCTGAGGAAACTAAATTTTGGACTTACTAGACAAAGACTTTGAATCAGTTATTTTAAATATGCTCAAAGAACTAAAGGAAACTATGTCTTAAAAAAGAAAATAATGACGATAATGTCTCATTAAATAAAGAATAGTATTAAAGAGCAGACTATAAAAAAGAGCCAATAGAAATCTTGGAGTTAAAAAATACCGTAGCAGAACAGAAAAATTTACTATAAGAGCAATAGCAGATTTAAGCTGGCAGAAGAAAGAAGCCGTGAACTTCAGAAAGGTCAATAGAGGTTATCCTGTCTGAGGACCTGAAAAGACAAAGAAAAAATAAACAGAGTCTCAGAGATCTGTGGGAAATCATAAACATACACATAATGGAAACCCCAAAAAGGATGATAGAAAGAGAAATGTCAGAAAAAATATTTGAAGAAATAATGACCAAACATTTTCCAGACTTGATGAAAAATATTAATATACATATTCAGGAACCTCAATAAACCCAAAGAGATCTACACACAGATATATCATAGTCAAACTGATGAAAGCAAAAACAAAGAGAAAATACTGAAAGTAGCAGGAAAAAAAAAAAAAAAGACCTATTATGTACTGGGTAACCTTAATGAGATTGATAGCTGACTTCTCATCAGAAACCATGGAGACTAGAAGACAAATAGATAACATCTTAAAAATGTTAAAAGGAAAAGATTGTCAACTGAGAATCCTGAATCTGGATAAGTTCTGCCTTAAAACTGAAGAAAAATTATAAGATATTTCCAGAAAAATAAAAATAGAGAATTTGTTGCTTACAGACCTGCCTTACGAGAGATAGTAAAGAAAATCCTTCAGGCTGAAATGAAAGTACACCAGATAGTTACTCAAATCCATATGAAGAAGTAAAGAGCACCAATAAAGCCAAATGACATCTATTATGGAAGATAGTATAAATATATTTTTGTTCACAACTATTTCTTTTTCCATCTACATAAATCTTCTTCCATCAACATAAAAACAACTACATAAATCAATAATTATAAAAATATTTGTTATAGGGCTGTAAATATATAAAGAAGTAATTTGTATGACAATAGCACAAAAGAAGGGAAGAATCTAGAAGAACAAAATAGTCATATACTATTAAAATTTTATTCGTATTAATTTGACTTGATTATAAATTAGGATAAAAACAGTAATCCCCAGAGCAACTACTAAGTAAATAATTTTTGAAAGTATATAGTAAAAGAATTGACAAGACAATTAAAGTCATATACTAGAAAATACCTATTTAACATAAAAGAAGGCAGAAATTGAGGAATGAAGAAAAATACATGACATACAAAAAACTAAAAGCAAAATGGTTGATGTAAATTTTACTTAATC
>NW_011889131.1:271861-323770 GCF_000151845.1 Pteropus vampyrus | reverse complement strand
TAGAAAAACAAAACAAAGAAAGCAGAAAAAAATAGAACAGAAATAAATTAAATACAGAATAGAAAACCAATAGAATAGTAAATCAATGAAATAAAAATTTGTTTTTATTTTTTTGTAAAAGTCAACAAAATTGACAAAACTTTAAATAGACTAACCAAGAAAAAAAAGACTGAAATTATTTAATAAGGATTGAGAGGATATCACTACTGACTTCAAAAATAAAACAAAGATTATAAGAGAATGCTGTAAATAAACATATGCAAACAAATTAAATAATTTAAATGAAATGGATAAATTTCTGAAAAGATACAAACTACTGAAATTGAATCAAGAATATATGAAAATTTGAATAGGCCTATAACAAGCAAAATTGAATTAGTAATTAAAAGCACTTTGAAGAAGGACCAGGCCCAGATGGCTTCACTTGTGAATTCTACCAAACATTTAAAGAAGAATTAATATCAATCCTTTATAAACCCTTTAAAAAATAATAAGAGGAAACAATACTTCCCAACTCATTCTATATGATTAGTATTACTGTTTTACCAAAACTAGACAAAATCATCATGATAAAACTACATACTAATATCCATTATGAGTGCCACTGCAAAAATCCTAAGCAGAACATTAGCAAACCAAATCCAGCAATATATAAAAAGGATTATATACCATAACTAAGTGGTATTTATCCTAAAAATGCAGCAGTGGTTTAATCTTTGAAAATCAATCAGTGTAATAAACTAAATTAATAAAATAAAGGACAAAAAACACATCATCTTAACAGATGCAGAAAAAGCATTTAATAAACTCCAAAACTCTTTTGTGATAAAAACAATCAACAAACTAGGAGTAGAAGAACTTCTTCAACCTGATAAGGGGCATCTACAGAAGATCCATGGCTAATATCATACTTATTTGACGAAAGATGGAATACTTTTCTCCAAAGATTAAAAAAATAAAAAAACAAAGATGCTGCTCTTGCCATTTCTATTAAACCTGTACTGAAAATTCTAGCCAGGGCAATTATGCAAGAAAAAGAAATAAAGGGCATCTGATTTGAATAAGTATAACAGTCTTTACCTGCAAATAATTTTGTATATAATTCTATATAAAGAATCCACACACACAAAAAACCCCTTAAAATTTTTTGATTAATTAGTTTCGGCATTTTGGCGGTTGAGGGTTTATTGTTCAAAAATCAATTATGTTTTGATACACTGATAAAAACAATTTTAAAATAAAATTTAAAAATTTCATTTGCAATAGAATCAAGAAGAGGAAAAATTTAGGAATAAATTTAACAAAAGAAATGTAAGACAGATACTGAAAACTACATTGTTAGAAGTAATTAAGAAAGATCTAAATAAATGGAAAGATATCTCTGTTCATGAATCTGAAGACTTAACATCGTTAAGATGGCAACACTCCTTAAACTATAAATTCAGTACAACCCTATCAAAATCCCAGTTTTTTAATTTTTTTGCAGAAATTGACAAGCTGATTTTAAAATTCCTATAGAAATGCAAAGGATCCAGAATATTCCAAGCAATCTTGAAAAGGAAGATTAAAGTTGGGGAACTAATGCTTTGCTACTTAAAAACCTACTACAAAACTATAGTAATCGAGACAGTGTGATATATTCATCTACGGAATAGTATTGGGAATCCAGAAATAACCCCTACGTTTATGGTCGATTAATTTTTGACAAGGTTACCTAAAAATTTATGGAAGGGGAGAGACAGAATACTCTTTTTAATGAATGGTGCTTGGACAACTGGTATCCACATGCAAAAGTGTAAATTTGGTTCCCACCTCACACTATACACACAAATTATTCAAATTGAATAATAGACCTAACTGTAAGAGCTAAAACTATAAAACTACTGGAACACAACATAGGGATAAATCTTTGTGACCTTCAGTTAGACAATGGTTTCATAGATATGACATCATAAACAGAAGTGACAAAGAAAAAATATTGATGATTTTTACTTTATCAAAATTGAAACTTTTAAGCTTTAGACACCATCAAGAAAGTGAAAAGATTATATACAAAATGAGAGAAAATATTTACAAATCATATGTCTGATAAGGAATTTGTATCCAGAATATATAAAGAACTCTTGAAACACACATCATCAAATTGAAAAATAGGCAAAGAGTTTGGATAGACTCCTCTAAAGAAGATATACAGATTGACAAAAGATGCTCATACCCTTAGTCACTAGGGAAATGCAAAGCAAATCATACCCATGATGATTGCTAAAATAAAAATGATGGAAAATAATATCTTGGAAAGAATGTGGAGAAATTGGAAGCCTCATGCATTGCTGGTGGGAATGGAAAATGGTGAAGCCACTTTAGAAAACAGTTTGACAGTTCTTTAAACTGCTAAACATAGAGTTTTTAAATAAATCAGCAATTTCACTCCTAGGTATATATTCAAGAGGAATGACAATGTATATCCACAAAAACTTGTACATGAATATTCATAGCAGATTTATTCATAGCTAAAATTAGAAATACTTAAATACCACTCATGAATGACTAAATAAATTTGGTGTATTCATTCTATGAAGTTTTCTCAGTAATAAAAATAATAAAATATTGATGGATGTTACAACATTGGTGAAACCTGAAAGTATCTTGCTAAATGAAAGATGCCAGTCACAAAAGGTCATGATTTGTATGATTCTATGAATGCGAAATATCTAGAATAGGCAAATACTTAGGGGCGGAAAGTAAATTCATGATTGCCTAGGGTTAGAGCAGAGTTTGGAGAGAAAGAATAGGGTATGACAACTAATGTGTATGAGGTTTCTTTTTGGACTGTTGAAAATGTTTTAAATTAATTGTGGTTATGATTGCATAACTCTCTTAATATAGTAAAAACTACTCAACCGTGTCCTTTAAGTGGGTGAATTTTATATTATGTGAAATATTTCTCAATAAAGCAATAAAAAAATGACCTAGAATTCCAATTCCTACAGACACTTCTTTTCATATGTATAGTGAACCGTCGTGAAGTTAAATGGCTTGTCCGATGTTATATATGTAGGACGTGACAGATGCAGGAGAGAAACTAAATCTGTCTAACATTGGAATTTGTGTTCTTAACCCTATATAGATCTTTATAGGCAAAAAGATTTTAATTAACAGATTACTATTTCATGCAGAGTTGCAAAATGCTGGGTGGTTTAGAAATAGCCTTTGATGTCTATAAAAGTATGCTAATGATTAAAAGGAAATTGATATAATTATAAATCAAGTCTGCTTAACAAAAATAGATATTCGTTTTCCCCACCTTTATGATTTAGATTCTCTGTTCCACATTCCTTTCCACATTGATAGAGTTTGATCCAAAATATTTTTTTAAAGTTAAAAAGACTATGTAATAAAGATTTTCCAACTAGATAGATCTTTGTGAGGGTGTGTGCATGCATGGGATGTGAAACATAGGTTTACATATATATTTTAAAATAGCTTTAGCATTCAGTAGAATGTTGTATACGTGGAGGACCATCAGTGGTCCTTCTTGTTTATACAATTAAAAACACATTTAATGGCCTCGTATTTCAGGCTCTCTTTTAGCTTATCAGCCAGTTCATCTGTGTCTCTTATAACATCTCCCCATATAGCATGCAGATAGCCAAATTGCCTATGGACGATTCCTTGGTCACACCTTGAGCTTTAAAGGTTTTGAACAAGGACCTTGGGAAGTATTTCCATAAGGGTGGGGATATAGTCAGTGAAAGAGAAGGAGAAGCAGCCTCAGAGGCAAAAGCATTATCATAGCCAGACTACAAGTACTTATTGAGTGCTCACCTTGACAATATAGAAAAAGAAAAATTTGAGAAAAACAAAGTAGGCAGGCAATTTAATTGTACAAAAATATTTTAATTTGGAGATTAATGGGGAGAGCCTTTTTAGTAGATATGAGAAAAATAGATTGCAGTGGATTGTGAGTACTGGAGATAATGATTATATGAATTGACTGTGAAAGGAAATAACCTTCACAAACTATAAGGACAAAATAATTCTGCGATGTGCTTTCCAGGCTAGAAACACAAAGTACGTTTAAGCAAAATGGAAGGAGAAAATAGAAAGATAGGGATTGCAGATCCAGGTTGGAGCCAGTTTGGAGGATATGTTAGCAAGGCCATGACCAAGGGTTCGGTTGTCATCCAGGCCAGTTAGACTTACATAATGAATGCCTTATTTTTGGCCACAGCTGCACCCCTGACCTTGGACAACAATTTGACAATTGCATAACTTTTGACACAAGGAAAAAGTCCGGCAGGCAAGAGCTGTAAATGTTTTGTTGCAGATCCATCTCAACACCCGAAAAGGAAACTTGGACCTATACCCTACAGAGTTAGTAATAGTGAAGTGCAGTAGAAATCCCACTAGATTTGGATTTAGAAAACCTGGATCGTAGTCTCTCTCTGTCATTTTTTCTCTTAATAATATCAGAACATCTCAGAATATTTGTGTTCTGATTGCTTTGTGTAGCTGAAAGTGGTATAAAAATCCTCACTGAGACAATCTATCCTGTCTTTTAATAAAAATATACCTAGAATGATAGGGAAGAAGTAGTCATCCTGATTCATTATTTGTTTATTCATTTAACAAATATTTATTGAGTGTCTGTTATCTGCTGGGCACTAGATGAGGTTAAGAGGAACACATAGTTGAGAAGATAATAGACAGAATCCCAAGAAAACAAATAGAAAACAAGTTAACAATAGATAAATGAGACTTTTAAGGATTGTGATGTTTTATAAAAGCAATAAGGTAGGTAATGCATCTGAGTAACTGAGAGCAGTGTCTGTAGAGAGAGTGGCCTTGAAAGACTTCTCTCTTAGTTTGGGTTACTCTGGAAACAGATTCTGAGATGAGAATTTGAGCACACGTAGTTTATTTGGGTGGTAATCGAAGAATTATGGAAGGACAGTGGGCGAGAGAGACAGGGAAGGAGAAGAGCCAGCCAAGGGCGTTTTATCAACTATGTTATCACTTGGGTGTCTGCAGCTAACCCCCCCGTGGGGAATTCTTGAAAATAGTCTTGAACAGGTGAGTTATCCCAGCTGAGGGGAGCAAGAGCTGGGACATTTATAAAACAACTGTCAGTTATTGGTTGAGAGTTGCCAGGGGCCAGGTGGAAGGCCTAAATGAAGGCATCCATTGGCATTTTCTGCCTGCTGTACATGTGGCCAGAAAAAACTCTCAGCTAAAGAAATGCAGGTGAAAGCAGGTGGAAGTCAGGGCTGCATGGTAGGGGTGACGGGGTATGGGCTGGTACGATGAAGTCTGTCATAGCTTTAGAAGATGACATTTTAGTAGATATTTGAGGGTTGAGAATGATGCCACCACATGAAGAACTACAAGAGGTACATTCCTGGCAGAGGAAACAGCAAGTGGACAGGTCGAGAGGTAAGAAAGAATTGATGTATTTGAGTCTGAAAGATAGGCCAAGGTGGCTATATGTTGAAAATTAGGGGAAATTTCTATGTAATGAAATAGGCAGGAAAATCTAGATAATGTGAGACGTTAAAAGAACAAAGTAACAGGGTTTAGTAGTTATTCCAAGAGCAAAGAAGACCAATTAAAAATTTTATGCAAGGAAATGACATTTTAAAAAATCACTTTGGCTTCTTCTACTGGCTTAATGAATTAGAAAAGGGCAAGAGCGGACAAGGATGGTGGCAATGAGGATGGAAAGAAGTGAATGGGTTTGATATTTGAAAAAAATAACTATAAATAGAATGCAAGAGACATGCTTTAATAAGATGGTAAAAGAAAGAGAGGACATAGGGATGACTTAGACTTTGGTTTGAGCAACCAGGTAGATGGTGGTACCATTTCCTGAGATAGTGAAGACAGGGGCAGGAAGAATTTGGGCAAAAAATGATGTTCATTTGTAATGTCAGTTGGACATCCAGCTGGAAGTATTAAGTAGGCATTTGATGGATGAATCTAGAATCAAAGAGAGAACTGAATTTGACATATGAATTTGAGAGTCATCAACATATAGTTGACCTTTAGAATTGTGGAGCTGGAATAGCTCCCCTAGGGAGAGAGTAGAGACAGAAAAGAAGAGAGGTTTGCACACTGTTACTTAAGGAGCACAAGCAATTAACAGTCAGTTGGAGGAGGAGGAATCAGCAATGGAGACTAAGAAAGAAGGGCCTGTGAGGGAGGGAGAAAAATGGGAGTGTGCTGTCATGGATACTATATTGATCAATGCATTTTGGAGTGAAGTGATGGCTAAAAAAATTCTTAGTTGGCTTAAGCAAAAGAAGGAATTTATTGAAAAAAAAATTTAAAAAAAATCAGACTATCCAGCTTCAGGCATGGCTAGATCTAAATGCTAAAATGATGTCATTTATTATTTTTTGGCTCTGTTTTCCTTTTCCCTACTTTCTTCTGAGGCAGGCTCTTTCTGCATGGTCACGATATGTTCTTCTGACTTACAAATTCCAATAGTAAGAGAGTTTCTCTTCTCCAACACCCATCCCTGAACCAATGATTGTGGTCAGGAAATGTGAGACAGAGTAACACAGTGATGAAGGGCATGATTTTCAACTCAGCTCCATTATTTGTTGTATAAACTTGGACTAGTCAATCATTCTGTGGTTAAGTTTTGTTATCACTAAAATGTGACTAAAATAGTACATACCTTATAAAACTATTATGAATATTAGGTGAGTTAATAGCTCTAGTGTTAAGAACAATATCTTGAATGTAGTAAGCACTATGTGCTATTTTGTTTCGATTGTCCAGGGCTGGAGTAGGGGGTCATTCTCTGTCTGAAATGGTAAGACCAAGAGAAGGAAATGGGTACAAAATCACGATATTGTTAACAGGAAGGAGAGTGGATCTTAGTGAAAGAAATTCAATAGACATCCACTAAGGAAGCAGAAAACAGAAGAAGGGTTTAAGAAGCAGGCATAGAAAACTGGGTTATATACTGTTAAAGAGAAAAGTAAGATGAGAACAGAGAACTTTCCCTTGCGTTTGGAAATATAAAGTGACTGGACACCAGAAGTCAGGATGAAGTGGAGAAAGCTCATAGAGACAACTGTTCCATTTTACTGTGAAGTGATCAAAGAAGTAGAGCTGCCACTGGTGGGAAATGTGAGGGTTGAGGGTTTTTTGGTTTTGCTTTTTTAGTGAGAGATATTAAACTATGTTTATATCCAATAGTAACAGCCCAACCGATAACATAGGATGCGCAGAAGGGATAAATGAAGAAGTAGAGTTTTAGAGAAAGCAAGAGGTGATGCTTTTCAGATCTCAGGTGGAAGAAATGGCCTTCAATTAGACAGGGCATTTCTTCCGAAGTAACAACAGAAAAAGTGGAGAAGAGGGGGATGTGTGCAGGTAGCTTTACCCCACTAGTTGAGGGAATGGGAGGTGTTTTTCATGGCCACCTTTTAGAGCGAAGTAAAAATAAAGAAGTCATCCCCCGAGAATGAGTGTATATTGGTGGGAGATAGATTCTGGGGAGTTTGAGGAGAGAGAGAAGTTCTGATGTAACCTTAGCAGGGCCAGGTGAGAGAGTAGATTGTCGTCGTGGGGTATCAGGCTTGCTTTGCTGGTGGGGGATTTGCTGAGGCTAGAGACCCTTTCCAGGTTTGGTTACCACTGTAGACAAGCCCCTGGGGTATGTCAGGGAAGCTCATTACATGGGGCAAGTGAAGAATTTTTCTGATCTTATTTTGTTAATTTCTAAATTTACTTTTAATCACTCAAGTAATTGTGGATATTTTAAACTTCTTTCCCACCTCTGAGTTATCTTGCTGTCACCTCCTTGCCATTGCTACCTACATGAAGTTTGAAGCTTCTCCTTTCCTCGGCCACATGTTCAGGGTCTCACTCTCCCACATAGAACTTGTGGGTGCTGAAAAGTGAGTCTTTTCTTTGCATGATCAGAACATGAACCATTTGTATTTGTCAATGTTCTCCAGAAAAATAGAACCAATAGGATATATACGATTTATTATGAAAATTAACTCTCATGCAGTTACGAAGGCTGAGAAGTCCCACGGTCTGCCATCTGTAAGCTGGAGCCTCAGGAGAGATGGTATAATTCAGTTTGAGGTCAAAGGCCTGAGAATGGGGCTAGGAGGGTGGATGGTGTAAATCCCAGTTCAAGCCCAAAGGCCTGAGAACCAGGAGTGCCAGTGACATCTAAGAGCAGGAGTGGATGGATGTCTCAGCTCAAGCAGAGAGAACAAATTTTCTCTTCCTTTGCCTTTTCGTTGTATTCAGGCTCTCAAAGGACTGGGTGGTACCCACACAAATTGACAAGGGCCATCTTTATTCAGTCTACTGATTCAAATATTAATCTCTTTCAGAAACATCCTCACAGACATACCCAGAAAGAATGGTTTACCAATTATCTGGACATCCCTCAGCCCAGTCAAGTTGACACATGAGGTTAGCCATCATACCATTTCTGGGCTCACTTAGTCAGTTTCTGGATTTTTCTAGAAGAGAAACCCTTACCAGGTTCCATGGGGAAGACTGGAGTAGATCCTGGGCAGAGAAGATGAACAGGCTTCATTCTCCTGATGGCTGAGATAATTTAGAGCAGTGACTTGGCTGCTCAGCATAATTCATAAATAATATACATGTATAATTACACTGGTAGGTTCTTTGAAAATATATATTCAAAAGTATAAATTTGAATAGAGTATTATAAAATAAAGCTAAAACGAAAACATTAAAATTTACTTAAATATATTTAATTCACTAATGGTACCTTTTTGACTCATTAAAGTATTACTAATAATTGTTATTAAAAATAGTATATTTAGTGAGAGTAAGTCGAATGAATATTATGTTTGGAATTAAATAGAGGTTTTCAGGCCCTGAAAGTACTTTTTATGAGTTCAATTTTTTAACCTTAAATAGGCCCAGGGTTGTACTGGACTATATTTAACTTGGCTTTAGCCAAACTTTACCTTGAAGCCATAATCAATTATTCTTGAAACTGCAAAGCAGGTTGGGTCAAAGCAGAAGATTGGCAAATTGGGCATGGCGGTTTTAATTCCAAGTTTGTGATTTAATATGTCCCATACCTTTGCAATTCCGCCATTTTTTCATTGCCAAAAGTCAGTTATTTCCTGAGCTAAAAGATTCCCCCGTGTCATTTATAAGCTCCATACAGCGTGTTGAGGCCGTTTGAGGTAAAATATGTTCCTTTCCCACTTTCCCACCCGTTTTGAGGCTATAATTACAAAGGTCAGGTAAGAATGAAAAAAGTCTTTATGATCTCTTTCTTCTCCCCACTTTTTAATTTTTTTTAACTAGGCAGTAATAAAATACTGATTAAATGAGGTCAGGATGGTCGGTGACTGTTTTTTTTTTTTTTTTTTTCCTTTTTAAAATCACTGATCATTCTATATTAGGGCAATGTGGGAGACCGCTCCAGGCTGTGGAACAGATCTTCACATGCATTCCAGCTCCATCGTTGATGAAAGTGATAACCATTAAGGCATGAATGGGTGAAAGACTCTTTTTTTTTTTTTTTTACAATAAACGTGGACATCGACTGTCAGCTCCTTAAAGGGGGACCTCTTCAAATGCAATGCATTTATACCAGCAATACTGTTGTTGCTCAAAACAATTCTAATAAGTTCTATTTTTTAATTGTCTTTAGAACTTGTAAGAGCTACCCAGTGAAACTAGTACTAGTATACTTTTAATATGTTCAAAGTATATATTTTTAACTAAGCTTCATTGCATATGATATTCAGAAAACTCTACTTTGAATAAATTTAAACTATTTCTGAAAATGTCTGATACTCTCAAGAATATATGACAAGTTCTAAGCACACTTCCAAATGAGACAGCTCAGCATTCTTGTTTGGACATAGAATTTAAGAGTTAGGGGAAAGAGATTTGAGCTATTTTCAGAGCTAAAGAGTTACATATGGGAGCCAGCCCTAACAGAGTCTGGCAATTATTAGGTACTTAACAAATGCTATGTTGTTATGGTGACAAAATAGGGTCACATTTACTTGTTTGCCCCTCCTATTCTAATGCCACTCCACAGGACACTTGCGTGCTTTTTATTCTGCCATTCACTATTGGACTGCCCACCCTCTATTAGACTCTGGCTACTGGAGCTGCTTAGCCTCCCTGCCACTCAGTGTGTCCAGAAGTACCTGGAAGTTACTGTCCCTCCAGGAGGCCATGGGTAGGAAGTATGAAAGTCCAGTTTCTTTTCCTCCTCAGACTTAAGACACAGTCAGTGGGGACTTGGCCTGAAACCACATCCTGCATTGTCCGGCTTCCCTCTTTTCTCCACCGGGGTTTCTCAGTAGAGGCCCATCTTCAGTGACTCACTTACACATGCATCCTCTCCCTAGGACCTGTTTCTGTACACACCATCCTCCTAATATTGACATTTTTATTTAAATCAGCAGCAATGTTCAAGTATTGCTACCATGTAAATATTCACTGCAGAGACAATTAGTTTTATTTCCTTTTCAGATTTAAAAAATTTTTCTTGAGTTTCTTTTTATTTTGTCATATGTTATTATCATAGTCTCAACATTTTTTGAAATGCATTATTTTATTGTCATCCTAATGAAGCCTCTTTAATCTAGGATATCTCCTTCCCCTAGCCGTTCATCCTCTGCATCTGGTATTCCTTAAACCTTTGCACAGCTCTTATCTCTGGATAAAGGCTCTTTACCTAGATCTTTACTTTTCATTTTTGAGATTTCAGCTAAAATGTAAGTTCCTCAGAGAGGTCTTTCCTGATTATCATAGTTACGTAGGTGACCCACCTCCAAAACTCCTCTATTACTTCTTTATCTATGTTATTTTGTTTTATTTTCTTTATAACATTTATCCCATTTTTGAAACCACTTCATCTGATAAGTGTATTTCTCTTTGTTTGCCTGTATCCAGCTCCACCCCTACCAGTGAAATATAAGCTCTGTGAGTGATTGAAGGATTATTTTTGCTTTTTCATCAGTCTTTCCCTAATGGGTAGAACAATGGCTTATATGGAGAAGATACTTAAAGCATATTGGTTAAGTGAATGAATGAACTGAAAGTGTAATGAAAAGTGAAAAGACCAGGCAGGGAACAGCTCTCAACAGCATAAGGGCACTAGGGTGGAATGAACAAACCAAAGTGAAAGTACCTAATATTATTTATTAAAAAAAAATCATCCTCTGCCTGATGCCCTCACTGGGTTTTTGTACTCTTAGGGTAAAGTCCAAACTCTTTCCTACACCTTAAAAAGCCTTCCAGGATGCAGTCCATGTCTACTCTGCTGGCCTGACCATCCATTCTCCCCTGCTCTCCATCCTCCAGCTATTCTGGCCATCTGTCAGCATCCCTGATGTGCACGCATCATTCTTGCTTGGTGGCTTCACACATGCAGACCCTCTGAGTCATTCACTCTCCCCTCTCTTTCTGCCAAGCTCTTTTTCTAGGCATTCTTCAGGTCTGAGGGAGGGGTTTGTAATCTTCCAGATTAGCATAAGCACCTCCCCCCCAATAGGCTCCTATAACACTAGCGTGTCCTTTGTAATCAGTACTTTAGTTTTTTCCTTCTGGTGTTTCATTAAGTATAGTCTGAAGATAGCCTGGGTCAAGATCATTTATGATTTTTATTTAAAAAAAATTCAGATCATCAAACCCCACATCTGGAAATACTGCATCAGAGTCTCTTGAAGTGGAGAAGGCAAAATAGCATTTTTTGTTAGCTCTCCAGGTGCTACTTTTTCCCTGAACATTGGAGAACCTCTGCCCTAGTTGGTAACATCTAGAGTCTGTATATATCTTGGTCCCCATGCATCGCCAGGGTCTATTAAGGTACCTGTAGGTACCAGTAAATATTGAAGAAATAAGTTCCTTGATCACAGTATCTAAGTCATAGAGAAGATGCGGCAGATCCTAGGTCAAAGAAGCAGTGGAGAAATAAGATCAGGATTCATGACAAGAGGGTCAGAGATACTAGTGATGTTCGATTAAGGAATCAGTGAGGACCCCTTTGTTCTAAGTGACAGAAACCAAACAGGCTTAAGCCAAAGGAGAATTTGTTGGAAAAGAATTTGTTGGAATCTGAGCTAGAAATCAGATGTATATTTGGCTTTAGCCATGAACAAATTCAGGGGCTCTAAGGATGTTACCATTAGAACTCAGTCACTCACCTTTCTCACTCTAGATCAGAGCTATCTTTCCTATTTGGTGCAGATTCTACCCTCTTGGTGGCAAAATGATTACCAACAGCTCAAGGCTTACATTGTTCAGTTTAGCAATCTTAGCAGAAGAAGAATGTCTCATAAGTAGCAACTTAGAAGAACCCTGAGATTGAGTCCATTGGACCAATGTGGTCATTTGACCAGTGTCAAGGAGATGGAATTGATTGGCCATACCTGAAAAATGTACCTACTCCTTCAGTGGTGGTGAGTAGGAGGTGGTAAAGTAAAACCTACCTGATCAATATGGTTTGAGGGAAGGGGTGGATTTTCAAAGGACAATTGAGGATGCATCAAATCTTGATTATTGGAAAATCATTCGATCAACCATTATATATTGATCCCCATGCTGTATGCCAGGTTGTTTTATGTGCTAAGCATACAGCAGGGATCAAGACAAATCAAAGTCCTTAAGTTTGTGTTCTTTCGGAGCTTACAGTCTGTCCAGGAAGGCAGACAATTCTATTATAATTACAATAAAATTGGGTGTGTCGTCATAGAGGATTAACAGGAGTATTTATAGTATATGGGCGGCCAGAGCGAGCACAACATGAGTATTGATACAGAGAGTTTATTTAGGCTGGAGAATTAAGGAAAGTGCCTAGAAAGAGTGAAATTTGAGCAGACTCCTAAAGATTATTTAGGAGTTAGTCAGAATGAGTGAGAAGGTAGAAGAGTTCTGGCAGAAAAGCTATTCTGAAGAAGAGAGATTGTAACACATCTGAAGACTTGAGATAAGCGCAGCTTGAGGGAGGGAATGGTCCTCTCTGTCTCCATGGTCTGAGCTACTGCCGGCCAGTCCTCTTGTGGTACCAGCTTCCCTGGATAGCCCTGGCTTATAGGTTCTAGTAATAACTCTCTCTGCTTGGGTCCCTCCAGTCCTAGAAGTGGCCAAAACTTCTGGCTGAGGTTAAATGTCTCAGTGTTTTTGCCATTCTTCCTTGGGCTTTTTAGTGCTTCCGTCACTGTGACCAATTTCCTGTATTAAATTTTTCTTGAGTTTCTTTTTATTTTGTCATATGTCATTATCATAGTCTCAACATTTTTTGAAATGCATTATTTTATTGTCATCCTAATGAAGCCTCTTTAATCTAGGATATCTCCTTCCCCTAGCCGTTCATCCTCTGCATCTGGTATTCCTTAAACCTTTGCACAGCTCTTATCTCTGGATAAAGGCTCTTTACCTAGATCTTTACTTTTCATTTTTGAGATTTCAGCTAAAATGTAAGTTCCTCAGAGAGGTCTTTCCTGATTATCATAGTTACGTAGGTGACCCACCTCCAAAACTCCTCTATTACTTCTTTATCTATGTTATTTTGTTTTATTTTCTTTATAACATTTATCCCATTTTTGAAACCACTTCATCTGATAAGTGTATTTCTCTTTGTTTGCCTGTATCCAGCTCCACCCCTACCAGTGAAATATAAGCTCTGTGAGTGATTGAAGGATTATTTTTGCTTTTTCATCAGTCTTTCCCTAATGGGTAGAACAATGGCTTATATGGAGAAGATACTTAAAGCATATTGGTTAAGTGAATGAATGAACTGAAAGTGTAATGAAAAGTGAAAAGACCAGGCAGGGAACAGCTCTCAACAGCATAAGGGCACTAGGGTGGAATGAACAAACCAAAGTGAAAGTACCTAATATTATTTATTAAAAAAAAATCATCCTCTGCCTGATGCCCTCACTGGGTTTTTGTACTCTTAGGGTAAAGTCCAAACTCTTTCCTACACCTTAAAAAGCCTTCCAGGATGCAGTCCATGTCTACTCTGCTGGCCTGACCATCCATTCTCCCCTGCTCTCCATCCTCCAGCTATTCTGGCCATCTGTCAGCATCCCTGATGTGCACGCATCATTCTTGCTTGGTGGCTTCACACATGCAGACCCTCTGAGTCATTCACTCTCCCCTCTCTTTCTGCCAAGCTCTTTTTCTAGGCATTCTTCAGGTCTGAGGGAGGGGTTTGTAATCTTCCAGATTAGCATAAGCACCTCCCCCCCAATAGGCTCCTATAACACTAGCGTGTCCTTTGTAATCAGTACTTTAGTTTTTTCCTTCTGGTGTTTCATTAAGTATAGTCTGAAGATAGCCTGGGTCAAGATCATTTATGATTTTTATTTAAAAAAAATTCAGATCATCAAACCCCACATCTGGAAATACTGCATCAGAGTCTCTTGAAGTGGAGAAGGCAAAATAGCATTTTTTGTTAGCTCTCCAGGTGCTACTTTTTCCCTGAACATTGGAGAACCTCTGCCCTAGTTGGTAACATCTAGAGTCTGTATATATCTTGGTCCCCATGCATCGCCAGGGTCTATTAAGGTACCTGTAGGTACCAGTAAATATTGAAGAAATAAGTTCCTTGATCACAGTATCTAAGTCATAGAGAAGATGCGGCAGATCCTAGGTCAAAGAAGCAGTGGAGAAATAAGATCAGGATTCATGACAAGAGGGTCAGAGATACTAGTGATGTTCGATTAAGGAATCAGTGAGGACCCCTTTGTTCTAAGTGACAGAAACCAAACAGGCTTAAGCCAAAGGAGAATTTGTTGGAAAAGAATTTGTTGGAATCTGAGCTAGAAATCAGATGTATATTTGGCTTTAGCCATGAACAAATTCAGGGGCTCTAAGGATGTTACCATTAGAACTCAGTCACTCACCTTTCTCACTCTAGATCAGAGCTATCTTTCCTATTTGGTGCAGATTCTACCCTCTTGGTGGCAAAATGATTACCAACAGCTCAAGGCTTACATTGTTCAGTTTAGCAATCTTAGCAGAAGAAGAATGTCTCATAAGTAGCAACTTAGAAGAACCCTGAGATTGAGTCCATTGGACCAATGTGGTCATTTGACCAGTGTCAAGGAGATGGAATTGATTGGCCATACCTAAAAAATGTACCTACTCCTTCAGTGGTGGTGAGTAGGAGGTGGTAAAGTAAAACCTACCTGATCAATATGGTTTGAGGGAAGGGGTGGATTTTCAAAGGACAATTGAGGATGCATCAAATCTTGATTATTGGAAAATCATTCGATCAACCATTATATATTGATCCCCATGCTGTATGCCAGGTTGTTTTATGTGCTAAGCATACAGCAGGGATCAAGACAAATCAAAGTCCTTAAGTTTGTGTTCTTTTGGAGCTTACAGTCTGTCCAGGAAGGCAGACAATTCTATTATAATTACAATAAAATTGGGTGTGTCGTCATAGAGGATTAACAGGAGTATTTATAGTATATGGGCTGCCAGAGCGAGCACAACATGAGTATTTATACAGAGAGTTTATTTAGGCTGGAGAATTAAGGAAAGTGCCTAGAAAGAGTGAAATTTGAGCAGACTCCTAAAGATTATTTAGGAGTTAGTCAGAATGAGTGAGAAGGTAGAAGAGTTCTGGCAGAAAAGCTATTCTGAAGAAGAGAGATTGTAACACATCTGAAGACTTGAGGTAAGCGCAGCTTGAGGGAGGGAATGGTCCTCTCTGTCTCCATGGTCCGAGCTACTGCCGGCCAGTCCTCTTGTGGTACCAGCTTCCCTGGATAGCCCTGGCTTATAGGTTCTAGTAATAACTCTCTCTGCTTGGGTCCCTCCAGTCCTAGAAGTGGCCAAAACTTCTGGCTGAGGTTAAATGTCTCAGTGTTTTTGCCATTCTTCCTTGGGCTTTTTAGTGCTTCCGTCACTGTGACCAATTTCCTGTATTAAATGCTCTCAATTTGAAATATTCGAAGTGGCTTTTCTTTTTCTTATTGGACTATGGCAGAATGAAAAGCCATGAATAGTTACCTTGTTTCAGTGTTGATATGAGAGCAAATAAAAGCTTTATTAGAGTGGATTCAAGACAAGAAGAAGTCTATGGTTTGCTTAGTTTTCATTTCTAGTTTTTCGGTTTCCTCATTGATGTGCTTGAGTTCTTTATGTATTGTTTTTCTGATACGAACCTTTTATCTGTTATATATATGTTGCAAATATCCTTTCAAGATCTTGACTTTTCATTCCTCATTCACATTCCTTGATGTTCTGAATTTTAAAAACTTTTAAAAATGTAAATAAACCTATGTTATTTTATGTAATCAAGTCTAAAAAAAAAAAACATTGAGAGCATATATTCACCTATATTTTTCCCTTTCTTTCTTTATGTTATATATAACCTACCTCCCTCATCCCCAAAGAGTGAGTTAGAATTAACACTCTATTCTTGTTCTGCTATTGCACATTTGAATTATATTTCTTTATCTAAGTTCCCTAAGGTTTACATTATAATGTGTTTTTGTGTCCTTGACATTTATGGAAGGTCGATAGAAGAATATTTTATTAAATGGTTTCGATACCTTTTGAAAAACTAGCTGAAAATATACATAAATCATGTTTGTAGGTACCAAGACACTCAGGGGATAAGTATTTTCTTGAACTTAATTAAAAATGTTTACTTATCTAATTATATTTTGTGCAGAATGACTGAGAATTAATTCTTTCTTAAGATATAAAAACCATATAGTGCACTATACTATTTAACCAAAAAGTGAACATATTTTGCTCTGTATTATCTGACATCTAAATATTTCAGCCTTTCCCTTTTACTGCCTAAGAAACACTATGCTGTTTCCTTAAGAAAGACTTGGTTCGGTTTACTTTTAGTTATTAAAAGTGATCTGCAAATTTCCCTCAAATGAAATAAATTTAAGAGATGCAGATAATAACAGTAATAAAATTCTTTAAGATTCACCATAAAGCATGGTATAAAAGCTTAGAGTAAGACCATTTTTGCAAATATAAAAGTGAGTAGAAGTTTGTTTAGGCTTGTCCTTTATTTAAAAAAGTCAATGCTAAGAAGCTCATATAGGAATAATCCATGAGTTCAGTATCATTCAAGTCAAATTAAACTTTAAACACGTAGAATGCATTTATTCAATCAACAAATCTATCAACATATTTCATGCTAAAAATATCAGTTCAATGCTAAGGATTCAAGAGTTAACAAGCTATACATGGTTCCTGCCCACAAGCAATTTACAGCCTGGTGGGAGAAATCAGGAAGTGCATTTTATCTAGTTTTGGTAGGTCAGGGAATATGTTTCAGAAGAAGCTCACCTGGAAATCTGGAGGACACAGTAATGATGGATGATATATGTATGTTCCCAAACAAAGAAATGGCATATACAAAGGCCCCATAACAAGCTCATGATATATCACAAAGTCTTCAACAAGTGAGTACAACTTGAAGCTGAAAGTAGTGAGTATGGTTTGATGAGAGAGAATCATGACCACAGATCCTATAAAACAAATTAAAATATGTCCTGAAGGCAGTAGGAAGCTACTGAAAGGTTACACCTACAGGAGAAGACACACTATTTGTTTTTTGTAAGCCTCATCTAGCTTCGATTGGAAAAGGGATTGGAGAGTGAAGACAAGAAAAGAGGCAGGATGACCAGTTAAGAGGTACTTTATTAGGGTTGCAGCGGGGACAAATGAAGGGACATGGACAGTTTCAAGAGAGCTTAAAGAAAGAGAATCTATAGGACTTGGTAACACCTTGGAGATGGGGTAGAAGGAAGAATTCAGGATAACTTTAGGTTCCAGTGTTGTGACAATGAATGAATGAATGATGATGCAGTTTAGTGACCTCAGGAGAAAGAACAGATTCAAGAAAGTGCTGAGTTTTGTTCTGGGCAGGTTCAATCCAGGATGTCTGTGGGTCATTTGAGTGGAGCTATCTAGTAAAGATTATGATGCATAAATCTAGAACTCAAGGATGAAGGTGGTGTTGACCCTGAGAAAGAAAATATTTACCAAAAAGGGCTCCTAGTGGCTAATTGGGCTTAAAATAAAACACAAAACAAAACAAAACAAAACAGAGCCTAGTAGCTGTTTCTAAACAGGAGCCTCTCACAAACCCCGGTGCAGGGATTAGCCAGCACTAAGCTGCCTGCTGCATGCACTGAACCATCTTCCTGCGTCTGAGACATTTCTTATAAAGGAGTTCCTGGAACTGTATTTCAACCAATAGGACTGAGACTTTCTCCATCCAAAGAGAGCTGAGAATCTGTATCTTTATTAGTATCTTCACTGATCAATCAGAATTGGCTCAATTCTGACCAATTGGGACAGTACTTTTTGGACTAATGAAACTATGAGGATTTGTAGTCCTCATCTGCATGAGGATGAACCTTTCAGGGACCAGGGGTGGGGACTCATCTCTCTATAAGTCAGTTCCCCTCACATTCTGGGAATGTACTTTCTTCTACTATGGAAGAGAAGACTGTTTCCCCAGCCGGAGCGGAAACACTGAAGATGTCTTCTTGGATAGAGCGGAGCAGAGCTGTCCTGTCTCCATGGGCCAGGGCTGATCTATCTAGCAGGAGAAGGGACTCGCATGAAGGTTGCCTCACAGCTGTGCTGTATCACAATTGGACTGTTTGCACTGAATAAAGTCTCCTCCTTCACCACACCCCTAATTGGGGATTAGTGTTGGCATTGAATTGGTACTAAAAACCATTGGCTGACAGTGGAGATTTAGGAATCATCAGTATATGAATGGAGAATGGCATCATGGAAAGGTAATTTGTTATTGTACATCAGTTTATGTACATTAAAGTGGGCAGGAGCAACTACTGAGCAAATGGAATTAAGCCTTGTCACTATTTTACTGGTTCTGAAGCATAGGTAGGTTAGTAATATTCCCACATGAACAATTTACCTGTAAATTTTTAAAAGACAAATGCAAAGCTGCAATCTTTTTAATCCATGGCACATGTGCAAAAAATATAAATTTAAATATAGTATTGAGGAAGTAAATATTTTTTAAAAAATATGTTTTATCCAGTGATGTTTCCCAAAACTTAGAAGACTGCCTGGCATATAGTAGGCCCTTAATGAATATTTGATGACTAGATGAGTGAATTACAAATTCTATGCAAAGAAATATAGTATTCATCTATCAGCACAGTACGATCTCCAGGCTTTAAATGTTATTAAAATTCAGTAAATGATTCATTGAGTGTTTTGTTTTCATAGTTTAAAAATGTCTAAAATTCATATCTAAAAGGTGAATTTTATTTTTTATTTTTTAAAATTTCATTGAAATATAATATCTATACAGAAAAGGGTGCACATCATAAGTGTAGAACTTAAAAGGTGAATTTTAAATAAAACGTTTCAGAGCCTTAGGCTCAGAGCCCTAAATTGCAGAGCTGATTCTTATATTAGGTCTTGCACTGGTCCCCAACATCCCTTCTTATTCTGAGGTTCTAAAATCTAGTGAAAGAGGAAAACCGATTACACTGTTTTCCCACAAACTCATCCCGAGTTTCCTTGTATTTTCCATGTAGCGAGTCCTCCAGATTCCATCCTTTGTAATAATCTCTGCTTCCACCTCTCTGCCCTCAAGTTTAAGAAAATTGTTCCTTTTCATATATACCTTAGATTATGACTTTTATATGAGATAGTCCAATTAAAATGTGGTTTTCCAACTTGTTTTAGCTTCCTGCCCTTTGTCTGAAAAGAATGAAACAACACGGACTTTACTTTTTGACCTTTGAGCATTCACAAGGGACAGAAGCGCGAAGCAGCAAGGAGGCCTGGGAGAACGCATGCCCGTAAACTGCTGTCATCCTTTGAGCCTCTAAAAGGGCAAGCCTGTTGCTAAGGAAACCGCTGCTCCTGGAGGGCTAAACACACAGTGAAATCGCAGGGAAAGAAAGGCACAAACAAGTCAGAATGTTGGGGGAGGGGTGGCATGAAGCAGCCTGAGAACTTCTAAACCTTTATCGCTGGGAACACATCAAAGGCTGGGGTGTGGGGCAGGGTAGGAGGGGTTCAACGGTCCATCCTAGAAAATAACTAGCTGGTATTTAAAGGGATCTTAGACTTTCCTGTGAATTTAATTTTGCCCAGACACACAAGCAGGAAGACAAAGTGGCTGTTAATTTTCCATTTATCTTCAGGAAGTTTATAGCAGTTTTTCAAGTTTAATTACCTTCATTTATAATATGTGGTATAATTAGATTTACAGTGCTCAAAAGCATCTTTTGGTTTATTTTGGTGTTGATGCTTGCTAATGATGGGATAAAGTAACTATAGATGTAGTCATTTTGGAAATTACGTGATTTTTTTTTAATTGCATAAATCTCCACCTTTCCTAAAAGAAAAATATTTATGTCCTTAGAGAATGATGTTTGACACTTATTTTCTGTTACTCATTTCCAACACAATGAGTCTTGACTTACTTAAATAAATAAATGCGCTAAATTATAAAATATTGGAAAGGTTATTTTTAACTTTCTGCTAAAAAGCAAGAAGTATAACTTCAATGTCATTTCCTATTATAATAAAATGTCTCCTCTTATGCCAATGCAAAGTTGAATTTTTTATATACAGTGAGTTGGCACAGCATCTACTGTGGACAATCTTTGGTCTTTCCATTGCCCTGGCTTGTAAAAAAATCTGCTTGCATCAATAAACAATTTCTTTTCTTCCATTCTCTCATGTCCCAGAATAAAATAACTCACTGGTGCAGAGCTACGCTACCTAGATTGCTGCGTTACTGAAGCAAGATGGCTGCTTAGAGATCATGTAATCCAAGCTTTTCATTTAATATGTGATGATATCGAAATGCAACTCTTTTTCTTGTTTCAGGGGTCATTTCTAAGTACATTTATGAATAGGTGTACACAAAATTGCAAGCTTAAATTCATATGTATACCACGAACACACCTAAAATTTTGGCTTTGAAAATATATACTTCCTTGATAACATCAGCAGGATCCACAAGGATTTTAATCTCAATGGGTATTTTACCAAAATGAGCATGTGCAATAGAGCCGTAGGAATTTTAAAACAAGGATAATACTTTGAAAGTAACAAAAAGTTGTTGAGCTGTGCAGAATTAAGTGAGAAGAAAGCAGAAAGGTCGAGAAGCATTTATCCACCTTGTGCCCGCCACTGTATATACAGACGCATGGGCAGAGTGTGTGCAGGTGGGGAAGAAGATTGAAAGAGAAATCAATCTAGTTTTGTTGGAACCCAGAATCTTAACACGGTTACTTGGAAGGAAGCCAGGTCATTATTAATAAATGTTTTAGTTCAATAATGTTTACTTCAACAGATACGTAAGTTGTCAAGTGAAGGTTGTCATCGCCAATTCAATGCTGACAGAAGTTTGCAATTTGGGGTACGGTGAGGGGAGAGACTTCTTTTTCCAGTTAAAACAGATCAATCGTGAAACAGCATGGTTATGGAACAGCACAGCTGTGAGGCAGTGGGGCAAGGCAGCCTGGGCGAGAATGCCTGGGTGAGGAGGCCTCAGTTTTATAGCTTCAGTGTTGCAGCTCAGCTCCAGTATTACAGCTCCAGCTGGGGAAACAGTCTTTGATGGAAACTAAAACTGTGCTGTGTGGAGGGAGAAGTGAAGCGGGCTTCTATAGAGAAGAGCACCTTCCCTCATCATTGATTGATTCATTTCTATGCAAATGAGGAGTCCAAATTCTCACGGTTTGAATGGTCCAAATAGCACTGTCTTTATTGGTTAGAATGGAGCTTCTCTGATTGGTTGGTGAAGATACAAATGAGGATATAGCTGCACAGCTCCCATTGGCTGGGACAGGTCTTCAATCCTTTGGTTGATTTACAAGCCTAGGAGCTCTTTTATAAAGGTTAGCTCAGCTGGCAGGAATACAGTGTAGGAGACAGGCAGCCAGTGCAGTTTTTTCTTGAAATGCAGCTGTGATAGAGGCGTCTGCAAACAATAGCTGCCAGATTCTAGTTATGAATTCAACCCCTATAGACCATGAGGAGTCCTTTCTGGCAGTTATGTGCTTCTCAAGGTCAACAAAATATACCTCAAGTGCACACGTTGATGAACTCCACAAATCAGACCCTAAACTCCTTTGCAAACCTTCCTTGACCAGACTTCATTGCTCATAAGGTCAGTGTTTGACTTCATTCCATAGACAGAAATAACATTTTATGGCAAAGGATAAGTTTGTTTTCTTTTAAGTTGATGCTAAATTTCTAACTCAACATATTCTTGGAGATATTTTGAAATAAGCTCTTGAGTTCTTAGTGGTATTAGTAAGCAGTCTTAAGAAAAATCAAACAGACAACATCCTAAATAGTCCTACTTGATTTAAGTTAATTGTGAAAATGGAAAAGGTGGAAATGACTTAAAAGAAAGAAGAAAGTAAAGTAAAGGGTAATTTTTTTAAAAGAGTGGAGTTTAATAAGATCTTAGAATATATAAAACACCATCATAGCTATTATCCTGACTGATTTACACAATAACAGTGTAAGATTTATTACTTCGTTGCATAGATATAGAAGTTGAGATAAAGAGAAATGAATGAGTCTCAAAGTTACTTGGCTAGTAAGAACTAGTTTTAGAGTTTATAGCTTTGGACCACAAACGCCCTTCTTTCTATAAGGTCTGCTGCCTCTTGGAGCTATTTGTGAAGTTTATTTTTCTAAAGAATATTTAATCTGATTCTAAAAGTATTCTGTACACTTTAAGAGGAAAATAAGGAGTATTTCATTATTGATTTTTTCTTTTTATTAGACACTAAAATATATACAGTACAGTGTCTATAAGCACACAAATCTTGGGTGTGCAGATCGATGGAAATTCTAAAAATATATCTTGTACCCATCATCCAAATTAAAGTACAGAATACTTCCACAGCCCAGAAAGCTTTGTCTTATACCTTTCGAGTTGATGTTTCCTTTCCTTCTCCCATACTGACCCTCACGAAGGTAACCCCTATTCTGACTTTTACCATCATAGGTTAGTTTTGCATGTTCCTGACCTTTAATAAATGAAGACTTACTGTATATTGACATTTATGTCTGCATTTTTTTCTAGCATTATATCTGTGAGATTCATTCATGCTGTTGCTTCAGTTCATAGGTCTTTTTCTTTTTTATCGTTATATGATATTTCATTATATTCTACAGTATGAATACATTATAATTTTTAAATATTTGCTACTATTGATAGATATTTCAATTATTTCAAGTTCTTGTCTATTATGAACAAAACTTCTATGAACATGTTTTTCGGTGGGCATATTCATTAATTTTTCTTGTATATATAATGAGTGGAATTGCCAGGTCATGGAGAAAGCATATATTTAGTTTTAATGGATACGATTAAACAATTTTCCAAAGTGTTTGAACCAGTTTATACTCTTACCAACAATGTATGAGAGTTTGCTTTGCTTTCTCAACATCTTATGTGGTTGTTTTCAATTTTAGGCATTCTGTTTATAGAGAGGTATCTCATTGTGGTTTAAATTTGCCCCGCCCTGGTGAATACTGAGTTTGAGCACCTTTTCATACACTCACCAGCCAGTTAGAAATTCTCTTTTTTGCCTGTTTTTTACATATTCTTAGGTCGAGTTCTGTATCTTTCTTGATTTGTGGGAGTTCTTTTAAGTACTAGATATCAGTATGTGTTAAAATTTGTATCGCAAATATTGACTCCAAGTCTGTGACTTACCTATTTTTCTCACTTATTCGTGTTTTTTGAGGAATAAATATCCTTAATTTTGAAAAATCTTAATTTATCAATTTTTCTTATATGATTAGTACTTTATCTTTGCCTGTGCCAAGTTCATGAAGATATTCTACAATGTTTTTTCCTAGAAATGATATTGTTTTTTATTTAAACTTAAGAAAAAAGATTTTTATTAAAATTTAGCTAACGTATTAGTTTCAGGTATACACCATAACTATTCAACATTTATATATCTAAAGGAGTGGTCACCACGATAAGTCCAGCAACCATCTGACACCCTACACAGTTATCACGATATTATTGACTATATTTCCTATGCTGTACACCACATACCCATGACTTATTTGTTTTATACCTGGAAGTTTGAACCTCTTATTTCCCTTCACATTTTTTTGCCCTTTATTGATTTTTCAATTACATTTGACATTCAATATTACTTTACATTAGTTTCCGGTATACAGCATAGTGGTTAGTCATTTCTATAATTTACAAAGTGATCCCCTTACTAGTCTAATACCCACCCGGTACCATTATAGTTATTACCGTATTATTGACTATATTTCCTATGCTTTACTTTATATCCCCCTGACTATTTTGCAATTACCAATTTGTACTTCTTAATCCCTTCACCTTTTTCACCCTGTCCCCCAAACCCGCCCTCTCCCATCTGGCAGCCATCAGCTTGTTCCCTACATCTGTGAGTCTGTTTTTGTTTTGTTTGTTTATTTTGTTCTTTAGAATCTACATATAAGTGAGATCATATGGTATTTGTCTTTCTCTATCTAACTTATTTCATTTAACATAATACTTTCCAGGTCCATTCATCTTGTTGCAAAAGGTAAGATTTCATTCTTTTTTATGGCCAAGTAGTATTTCATTGTATATATGTACCACTTCTTCTTTATCTAATCATCTATTGATAGGCACTTAGGTTGCTTCCATATCTTGGCTATTGGAAATAATGCTTCAATGAACATAAAGCTGCATATATCTTTGTGAATTAGTGTTTTGGATTTCTTCAGATTAGTACCCAGAAGTGAAATTGCTGAGCCATATAGTATTTCTATTTTTAATGTTTTGAGCAACCTCCATACCGTGTTCCATAGTGGCTGTACCAATTTGCAACCCCATAAACAGTGCACAAGGGTTCCCTTTTCTCCACATCCTTACCAACACATGCTGTTTATTGATTTATTGATGATAGCCATTCTGACAGATATGAGGTGATATCCCCTTGTGTTTTTTAATTTGCATTTCTCTGATGATTAGTGATGTCGAGCATCTTTACTTATGTCTATTGGCCATTTGTATGTCCTCTTTGGAGTATTGTCTATTCAGGTTCTCTGCCTATGTTTTAATTAGATCATTAGGCTTTTTAGTGTTAAGTTGCATGAGTTCTTTATAAATTTTGGATATTAACCGCTTACCACATGTATCATTGGCAATATCTTCTCCCAGTGAGTGAGTTATCTTTCTGTTTTGTTGATAGTTTCTTTTACTGCGCAAAACTTTTTTAGTCTATTACTTTGTTTTCTTTTGTATCCCTTGCCTAAGGCTACATATCTAAAAAATATTACTAAGAGCAGTGTCAGAGAGTTTACTGCCTATGTTTTCTTCTAAGACTTTTATGGTTTTGAGTTTTACATTTAAGTCTTTAATCCATTTTGAGTTTATTATTGTATATGCTGTAAGAAGGTGGTCTGGTTTCATTTTTTTTTGCATGTATCTGTCCAGTTTTCTCAACAACATTTATTGCATAAACTGTCTCTACCCCATTGTATATTCTTGTCTCCTTTGTCATAGATTAAATGACCATATAGGCCTAGGTTTATTTCTGAGCTCTCTGTTCTGTTCCATTGATCTATGTGTCTTTTTTTAAGCCAGTACCATGCTGCTTTGATTACTGTAGTCTTGTAGTGATAGCTGGATATCAGGTATTGTGATACCTCCAACTTGTTCTTCTTTCCCAAGATTGTTGTGGCTATTTGGGTCTTCTGTGACTCCATATAAATTTTAGAATTCTTTTCTTTTTTTTAGTTCTGTGAAAAATACCATTGGTATTTGGATAGGGATTGCATTGAATCTATAGATTGCTTTGGGTAGTATGGACATTTTAATGATGTTAATTCTTCCTGAACATGAACATGTATTTGCTTCCATTTATTCACATCTTCATTTTCTTTCTTCAGTGTCTTATAATTTTCCAAGTATAAGCCTTTTAACTCTTTGGTTAAATTTATTCCAACAGATTTTATTTTATCTTATTTCATTTTTGATGCAATTGTAAATGGATTGTTTTCTTAATTTCTTGTTCTGGTAATTCATTATTGATGTATAGAAATGCAACCTATTTCTGAATATTAAGTTTGTATCCTGCTACTTTACTGAATTACTTTATCAATTCTAATAATTTTTTTTGGTGCTTTATGGTTCTTTATATATAGTATGTCATCTGTGAATAGTGACAGTTTTACTTGTTTCTTTCCAACTTGGATGCTTTCTCTTTCTTTCTTCTCTTTTTTTTTTTTGGTATAATTGCTATGGTTAGTACTTCCAAAATCAAGTTGAATAGAGGTGGTGAAAGTGGACATTCTTGTCTTATTCCTGATCGTCAAGAAACACTTTTAGCTTTTCCCCATTGAGTATGATGTTAGCTGTGGGTTTGTCATATATGACCTTTATTATGTTGAAATATGTTTCTTCTGTTCCCACTTTGCTGAGAGTTTTTATCATAAATGGATGCTGAATTTTGTCAGATGCTTTTTTTACATCTATTGATATGATCATGTGATTTTTATCTTTCATTTTGTATATGAAGTATATCACTTGAATTTATTTGCAGATATCGAACCAACCTTGCATCCCAGAATTAAATCCCATTGGACCATGATATATGATCTTTTTTATGATTTACTGAAGTCGGTTTGCTAATATTTCGTTGAGAATTTTTACACCTATGTTCATCTGAGATATTGGCCTCTAATTTTCTTTTGTGTAATATCTTTGGCTTTGAAATGAAGGTAATGCTGGCCTCATAAAATGAAGTTAGGAGCCTTCTCTCCTCTTAAATTTTTTGGAATAGTTTGAGAAGGATAGGTGTTAATTCTTTTTTGAACGTGTGGTGAAATTCACCTGTAAAGCTATCTGGTCCAGGATTTTGTTTCTGGGAAGTTTTTTGATTCAAGTTTACTGGTTTCATTTTGTTAGCTGTTCAGATTTTTCGTTTCTTCTTGATTCAGTCTTGGAAGATTGTATGTCTCTAGGAATTTATCTCTTGGCATATAATTGTTTGTGGTATTTTCTTATAATCCTTTGCATTTCTGTGGTGTCAGTTGTCACTTCTCTTTCATGTCTGATTTTATTTATTTGGGTCCTCTTTTTTTTCTTGATGAGCCTGGTTAAAGGTTTATCAATTTTGTTTATCTTTTCAAAGAACCAGATCATGGTTTCATTGATCTTTTTTATTTTTTTTTAGACTCTATTTTGTTTATTTATGCCCTGATCTTTATTATTTCTTTTTTTTCTACTAACTTTGGGCTTTGTTTTTTGTTCTTTTTCTAGTTCCTTTAGGTGTAAGGTTAGATTGAGATTTTTCTTTCTTTCCTTTTTTATTCACGTAGGCCTGTATTACTATAAATTTCCTCTTAGGGCTGCTTTCACTGTGTTCTATAGATTTTGGGTAGTTGTGTTTTCATTTTCATTTGTCTCAAGGCATTTTTCAATTTCTTCCTTGTTCTCATTGTTAGCCTATTTATTATTTAGTAGCATGTTTTATTGTTTAGCCTCCATGTTTCTGTGCTTTTTTTTGTGTGAGTGTGTGCTTTTTTTTTCTTTCTTGTAATTGATTTCTAGCTTCATATGATTGGGGTTGAAGAAGATGCTTGATGTGATTTCAGTCTTCTCAAATTTATTGAGGCTTGTTTCATAGCCTAACATGTGGTCTATCTTGGAAAATGTTCCATGTGCACTTGAAAAGAATGTGTGTTATCCCTTTTTCTTGCTGCCTTTAGGGTTTTCTCTTTGTCTTCTCTTTGGCATTTTAATTATGATGTATCTTGGTTCCTCTTGTTTGGGACTCTGCTTCTTGGACTTTACAAGGTTAGGGAAGTTTTCCACCATTATCTTCAACTACGTTCTCAATTTCTTGCTCTCTCTCTTCTACTTCTGCTACCCCTATAATATGAATGTTGTTATGCTTGATGTTGCTCAGAGGTCCCTTAAACTTTTTTTTTTGATTCTTTTTTCTTGTTGCTATTCCAATTGCGTGTTTTCTGCTACCTTGTCTTCAAAATTGCTGATCTGATCCTCTGCTTCATCTAATCTACTGTTGATTCCTTCTAGTGTATTCTCTATTTTATTTATTATATTTTTCATCCTGACTAGTTTTTTTTTTATAGTTTCCGTGTCCTTTTTTATGCTTACTAGCTCTTTGCTGAAGTTCTCACTGAGATCATCAATGCTTCTTCTAAGTTCATTGAGCATCCTTATAACCAGTGTTTTGAATTCTGTATCTGGCACATTGCTTGCCTCCATTTTATTTAGTTCTTTTTCTGGAATTTTCTACTGTTCTTTCATTTCGTATTTTGGTACATGTTTCTTTGTTTTCTTATTTGACTGTCTC
Organism: Pteropus vampyrus; assembly: GCF_000151845.1. NCBI lineage: Eukaryota > Metazoa > Chordata > Mammalia > Chiroptera > Pteropodidae > Pteropus > Pteropus vampyrus. Next base: position 295,430 of record NW_011889131.1, on the reverse strand, counting down.
TCTGTAAGTTTTACATTTTTTATTATACAGATATTTCACTTCTTTGATCGAATTTATTTCTAGTTATTTTATTGTTTTTGATAATATTATGAAATAGTTTTTTTTCTTATTTTTTAGATATTTCATTGTATGTAGAAATGCAACTTATTTCCATATACTGATTTTATATCCTGCAACTTTATGGAATTAATCGTATTTTCAATTTTCATTTTTTTTTCTTTTTGCTGGATCTTCAGGATTTTCTCTATATAAAATGTCATCTGCAAATAATGACAATTTTACTTCTCCCTTTCCAATTTGAGTGTCATTTATTTCTTTTTCTTGCCTAATTGCTCTGGGTAGGACTTCGAGTACTATGTTGAATAAGAGTAGTGAGAGTAGGCACTCTTGTCTTGTTTCTGATCTTAGAGAAAAAGCTTTCTTCAATCTTTCACCATTGAATATATTAGTTATGTGTTTGCTGTATATTGCCTTTATTATTTTGATGTACATTCCTTCTATACTCAGTTTGTTGAGGGTTTTATCATGAAAGAATGTTGTATTTTGTCAAATGCTTTTTCTACATTTATTGAGATGATCATTATAATTTTTATCTTTAATTCTATTAATGTGTGGTGTATCACACTTATTGATTTGTGTATTTTAAAACATCCTTGCATCACAGGGGTAAGTCCCACTTGGTCATGGTGTATAATCCTTGGCTGGCAACTTTTTCTCTTTCAACAACACCCTTTCTATGTCATTCCATGCTCTCTTAGCCTGTAGAGTTTATGCTGAGAAATATCCTTATAATCTAATGGGGGTTTATTTATAGCTTATGATCTTTTTTTACCCCCTTGGCTATTTTGAAGATTCTCTCTTTGTCTTTGATTTATACAGTTTCATAATAATGTGTCTTGGAAAATGCCCTTTTTTTCATTAAGGTTATAAGGTGCCTATTAGCTTTGTGATCTTGGATATCCAAGTCTCTTTCCAGGTTTGGGAATTCTGTTCTTTAAATAAACTTTTGGTTTTCTTCTTTCTCTTATCTCTTCCGGAACCCCAATTATTCTAATATTTGTTTGTCTGATGTAGTCCCATAGATCACGTAGGCTTTTTTTGTTCTTTTTTCATTCTTTGTTATTGCTCTTATTGTTCTCTGATTAGCTCATATCAAAGTTCCTATCCTCTAGATCAGCAGTCTTCAACCATTTTGGCATCAGAAACTGATGCTCCTATGAGAATCTAATGCCTGATGATCTGAGGTTGAGCTGAGCTGGTGATACTAGTGCTGGGGAGCAGCTGCAAATATAGATGAAGTTTCACTTGCTCTCCCACCACTCACCTCCTGCTGTGTAGCGCAGTTCCTAACAGGCCATGGACTGGTACCAGTCTCAGCCCAGGGATTGGGGACTCCTGCTCTAGATCACTGATTTCATCTTCCATTTGTTATATTCTGCTATAGATGCTCTCTATTACATTTTTCATTTCATTTATTGAATTCTTCAACTCCAGAATTTCTGTTTGGTTCTATGTTATGCTTTCTATCTTTGATAGATTTCTCTTTTTGTTTATATATTGTTTTCTTAATTCTGTTGAATTGTCTTTCTGTGTTTTCTAGTAGCTCATTGAATTTTGTCAAAATAACTATTTCGAATTGTTTATCAAAAATTTGTGTCTTTGAATTATTATCTTTTGGTTATGACATGTTTCCTTGATTCTTCATGTCCTTTGCAGATTTTCATTGCTGCTTTTGCATTTGAAGTAGCAGACACCTCCTCAAATCTTTACTAGTTGCCTTTAAGTGGGATTTACTGGTCTTGTTATACCTGATATTTTTATCGACCTTGTGCTGACACACCTGCTCTACACTTCTTGCTCCCTCTTGTGGCAAAATTCTTAACCTTTTATGTCTTCTCTGGTTTAACAACTAATCAGGCTGGCTACTAAAAATCTCTTTTGTTTTCCAGAAAGTGGGTGAAAGCTAGAGTTTGTGGTTTCTTCCTTGCCCACAGATCCTAGTCTGTTTTTCAGAGAGTATCTTGTTTATTGGTGCTTGCTTTTACTGTTGCACTGGAAGTATGCAAAAAGAGTTGGCTGTAGTGGGGGTTGGTGTGGGTTTATCACTAGGGGTGTTGGGAGTGCTTTTAGTTTCGATGGGGGATCCTTGGGTGAGATTTTACCAGAGGATTCATGGGTGGGCTTCCTATAGAGTCTTGAATATGGTCAGCAGAAACCACATCCTTTTAATTCTCTTTGATCTTCTGAGTGTTGCTTTGAGAGAAACAGGTTTCATCAGTAGCATCCCACATAGCTGGAGTAGCTGGGCACTCACTTACCACTCCCCTTTTCTACTGTGGAAGAGATGCCCACCCCCTCGCGCCCCGGCCCCCCCGCCCTGCCCCGCTGCTAGTTTAGCCTCACACTTTGTACCCTTGGTGGAGGAGTCATGTTAGCAAAAATCCTCTTATCCTCTCTAATGCATTCAAACTCATAATTTTTGTTTTGGTGGTCATTCCAGTGACATACTGGACTCTCCCCTTGGAAAGTCCATATTTCTACAAAGTCTCTCTTGTTCATAGGTGTCTGCCCAATATGGCACTTTCTTTCCAGGTTTTCCCTGACCATGAACTAGAAAGGTTGTGGCAGGTTCTTTGGCTCCTGCTTGTTCTTCATCTTATACTGAGATCTGTCTTCCCATTACCAGATTGCAGGTGGGTGAGACTCCTTCTAGATCTCTTGGTGTATGGTGCAAGATCTTACAACTCTCATGGAGGCACTTTTGTTCATGGGTTGGTGCCTAATTAGTTGTTAAAATGGAGCCCCAAAGGCAGGGACATCGTATGCCACCGTGATACTGATGCCACTGAGAACCTACTTATTGCACAAGTTATCTTTTAGATCAGTTAAAAAAGAAGAAAATAAAAATTGTTATGTTACTCCCATTAATTCTTTCTCCAATGCTCTTTCTTTCTTTATTTGGACCCAGTATCTTACCTATATCATTTTTCTTCTGCCCCCAAAACTTGTTTTAACATTTCTTTAGGGCAGATGTGCCAGCAACGAATTACCTCCGATTTTGTTTTCCTAAAATATACTTTATTTTTTCTTCACTTTTGAATGGGTAATTTCACTAAAAAATACAAATTTAGGTTTGTATATTTTAAAATATTTCATTTTCTTCTTGCTTGCATGATTTCTAATGAAAACCCAGTGCAGTTCTTTCCCACGTGCTGCTATATCTAAGCTGTTCCCTCTCCCATACACCTCTGGCTTCTTTAACAATTTTGTCTTTGTCTTTGGTTTTCTGTAGTTTGGATATGCCTAAGCATAGATATTTTTGGTGTTTATCCTGCTTGATGTTCTCCGAGCTTTCTGGATCCATGGTTTGATGTATATCATTAACTTTTAAAAATTCTCAGCTGTTATACTTTCCTTCCCTGTATGCGGCAGTCCCCATCTATTTATTTAAAGCCCTGATGTATGTTAACAATAGATTTTCCTGTTTTGTGAGGCAGGAAGGCCAGAGGGGGCTGGAACAGGAGGAATGCCTTTCAATCCTGTATTTGGGTTAAGTCTCTGGAAAAGTCTTTTTTTCCTGGAGAGTAGGACTGAGTTATGAAGAAGAGTAGGCGTATTTTACAGCAATTACTCTTGTTCCCCCTGTTAAAACCATAAGAAGATCTTTCTGGTGGTTTTGCTAGGAGTAAAGCTCATGAAACTGTGGGGGTCCCCTAATAATGCATTCCCAAGTAATTTTTTCACTCTCCCACTAGCCCACATTCAGACTCCAGCAATTCATCAAAGTTATCATTAAGGGTTCCTACCAGTTTATAGCTCCAGTATCTTCTGCTTCAGATTGGTGGATCTAAGATGTGGTTTTCTGGATGTACTTCTCTTTGAAGATTTTGAGGTGGTGTTTTACCTTGTAACTTCAAAGGTTCTCTGACGGGTTTAAGAAAAGTCACTGTTTTTTATTTTGTTGCACATGTTCGTACTGTAAAAATGGAAGTCATGACTTCTAAGGTCTCTACTTACCAAAGTTGAATCACTGACACTTATTGTGAGCTGATGCTTCTGTTACTTAGCACAAGCTGAGATGGGGGGTTAGGAGCACCTCTTTCATGGGTGGCTCACAATTTTTATCTTTATCCTTTTTCTATTATTATTTCTAAGAGACTTTCTCAAGTTTTTCTTCAATTTATAAATACAATTTCCATAATAATTAATTAGCATTTAATTGTCCAAACTGTACTTTCAGAATTAAGTGTTCTTAATTTTTGTTAAATTTCCAAAGATTCTATTTCTTGATTTCATACTTTTTCATTTACATTATTGTCTCCATCTACTTAGAATGGTAATATTTTCTTAAATTTCATTAAAATAATATTAATAATGTTCTATGTGTTCCCTTTTTTTAAAGCAACTATTTAATTACAGAAATACCAGTTATAATATTTTACAGTGGTCCTTTACTTGAAAATGGAATATTTTTTCTTATACTTGGCTCATCCTGATGGAGGGGGGGGTCTAAGTTGGTCTAATTACTTATTGAGAGAGTTCTATCAGATTATGTGATTCATTATTGAATTTGTCAGCTAAGTTTGTCTTGGCTGGAAGATAGCTTTAGCTATGGTTGTAGAGTAAAGAGGGAGCTATAATTAGCAATATCTAAGTAGAAATCTTTGTCTTTAGTACAAAGTATTTCTTTAAAGTGTTTGTGATGGCAACCTTCTTAAAGTGCCAGGACTGCTCCTGCTATGAGATAGCCATGCCAATCCTTCATCACATTTAGCAAGCAGCCCATCCATGCCTAGGGTAAACTAGAAGTAATCCCAGGAATAGAAATTTTGCTTTTTTAAAACTCTAGTTTCTCTGATACTTCTTTAAGTCTACGAAATAGCAATATTTTCTTCAAAACAGCTATCCCATAAATTTATCACTCTAAATTTAGGAAGAAAATGTGTTATGCTAATGATTTATTCCATTTATTTCCCCAATAGATGTTTTACCCTCATTTCTGATTAATTTGAGATTGTTCAACTCTCCATCTCTCTGCTTTTACTTGACCAATAGTCTCCTCATTTTCTGTAATAATATAGATTTCCCTTTATTTCCATTTATGTAGTCAAGAAAAATTTGAAAGTGGATAGAACGAAGGATAATGTTTAATTTAATCCTGTGTGCTTAGATTTCCATCTTGATCCTTAAATCTCTCTTTATTACCCAGTCTCTAGTCCAAATCCAGTTGTGAGGATTTTCAGGTTACTGGATAAATATTTTGTTTTCAATTTATTTAAAAATTTGAGAGATTAATAAAGTAGCACCATCAATGTTAGAGATTATAATCCAGAAAGCAATCAATTTTATTTACTTGCCTTCTTATGTGCAAATTGACATGTATCTTGCAAAAAGTTATCAGTTCTGAGACCATTATATACATTGAGACAGTGTCTAAGCAAAACATAAATATTTAATAATTATCACTAGAAATGCAAATGTTATGAGGGTTCACTATGTGTTAGATGTTTTAAGTTTTGTGTGTGCATCTCACCTTGAAATGAAATCTTTCATGAGATGTAGCTCTGAAACTTCAAAATTAACTATTGCAAAAGCCCTTGAGGTTGAAGGATGTATTATAATGCAATTTTGCTGAGCAATTCTCAGCCTGGAAAACTTGCTGTCAGAGAAAATTAGAAATAGCTTCACACAACCAAATTAAGAAAGGAATTTGGCAATATATTTTGGTTGCCTGCCCAATGTTTAATATTACTTGGGGGAATATCTGTTTTTAATGAAAAATAGATTTGTGGAGTGGAAGAAAATTTTTATGTTCTCCTTTATCAAAATTAAGGATATGGATAAAGAATAAGGCTGTAGTTTTGCATATTTTGCTTGAATTTTTATAGATCTTCTCTGAAGTTAACACATTGCATGTCTTGAAGAAGAGCACCCTTATTTTATTTCTGTCCAGCCTATCCAAGACTGATCCCTAATAAAACTGTGAAGGAGCTGAAGATTATTTTCAACTACACTACAGTAACTAAGAATATATAATTTCTGTAGAGGCAGGAAGACCTCTGGGCAAATCTTTCTGAGCCCGAGTTCTTCATCTGTAAAAAGAAGATGCTATGACCTATATCATAGGAGTTTTCAGAGGATTAAATGAGATCATGTATGCAAACACCCAGTATGTGCCTCTAACTGAGCAGTAGGTCAGTAAATGACAGTTTTCCTTGTTTTTAACATTATTTATTAATAAATGCAAGTTCCTTTAGTCTATTTCTTTTCCTTTAGTGTCCCAAAAAGAAAGAAGTGAAAGGAAGAAGTCTAGGATTATTAAGGAATTAGCTGGTTTTGCTTTAGACTGATGATAAGGCAGAGAATCCTGGACTTGTGTCTCTGTTCGGTGATTTTTTGTTTCTACACAAAACGCATGCGTACGCGCGCGCGCACACACACACACACACACACACACACACACACACACACACAGAGCTTTGTAGCATAGCAGAATAGTCAATAATAACCAGTAAGTTTGCATTATAGTCAATGCAATAAGTTATTTCTGTGATTTAAAATGGAAATATCTCAAATTTAATTCTAATGATTTTAGACATTTCAGTGACCAGATTTTGTGTGTGTGTGTGTGTGTGCGTGTGTGTGTGTGCATGCGTGCGTGTGTGTGATGTGGATCTGTATGGCTCCTTCAATGGAACTGAACCTTTTTTTGAGCACGTGCCAGCTGAAGGTGCAGCCTAGTGAGAGAGAACAGCTTTTATGAAACTGGTAATTAAATTTGCTTCATTTCATTCCTCTCATTTTCCCCATTTTTGGATCAGAGCTGTGGTTTGGATTAAGTTCAGAGGGAGAGGTTTTTCAGAAGTTGAATTGTTTATATGACTTTAGGAATTTGTATAAACTCATAAGTTTTTTGCTGCAGCCTCCTTTTCTTCACACTTCTTTTAAGATAAAGTCCAAATCTATTCAGTGTGGCCCATAAGGTCCCTCCCCGCTTGCCAGCGCATCTCTCACCATCTTCCCCTCACACTCTGTGACTTGGCACTTCTCACCTTCATTTAGTTCCTTGAACCTGTCACACCCTTTCCTACATCCAGACCTTCACATGTGCTCTCCTGGGAAAACACTTATACATTCTCTTTGTTTTGCTTTGCCCGCTCATCCTTCAGGTCTCGGTTTACAAGCCACTTTCTCCAGGAAGCTTTCTCTGACTACCATCTCAAGGTCAGGTCCCCTTCTTTGTGCGTGCACATTTATATTATAAAGCATAACAGATTGGGGCTACTATTGGCAATTTGACTATAATGTTACCTGTTTTTGTAATCTGAGTGGAAACCATGTTCATTTTTGTGTTTTTATGGCCAAACATACTGTCTGGAGCATAGGAGAAACTCAATAGATATTTGTTAAGTCAGTACACTTGATCCATATCTTAAAGAATAAACAGGAGGAGTTCGTGAAGGCACTACTGGCCCAATTATAACTCAGATTTTATTTGCCCTTAGCTATTCCTAGTCTTTTCTTCCCACATCTCTATCACTTTTCCCTCCTGGAATGTGGCTTTAAGTAAAATATTAAGGACCTTCACAGAGAGGTCAGTTAAATGATACTGGAAACTTAAGTTTATAATGTGTATAATGAAGTCAAAAGAGCTTAGATGTTAAGTGCCAAATTTAGAGTTAAGCAATTCTGTGTTTAAATTCACTCTTATGGGTGACAGTTCTCAATAATTTACCGTATCTATGCAAGACTTAGTTTCATCATCTATAAAATCAGAATGGTAATGCATAACTCATAGGATTTCATGACAATTGCATGAGATACCTTATGTGTAATTGATTTATTGAACATTATGGGCTCAGTAGCACATGAGCAGGAAGGTACTTAATTTCTTTTTTTCTTTCCATTGTCCTTTAAAATTGTTCTGTTGACTCCTTCATTGTCTCTGGATGAAATCTCAAGCAGATAGCCACAAGTTTTCTGATGATTCTTAAGTGTTAATATGTAATCTTGTTTTTAAATATTAAAAAGTTCCGTCCATTTTAATTTCAAAACATTCATTTCTCATTTACTTCTGAGCCTTTTCACGTGCCCAGCTTGGGGTTGCCTCAGGTTAGGAAAACGTGGTCGGGAGGAGGCTCTGGTGAACTTGCTCAATATTAGCCTATGTGGCTCTTTTCCTCCCCCTCCTCCCTTCACTCACCACACTGCTTCTGCTCTTGCAGGGTGGAGCCTGAGGAAGGGAAGACAGCGAAAGACAGAAGAGTTTTATCTTGCTAGCAAGGTTTTACTGGTATTGGTTCCTTTCTCATGTGGCAGAGGAAAATACTGGTCATTTCTCTCTTGGGCTCGTTTTTGTGTTTCTGACAGGATCTTGTTTCTGGGCATCTCCCATCTGCTATTCTTCATGACTCGCCGCTTAGGAGCTCCCCTAGTCCATTTCTGTCTGCTCCAAACAACTTCTTTGGAGGTGTCTTATCCCTCTGAGCCTACCTTTTGGATAGGGTTTCTGTCAAGTTGACACATGTCTGGCCCTTTTCTTCAGTGCCTACATCTCTTCTTGTCCTTGAATTTCTAAAAATTCTTAAAGTACAAGATGTTCTTAATGTGACTTCATCTTTTCTCTGTCATGCCAAGCTTCTCTAAACAGCTTCTTGCTTTTAAAAGTTTTTTTTTCCTTTTTTTTTTTTCAGTGAGGGTGCTGAGTATAAGCCAGATGTCAAGCTAAATGCCCTCCACCCCCAAACTTTAGAGGATACATATCAAGATTACTGAAATGCAGTTCATTTGGATGTGGAATATGTAGGGATTTAATTTTATAGGCTATTTCTTTGCCCTGGAATCTCCTTTTATCTACTGCTTTGCGCATTTGCTTAGAAAATTCCTATTTATTCTTTAAGATATAGTAAATGTTTTATTATATTTTGAAGCTTTTCCTTCATAGTCATAACTCTCCATGCAGACCTTTAAGTTGACACTTGGCAAATTGTATTTAAGAGATTCTTAGGAGTAAGAATCATACCCTATCATTGTTTCTCAGATATCTAACATATTTGAGAGGAGACCAAGTGGATCTTCCATAAATATCTATAGAATAAATAAATATATCAAGTTAATAAATTATTTGGGCTCTCTAACATCAGAGTATTAAGCCTACATTAGAATATGTAATAAACCTTCTACTAAAATGTAATCTTGGGGGAACTTTTATGATTAGACTGAGATTTACTATGAGAGATATTTATTTGATGTCCCTGGTGTAACAACACTTTCTATTGTTCTTGTCAAGAAGCATTTGAGCCTACATCTCTTGATTTGTACATCTCAACCTTAAAAACTATTCCAGAAGTGCTTTTCAATAAGCAGAGCCAGAATATGAAGACCTTTTACACAATGGATAGAGCAGGGGGAGGTATTTTCTACTTTTGATATGGGATTTGTAATACAGTTAATTTATCTTATGACCTTCAATAGGTCAATAGAAACAATAAACTTAACATTTGCGAAGAATTCTGCTGTTTGCAAAAACACTATTACAGTCATTATCTCACTCAGGTCTTACTACATTACAGGTGGTGGTTTTATCATTCTCATTATGAGAAAAGTGAAGCAGAAAGTTTAATAACTTGCCCAACATCACATAAGTGAGAAGTAATTCATAGGTTCATTGTTCAAATCAGTTCTACTGACTCAAGGTTCCATGTTCTTTTCATTATACTAAAGCTCAATTTGTACGTTATACAATTAATAACAACATAAAGGTGTACATATGGTTTATCTGGAAGAGACCTAATGTATAAATCTATTTATAGGTGCCCTTACCAGGTAGCTAATATTCAATGCAAGAAATGATGTTAAAATACTGTTTACATGTATACCAAATTTTCATATTATATAGCACTTAGTACTTTCTAAATTGTTCCTATTTCTCAACTGCTTCTCACAGTAATTGACACTCTGAGGCTTATTTGTCTTTTATTATCTTATTAACTCATAAATATTCTAAAAATGGACATAAATTCAGGCACTTTGTGACATTTCATAATTCAGAAACTCGATTACCAGGATCTGAGAAAGTGAAACCATAAATTACAATGCCATTTATAGCTTCGAAACAGAGACATCTTCTAGTGGTAAAGCTATCACTCATCCTTTCATACACTAATTAATTATACTTCTATTGCTGTCTAGGAACAGACTTTAGAACTGCAGAAAACATAAAAATTAATAAAGTTTATCCATTGCTATCAATTACTTTATATTTGAGATTAAAATATCTATAACATAAACATTAATAATTCAAGTATTTAATAGGAAAAGATCAAAGAATAAAGAAGTATTGAAAAAGTTCTGTAGAAAGATTAATACCACCTCGGGGAATCAAAAAAGACTTTAGAGGAAAGAAAACATTTGAATAGGACCTTGAATGATATCGGCAAGTGAAATCACAGTAGAAGAATCTCCTAGTCTCAGTGAATAATAAGATCAAAGGCAAAATAGAAAAACCCAGGCTGAAGTTTGAAATGATTGGTTGGATTATAGAATGTATGAAAAAGAATAGAGGGAGACAGGCCTGGAAAGGTATTTGAGGCCGGAGAGTGACAGGCCTTGAATATCAACCAAGGAGATGGGTTTTATTCAGTGCACAGTGGTGAGATACTGAAGGATTTTGATTAGGACAGATTCACAAGTTGGGAGCTGTAATTGGTAAAATACTTGATACTTAAAAAGTGGAAGAGGCAGCAGTCTGAGTGATCGCAATTGTAGATCTGATAATGTCATTATTCTTATTAAATATCCTTCAATGGTTTCTATTGTCTTTAAGGAAAAAAAATCAAAACTTGTTAACATTTTTGAGAAAATCCATGTTCTTTCTTTTTTCTACCTCTCCATACTCCATTTATTCCAACATGCCATGCTCTCTCACTTAAGACACCTTTACGTGTGCTATTTTCTCTACCAGGAAAATGTTCCTTTGTCTTCTTACCTGATTCACTTCAAGAATATGTGTAAATTTTATTATTTTAGGGAGAGCTTTTTGTCCCTCTATAAAACAATAAAACTCCTGCTATACGTCCCCTTCACACCATGAAATTCTGTTCCAATGCTTATGGCATTTATTTGTGATTAGTTTAATTTTGTATCTTTTAAGTTAGACTACAAGCTCTATGGGAACAGAAAGATCATCTTTTTTGTTGAATCATGTGTCTTTAGCACAATGCCTGGTTCATGAAGGTTACTCTGAAAATATTTGTGGAATAAATGTATGTATGCACATGTACCACATATGGGAGAAATCTTAGAGCAGCAGCAAAGATATACTTGTTATTTTATAACTAAGAATGAAGATGTTAATTGCAAATAAACATTTTAACAAGTCACCTGATATGTCATTACTTATATAGATTGGAATTACCAAGATTTTTGGTTGAATGAAGTCAAATCATATCTACTTTTGTCCATGGTGCTAAATATTAATATTTTGCCCTTGAGAGCTCTTATTCTCTGAGAGTAAGAGGATGAAATATGTTGTTCTTTTCACTTCAGCATGAATTTACATGTATGTGCCTCCTGTCATCATCGTTGTATCATCATCATCATATCATCATCATCATCATCATCATCATCATCATCACAGCAACTCTCAATTTCTGTGCTCAAGAGTTATCTCTCTTATTTCACTTTTTAAACAACAATATGAAATAGTATCTGTTTTATATAATATTATAGATGAAGAGATGGCAAATTAGGGAGATTAAATAGCTTGCTCAAGTTTACAAGGGTAATAAGTGGCAAAACTGGAACTGAAACTCGGGTCTCAGAGACTCTTAAAATTGCTCTTAAACACAGTGTAATAGAGCTTCCCTCAATGCAGTCATTTCTAAGCTCAACTCCACAACCCTCTGCTCTTCCTGGTAATTCTAGCTAAGGGCAATATCTTTCTATATACTGAATGCCCAGGTCATTCTTTAATGAGTCTGTCAACTTAATCGTAAAAATCACTTTCACCTACATGGCTTCATGTAAGAACAACTTTGTAAAATTGGTATGGTTAATGGTCCACTCACCACTTACAGATAAAACCACAGATTAGAAGTTCAGTGACTCGACCAAGATCACGCAGTAATTAATAGACATTTCACATATCCATGTTCCTGGATAGATTGTTTTTTCCCTACTACATTATGTTTCCTACATGCTTCCTTATGTAAATTTATTTGCATACAGTTTGATGGAGTGGGAAGCATTAGATCCATGAATATTTTTATTTTCAAGACAATAAAACAACGAAAGCGATTTGTTTACTTTTTATTTTCCTCAGTTTGTAGATGGGGTAGAGGCTGCTAGCTCCTGACCTAATCCCAATTTTTCCCTCCTCTTTACTAATAGAGTTTTGTTGGGTAGGAACAGCACAACACGCCAGTTCAAAGTCTATGTCTAAGACTTCTTTTTTGACATGGATGGCCTTGTATACAGTTTACATGAGCTAGCAAAATGGGAAAAATATTGTTTTATTTAATGTTTCACATGGGCTGTACCAAAGAGTGATAATGGCCATATTTGCATGATAAGCTGTATCCGATTTTGAAATTGTTATAATTGAGGCTCAAAAAGTCGGAAGACTCACTGTAGGTAACACAGCTTGTAGGGAAACTGGAACTTTTGTTGTTAACTTTAAATCCATTCCAATTATTTCCTCTCTTTGTGTTTCTGTCTCTCTGTTTCCATTTTCATATTTCCCTGTCTCTCTGTCTCTGTCTCTGTTTTCTGTGTCTTTACTCTTTTGTTAATTTTTGAAACAGATTATAGGAACTCTAAAATGACATTGGTTGAGAATTTGTTAATTCCCACAGGATCTGTAGCATTATTTCTTCAGAACGATTGGTCTTAACTATATGCCTCTATAGCCACATCTGTGAACCCCATTGACTTTTAGAAAATGGTTTTGTAATATATTTTTTTCTACAGAAAGATAGATCATTTTGTATTTCCTCTAGCGCGGTTCATCAGAATCCATTTTTTACAATTGGTATTTTAGAGAAGTTTATTTTAACTTTATGACTCATTATTGGCAAAGCCACCTGTACAACTTCCTTCACAGTTTCTTACTCAGAGATGGACCCTGAGCGCACTTCAGTTGTTTTACATCCCTGAGCATGATTCTTGCCACAGAGGCTTGTTCACATCGGCCAGGTCTCACTCTCTAATCTTTTTTCCTACCCACTCCCTGTTCTGAGTCTGTTCTGTGAGTCAAGATGGTGTAAAGCTGTAGTTTAGTGCTTCCCAGCTGGGGACAGAGCAGTGACTCCTTCAGAGAGTCCTCTGATGGGTAAAATGCAGGTCTGGTCACTTGCTGAAGTCCATCAGAGACAGTTTGTCACCATAAACAGAGAGGAAGTAGAGTTGGTACTGGTAGCCGGGATCACTGTTAGTACACAGAGGGTGAATCCTTGCAGCCTCTAGTGCCGAACTATGGATGCTGCTTCCTCCTCACATGCATGGAATAGAAAAAAGCAAGGCTTGAAAAAGGCTGTGCAAGTGGAACTACTTATTTTCATCAGCTTCCAGGTAAATCCATCTCTACCTAGAATCTAGAAGGGTGACCCAAACTATTCTTTTTCTGGCTTGATTTATCTTTGGCAATCCATACAGAGGACACTTTGAATGGGAAATTGGTAGTGGTCCTCTACCAGTTCATCAGCTCTTCTCATCTGCTCCTTGTTGATAGACTCCAAGATGAAGTCTCTCATCTGTGGAATTGCCTTCCTCAATGGACTTCAGAAAATCTTAAGCCATCTGTTTCCCTCTATCATTATCCCTGTCCAGTTCCCAAATCTAGCCTTTTTTCTTTTTGCCTTCAGGCCTTGGTTACTAAGAGTGGACCTCTGAACAATGAGGCTAAATAAGGGTATGAAAAGAAGTGATCTTGTTTAGTCTGGGGCCAGAATCAACATCAAACATCAGAACTCTTTAAGGTGTTTCTTTTCTCCTCTTTAATATTTATAAAAGCAATGTAAAATGGACAGAGGGAGAAGGCGTAGGTCCGTGGATAGTTAGGCCTCAGACACCAGGTTGACATTGAGAATGAGGATGAACTCAAGTTCACAAGGCGATGGGGCAGAACCTGGTAGGGACAGGAAAGGACCATGGTCTTCAAACAGGAAAGAGATGAATAGACAAGAATTGGAATAGGGACTTGCAATGGAGACTAAGACCAAAGGCTAATGAAACAAACTGGAGCCTGCAGTACTGATGAACTGGAGTGGACCTGAGGATCCTCTGGAACCAAGGAGAGACTGAACTTTATGGTAGAAGGTCAGCACATGGAGCAGTGAGAAACTGGGGCACAGGAGAAAGTGAAATCAAGCAAAAGTACTGCATTCATTGAAATGAACTGTATCTCTCTAACTTCTAATTTGAAAGGAAAGGGAGCTTACATTAGATGCTAGATACAGTTGCAGGGACATTTATGTATATTTTACTTCACTTGATACTCAGAACAACCCTAGGTGATGCTATCGTCCCCATTTTTCTTTTTTTCGGTTGAACCAGGCCCAGTTTGCACCTTGTTTTTTGTTTTCGGCCGGAAGGGGTTTTTTTAAGTTGGCTTAGAAAATATGGTGAAACAGCAGTTTCTTTCTTTTTTTTTTTTTATTGTGATCATTTTAGATGTGAGCAGTGTCACTGAGATTTCTTAAGTAGCTAAAATTCTTAGGATTAAAAAAAAATCCAGTTCACCCACTATCTGATGCCGGGAAGTAGTTTTTCCTTAATACCATGCCAGAGGACATTTTTGTTCTGTGAGCTGTTGCTGTGCTAGCTTTAGCCATGGGATCAAACACTTTACATGTGTTAGCCCTGGGAGAATGCCCATCTCCTCAAATGTTTGGTTTAGTAAAAACTAGTGTTGCAACTCAATTGCGGGGTCATCTGATTGACCATAGCTGAGATTAACATGGGTTGGGATGAGTTCAAGAATTTGGAGTTCTCCCCTATATTCTCTGTCCACCTTAAAAATCGAGTATTGATTGATGAATCTGGGTTGTCCTTAGAATAAATCTATGTAGTGAGCAAAACTTTTGGTTAGTCTATGACCAATACCTATGCAGCCTGACCAAGTTAACACTTGCATACCAGAATCGCAACATTTGGAGGACAGAGATTATGGCAATTTTGAGGGTTTCTCATCCATTTGCCTACTTCTTTATAGTCACGTCAGTTATCAGGACACCGAAGGTCACAAATGTCAAAATATCGATTTTTTTAAAAAGATATTTTTGCTCCCTGTTGGTGACCAATTTTGGCAGGATGCATAGCATTGTGTTGATGAATGGAAGTCCTAGCACCTCAAGTAACAAATTATGTTGCTATGTAAAGTTACCCATATAGTGAGGGAATAACTCAACGGATGATTTGGAACACTAGTGTCTCTGTACTCAAGCTCTATCAGAAGTCCTTTGCCTCCAGGCAGTAATTTGGGGTGTCTTATAGTGAGCATCAAAGGAGCTCAGTAAACTAACAAGTCTTTATCTCTGGAATGTATTTTCCCCTGCTTAGGAAAATAGTTCCCTCTAGATTAGGATAATGAACCAAACTGTGTGGTAATGTAAGAGGTCATAGTATAGGTTAGATGTTTATAAAGGGTCTCTGAACTGTAAGACTTGGTTTTATAATTTCTAAACTCTGGAACTATTTTATTCAACATATTATGTTATCCAGGAGACCTCTCTATGATGGATTTTTTTTTAATCTAGAAAGCTGAATGACTACTTTATAGCCAGGAAACATTTTTTCCCATTGCAGTCATACTTGCAAAACTATAATTGGGTCAGGAGGCATTTGGAGAATGTATGGGATCAAGGAAAGGAACGATTAATAGAGCATTCCATGTATAAATAATCTTAAACTCAAGATATTTTAGAAGCTTGATATTGACCAGTGGGAGGAAAAGAAAAGAGCAATTAGGTAGAGAAGGGGTAGAGACACTTGTAAGGATGTAGAATGTTATCTATCTTTGTACAATAGAGAGTCAACAAAGAATCATGGCAAACGTGTGCCTTTATTCTGGCATGCAGAGACATCCAAGGTGGCATACTCTATGAGATATATGACAATAAGACATTTTCAATATTAGTAATACTTTTAATTGGGTGGATGTCAGCATTCAGAAGACGCTAAAAGTTTAAGAAGCAGGTGCCAGGCTTCTGGAGAGAGGCACTAATAAGACAGCTTGGTAGGGAATATAAGCAATATTCAACCCAGCTGGAAATGAAGATAGTTCTCTTGGTCCAGCAGGGATCTTAAGTGCCAGGTATGGACTATAAAGCAGAAATCTAGTTAGATGCATTGAACCAACATAGCAGGGAGAAGAAAAAGCTTCCACTGGCTATGGAAACTATCCAGTATGTTAGGGACGCGGTGAATTTTTAAATTGCTCTTACTCTGAGGCTGAAGGAAGCTAGTTTGTGAAAAGTTTTAGGACCTAAAATTAGTGTTTTTCAAACTTTATTTTTTAAAATAATTTTTTTTATTTTTCAATTACAGTTGACATACAATATTATATTAGTTTCGGGTGTACAACATAGTGATTAGACATTTATATAACTTGAGAAGTGATCACTCCAATAAATCTAGTACCCATCTGACACCATATGTAGTTATTACAATATTATTGACTATAGTCAAACTTTCCTTTTAAAGATTCTATACCACTATTTCTCACCCACTTTCTAGTTTTACTTTTTAAAGGAATAAAGAATTGAATGATACTTACGATATAGAACTTTTGAGGCAGGAGTTCTAAATATCTGCATGTACATATGCCCAATGGATATTTTTGTGCCATGCAGATTCCTTGATAGAATGCGGATTTCGATTTTTCAGTAAACTCTGTTAAAACTTTAATTTTATTTTGTGAATTATACTTTTGGTCATTCTTTCCCCCACTCCCCACCAGCTTTATTGGGATTTAACATTGTGAAAGTTTAAGGTGTATAACATGATGATTTGATACACGTATATTGTGAAATCGTTATGACAATTGGATTAGTTAACACATCCATCATTTCACATAATTACCATTTGTGTGTGTATGTGTGTGTGGTGAGAATATTTAAAATCTACTCTCTTAGCAATGTTCAAGTATACGAAAAAATATTGTTAACTATATTACATGCTATACATTAGATCCCCAGAATTTATTCATCTTATTACTGTACCCTTTGACCAAACATGTACCCTTTGACCAAAATCTCCTCATCCTCTCCCGTGCCCCACCCCTGTTCCACTTTCCAGCCCCTGGCAACCACCAACCTACTCTTTTTCTATGTGTTTGGCTTTTTAAAGATTCTGCATATAAGTGAGATCAAGCATTATTTATAATCCTCTGTTTGACTTACTTCACTTAACATAATGTCCTCTCTGTTGTCTTAAATGGCAGGATTTTACTTTCTCATGGCTGAGTGATATTCCATTGTATATATGGAATTAAAGACCAATGTCAAGTAGCTTCTTCCCTATGTTTTCTTCCAGGAGTTTTATAGTCTTAGGTCTATATTTAAGTCTTTAATCAATTTTGAGTTACTTTTTTGTGTGTATGGTATAATATAGGGTCCAATTTTATTATTCTGTATGTGATTATCCAGTTTTCCCAAAACTATTTGTCGAAGAGACTATTCTTTCACCATTGAGTGTTCTTGGCTCCTTTATCAAATACTAGTTGACTGTACATGTGAGGATTTATTTCTGGACTCTTGATTCTGTTACAGTGGTCTTAGTGTCTTCCTTTCTATGCAAGTATCATACTGTTTTGATTACTATAGCTTTGTAGTATAGTCTGAATTTAGGAAGTGTGATTCCTCCAGCTTCGTTCTTTCTCATGATTGCTTTGGCCACTTGGGCTCTTTTATTGTTCCACACAAATTTTAGGATTGTTCTATTTCTGTAAAAAATGCCATTGGAAATTTGATAGGGATTGCATTGACTCTATAGATGGCTTTGGGTAGTATGGATATTTAGAAAACATTAAATCTGATCCATGAGTAAAAGATATCTTTCAATTTATTTTTGTCTTTAGTTTATTTCACCAATGTCTTACAGTTTTTAGTGTACAGATATTTCACTTTCTTGGTTAAATTCATTCCTAAATATTTTATAGTTTTTGAAGCTATTGTGAATGGGATTGTTTTCTTTATTTCTTTTAAAGAAAGTTCATTATCAGTGTATAGAAATACAATTGATTTCTATATGTTGAACCACTTCACTGATTTTTTGTAGTTCTAACAGTTTTTAGTTTCGGGGTGGAGTATTTAGGATTTTCTAAACTTAAGATCATATTGTCTACAAACAAAGCCAATTTTACTTCTTCTGTTTTGACTTGGATGACTTTTTATTTATTTTCCTTGATTAATTGCTCTGGCTAGGACTTCTAGTACTATGTTGAATAGAAGTGGTGAGAGTGAACACCCTTGTCTCTTCTTGATCTTAGAAGAAAAACTTTCAGGCTTTCACCATTGAGTATAATGTTAGCTGTGGGTTTGTCATACATGGCCTTTATTATGTTGAGATATGTTCCTTCGATACACAATTTGTTGAGAATTTTTATCATAAATGAATGTTATGTTTTGTCAAATTTGGGGGAGCATCTATTGAGATGATCATGTGATTTTTATCTTGCATTCTAATGTGATATATTGCATTTATTGATTTCTATATGTTGAACCATTCTTGTGTTCGAGAAATAAATCTGGCTTTATTATGATGTATGATCCTTTTAATATTCTGTTTAATTTGGTTTGTTAATATTTTCTTGAGAATTTTTGCACCTATATTCATCAGGGATATTGATCTGTAGTTTCCTTTTCTTGTAGTGTCTATCTGACTATGATATGGAGCTAATGATGACCTCATAAAATGAGTTTGGTAGTGCCCTTCTCTTTAGTTTTTTAGAGGAGTTTGAAAAGGATTGGAGTTTATTTGTCTCTAAGTAATTGCTAGAATTCTCCAAAGAAACCCTCTGGTCCTGAGCTTTTCTTTGTTGGGAGAATTTTGATCATGATTCTATCCATTACTCATTTTTGGTCTGTTCAGATATTTCTTCCTAATTTAAACTTGGTAGTTCATATATTTCTAGGAATTTATCCTTTTTTGTAGGTTATCAAATATGAGGGCATAAAATTGTTCACTGTAGTCTCCTATAATCCTTTGTTTTTCTGTGCTATCAGGTATAACACTTCCTCTTTTATTTCTGATTTTATTTGAATCTTCTCTCTCTTTTTTATTTTTAGTTATACAGCTAAACATTGGTTGGTTTTGTTACCCCACTCCACCCCCCCCAATAAAAAAGAAAAAAAATGCTTAGTTTTGTTGTTTTTTTTTTCCTATCGTTTTTCTGGTCTCTATTTCATTTATCTCTGCTCTGATCTTTGTTATTTCCTTCCTTCTGCTAACTTTGGGCTCAGTTTGTTCTTTTTTTCCAGTTCTTTGAGATGTAAAATTAGGTTGTTTATTTGACATCTTTCTTTTTTCAAATTTTTCTTTTTTAAAATTATTTTTAAATTTAGTTTCAAGTATACAGTACATTGGTTAGACATCTATATAGTTCATAAAATGATCCCCCCAATTGTATCCTCCCTCTTCTGACCCTCCATCTAGCCAACCTATCAATGCTAACTGCCCTCCCTATGCCATGCTTCCAATTCCCATGACCATCCATCAGCTACTAATTTGTACTTCTTTAGCTCTTCACCCCATTCTCCCAGCCCTCCAAACCCCCCTCCCTTCTGTCCATCACCAAATTGTCCACTATATTTGTGAGTCTGTTTTTGATTAGTTTGTTCTTTTTATTCCTTAGATTTCGCATATAAGTGAAATCATATAGTGTTTATCTTTCTCTGTCCGACTTAAATATCTTCTAGGTCCATCAAAGCAATATCTTTTTCCATCTCCTTCCTTTTAGTCTGTTTGTGTCTTTTAATCTGAAGTGAGTCTCTTATAGGCTACAGGTAGGAGTCTTGTTTTCTTATCCTTTCAGCCACTCTATCTTTTGGGTGGAGCACTTAATTCTTTTCCATTTAAGGTACTTATTGATAGGAATATAGTTGTTACTATTCTTTATTCCTGTTTTTGATACATATTTTTTCTTCTTAAAGAAGTCCCTCCAACATTTCTTGTAATATCGGCTTGGCGGTGATAAATTCCTTTTTGTCTGGGCAGCTCTTTATCTGTCCTTCAACTCGAAATGATAGCTTTGCTGGATAAATTATTCTTGGTTGTATATCCTGGGTCTTCATCCTGTCAAATATTTTGTGCCAAGCCCTTCTGTTCTGCATAGTTTCTTTTGAGAAATCAGATGCCAGTCTTATGGGTTTTGCCTTATATATAATTTTTTTCTCTTGCCGCTTTTAATATATTTTCTTTGTATTTAACCTTTGGCATTTTAATTATAATGTGTCTTGGTGTGGGCCTCTTTGGATCCCTGATTTTTGGAATTCTCTGAGCTTCCTGGGGTTTTATGTCCATTTCCTTCACCAGGTTAGGGAAGTTTTCCATCATTATGTCTTCAAATAGCTGTTCAACATCTTGATTGTCTTCAGTTACACTGATCAGACGAATATTTGGAGCCTTAATAGTGTTCTATAATCTCCTTAAATTATTTTTATAGTCTTGGTATCTTTTTTCTTGCTATTCTAGTTGAGTGTCCTGATTGACTTTCC
The DNA here is from genome assembly GCF_000151845.1 of Pteropus vampyrus. Taxonomy (NCBI): domain Eukaryota; kingdom Metazoa; phylum Chordata; class Mammalia; order Chiroptera; family Pteropodidae; genus Pteropus; species Pteropus vampyrus. Next base: position 274,716 of record NW_011889131.1, on the reverse strand, counting down.
TGTCCTCTAGATAGGGCATTTGATCCTCTTCTTTATTCACTTTGTTTATTCCTTTGTTTATTCCATTTAATATACTTCTCATATCAGATAATGTGTTCTTCATTTCAGACTGGTTCTCTTTTTGTAATTTCCATTTCCATTTTTATGTTTTTTATCTCTTTGTTGAGGTTCTCACTGAATTTATCTACACTTCCCAAAAGTTCATTGAGCATCTTTATAACCAGTGTTTTGAACTCTGCATCTGTTAGATTGCTTGACTCCATTATATCTGGATCTCTGTTCTGTTCTGTCATGAGGTTTCTGCTTCTTTGTCTTCACATTTTGGCTGCCTTTCTGTGTCTGTTTCTATGTATTAAGCAAAGCTCCTATGTCTCCCTGTCTTATTAGTGTGGATTTGTGCAGTAGGTGTCCAGTGGCACAGTCCTGAGAGGGATTCAGCTGCAGGCCAAACTTAGCCCAAGCCTCTACCCCTCCGGGGCCACCCGTTAAGATTCAGCAAGCAATCCACAGATGCTGTGCTTATTGTTGCCTCAAAAGGCCACACCAGAAACCGAGGCTGCCTCCAGTGTGAGTCTCAGAAGGAGCACCTGACTCGCTGAGGATACAACTGGATGTGGCTTGGGTGGGGCCACAAGTTGGAGGAGGTGGAGTTTCAGGGAATCTTCTGGGCTGAGCGACCTCTGTTATCCAATTTAATGACATCAAGGCTATGGCGGCCCTGTGTCTGCACACTGGGATGGGGGAGGGCTCAATAGGAAACATTGGATACCGCTGGCACTTCTGTACCCAGTAAGTCTCGATTTGGCCCTCACTCCGACAGCGTCTCCCTGTAAGTCCCTGGTGCCCCCTGCACACAGCCGAATCGGCGCTGGTGCTCAGAGCGAGCAGGTCCGTCACCTCGAAAATTCGCTCATGGTTGTGTACCCTTTAAGAGGCTTCTGCCGCTGCCGTTGCCACAGCCTCTGTCTCACTCAGCTGCTTGGGACCAGGCAGCCTCGCCCCGTCCTACCTTCTGCCAATGCAGGGTGATTTCTTAGTTCTCTCCCTAGTTGTATGGCTTGTTCATCTAGATCCCAGGCGATTTTCCTTGTTGTTTGCACCTTGTTTCTGTCACAACTTTAATTTGGTCGCCAGAGGGATGAATAGGGCCTCTATCATCTATGCCGTTTTTTTTCTCTCCCATCTTTCTTTTTTCTTAATGTAGGCATTTATCACTATCAACTTCTCTCTTAGAACTACTTTTGCTATATCCCTTATTTTGGTATGCTGTGTTTCCATTTTCATTTTTTTTTACAGATATTTTTTGTTTTTCTTTTGATTTCCTTTTTGACTCATTGGTTGTTCAGGAACATGCTGGTTAATTTCCACATATTTGTAAATTTTCTGGCTTTCCTCTTGTTATTGATTGCTAGTTTTATACTGTCGTGATTTAAAAAATATTTGGTATAATTTCAGTCTTCTTACATTTGCTAAGATTAATTTTGTGATCTAATATATGATCTATCCTGGAGAATGTTCTGTGTGTGCCTGAGAAGAATCTGTACTCTGCTGCTTTTTGATGCAATGTTCTATATCTGTCTGTTAGTTTCATTTGGTATAAAGTTTAGTTCAAGTCCTACATTTCCATATCGATGTTATGTCTGGATAATCTATTCATTGTTGAAAGTGGGGTTTTGAAATCCTCTACTAATATTGTATTGCCATCTCTTTCTCCTTTCAGATCACTTAGTATTTGCATGCTCTCTCTCTTTGTCTCCCTTTCTCTCTCTGTATATATATCTGTATATATTCATGTATTTACAGTTCTTATATCTTTATTATGAATTGATCACAAAACTGTCTCTTCTTACAGTGTTTTGCTGTATGTTATTTAATATAATTATCCCTGTCTCTTGTTCCATTTTCATGAAATATATTTTTCCATCACTTTGCTTTGAATCTAGGTGTGTTCTTAAAACTGAAGCGAACTTCATGTAAGCAGTGGGTTCTTATTTTTCAATACCTTTGGCCACTCTATGCTCTTTAATTGGAGAATTTAATCCATTCACATTTAAAACAATTTTTCATATTTTTAATGCAACAATTTACATCTTTTTATATTGTGTATCTGTTAAGAAATCATTGCAATTATAATTATTCTTAATACTTTTATCCTTTAATTTTTAAACTAAAATTACACCATATTACAGTATTGGAATATTACAGTATTGGAATATTCTGACTTTGACTATATACTTACCTGTATCAGGATATTTTATATTTTCATGTTTTCAAGTTGCTAATTCGTGTCCTTTCATTTCAGTTTAAAGAACTTCTTTCAGCATTTCTTTCCAGGCAAGTCTAGTGGTAATGAACTCCCTCACCTTTTGTTCTGGAAAAGGCTATTTCTCCTTAATTTATAAATGGCAACTTTTTGGTAAAGTCTTCTTCGTCTTCCTCCCTCAGCATTTTGAATATACCATTCCAATGTCTCCTAGACTGCAAAGTATCTGCTGTGAATTCTGCTAATAGTTTATGGGGGTTGCTTGTAGGCGAGATTTTTTTTTTTTTTTTAAATTCTCATGCTGTTTTCAAATTTTTCTGTCTTTGATTTTAGACCATTTCATTATAATTTGACTTAGAGAAGATCTTTTGGGGTTGAAATGTTTTGGTGATCTGTGTGTCATGAACTTGGATATCCAGACCTTTCTCCAATTTTGAAAATAAGCTTTTTTCCTTTCTTCCTCCAGGAATCTAATATTTCTCTTAATGTTACCCATTATTTATGTAGACTTCTTCATCCTTTTTTTATTCCTTTTTCTTTGTTCTTCTCTCAGTGGGTAATTTCAAATGATTTGTCTTTGAAATTTTTGATT
>NW_011889131.1:255849-270691 GCF_000151845.1 Pteropus vampyrus | reverse complement strand
TTTTTTTTTATAAGACGTTGAAAGTCATTATTCACTATGGTAATCATTTGTCAAAATAAAGTTTCTAAATCTTTCAAAATTATTTTCTATGAACTTATAAAAACCTTTGAATGTAAGTGGAAATTTGTTTGCCTTGTTTTCACATCTCATTTTTCCCCATAAAAATATTTCAAAACTTATTCTGCTAAAACTACTTTTGATATCTACCATTTCCTATTCACTTTAAATGATTTTAATCAAGAGACATATTCTGTTATATTCTTTTTGATTTTTTAAAAGAGTATTTTCTTATAAAATTCTTAGTCTTAGAATGACAGAGGCTGAGAGGGTTTTGGCACAGCTTAGACTTTCTAATATATTTAAACTAAAATAAAAGAGTGGAAATGGGTAGAAAACTAAGAGAGACAAGAAGACAAATCAGATTGACATTGAGATGAAAGCAATTAGAGAGTTTGGACAGGGAACTGTTAAGATGTCCTTAGCTGGACAATAGAACAAAGTCGTGTTTAGGCTCTTGATTTCAGTATGATTCTATTTGCACTGTATCTAGTAGGGCTTCTTTGATATTTGTAAATGTGGATTATACTCTTCTGTGGTTTACAGTTCTGATGCTCTTAGCCCTTATTTTTTGCATTCCCTGGGTTATTTTAGCTTACACATGACTTGGGAGGAAGAAATTAGGAGGGTTTATCATCTCAAGGAGAAAATAGAACTAGCAATTCTAAGCAAGTTCAAAACCTTCTGGGGTTACATATTATCAGAATTTCATCTGCTATTATCAACTAAACACTTTATTCAGTCAATCAACATGTATTAGTACTTGGTATTTGGTAGATATTGTGTTAAGTACTGAGAATATAGGGATGATTATTACATGTCTTCTATCTTTGTAAATATTAGTTTCTGGTTGGGAATATAGACATGTAAATAATTAACTATACTTAATATCTCTAGTATTAGGGGTATATGTGAGATGCTTTAGGAGCCCAATAGAACAATTAGCAAGCCCTGTAATGGCTTCCTAATGAATGCATTGATTACAGTACTAGAAGTCTTTATCACACAATGTACCAAGACACTCTTATTTTGACTGATTACTTATTATTTGCAATTTACTGACAGAAAAGAACATGATGCTATTTTCTCCCTTGAGCTACCAATTTTCTTCTTCCTTTTTTATTATGGAATAAATCATTATTTCACTTTTCTTTGACTCTGATCTAACTATGTTTTAGAAGTAGCACTTTTTAAATATAAATTTTAATATTCTTTTTGGGTAGTTGGATAAAACATCCAATTATACTTAGCCCTGGAGGACTGATTGCCATTTTTAGCACTTTGTAGCATGAGAGATATTTTTCCTCATTTAATTTCTTGTCATCTAAAGTAGAGAGATGTTGACTTAGTAGGAAAGGATCACCAGATAATTTCAGGACTGTTTTCAGGCCATTTTTTTTCTGTTTTCAGATTGTGAACTAGTGTGCTTCCTTTTCTCTCCCTTCTCACTATTTCTGAGGCACAGTAATGAGAGAACCAATTGCATTAGTCTTATGACAGAATTCATGTAAGAGCATTAGGATATTTGAGAATAGTTTCTCATAGAGACTATTACATCAAGATGCTTATGTTTGTAGATGTCTTTGGAACACCGGTACAGTATAAATTTGAGACTGAAAGGATAAACTGAGGTTTTTTTTCCAGATTGGTTGTTGTAGGGTGTAGGGCAGCATCATTTGAATGAAAAATCACTTTGAGTGATGGAGTCTTTAACCAGGAGAGCACATGAATTGTTGTGGGGAATCAGAATTATCATTCATCTACCCTGGGACCTGTTCTTTGATAACTTCCAGAAATGCATCTGGTGGGTGTCATTCTTCACTTCATGTTCATATAGGATGCACAATAGGGAGTGTGACCAATGAGAGGAGAAACAGACCAAACTATGCTGCTGGCACCACATGGGCAATCATAAAATCCAGTGTTAAGTGGACAGGCAAACTACATAATGTCATCAGGCATCCATATTTAAAAAAGCTTATTCCAGAATATTGGGACTAGCAGTAAAATTCAGGGGACAGGGGACAGGGGACACTTGACATTGGATGATCAGCTGGTATGGGGCATATTACCACCCTTTCAGGGGAGCTTTCAAGGGTGTCAAGACTTGAGTAAGTTTGATTAGATCAGCACATCGGGGGCTAGGGTTAGGGAAAGATTGGTGTGTATATACAGTTGGGCTAGGGAAGAACAGAATGCACAAAGATAAACAGAACTCACCAGACATATTGGATAACATTTTGTGAGAGTGAGACTATTTTCAGTGGCTACTGATGATATATTCTCTTTCCAGTTTGAGATGGGCTTAGAAACTAACCAAGGCTGAGCCTGCAAATGAGGAACCGAGGCAGCCAAAAGTTAACTCTTAGTGCTCATGACAAAGGAAGAAAAAAATAGGGTCCTACCTGAATATCTAATTTTCCTCATATTTATTACCCTTATTCCCTTTATTTCTTTATATTTTCTAATTTTTGCTTAGATTGCATTTTACTGGTGAAAATTTCCTATGAAAGTAAAACTTCCTTTTATCTGTCTTACAGAAGGGTTAAGTTACTAAATATCAGTAAAGTCTCTTCTAGCTCTAAGTATCTATGATCTGGAATATCTATGTATCTATATATCTATGTATCTATGTTTCTATGTGTCTATGTGTCAATGTGTCTATGTATCTATGTATCTATCTATCTGTCTATCTATCATCTATCTATTCATCTATATATAGATATATAGTCATACAATCTGTCTCTATATATGAATGCATATATGTGTATATATACTACTACATATAAATATATAAACATTATGTAACTATATAGAGAGAATGATCTAGAGCTAGAAGAGATCTTACTGATATTTATTAGTTTCATAAACATAAAAATTTTATATATATAAAAGTTACATATAGATATATCTTTACATGTAAATATATATGTATGGAAAAATATGTATGGGGAGAGAGAAGATTATGTCATTTACATTATTTAAGAAACACATTTTAAGTCAATAGCAGATATTTATGCCAATAACCTTTAACATTTTCGATTCTTGCCTATATCTAGCCTGGCTTGTAGAGACCATTTATTTTTCCATTCAACAATATGACTAAGTATTTACTACATTGTCAGCACAGAATTAAACCCTAGAATAAAAGGACAAATAAAATATGACTATTATTGATATCTTGCAATTAAGAGGCACAAAAGGGTTTGATTTTTCTCCATTTCTAGACCAGATGGGCCTCCTTAATCTATAATTAAAACATCTGCTGATGTTACCAGTGTCGCCAGATGACTAGTAGTCTTTGCTGAATAATCCTGGACCAGTCCCTTCAATAAGCCCAATAGATGCTTATTCCAGATAAGATTTATATTTGGTTGATTGGTACCGATGATCTTTTCCTGGATGGGGACAATCCTTCCTTCCTGGTAAATATGTGTTGGTTTCACCTTAAAAAGTCCCAGCTTGCTCTCTCCTTTTGGCTCCCAGCATTGTTAAAACCACATGGAAGCTCCCAGCATCCCACGTGGTTTTAACAAGTGCTATATTAAGAAAAATAAAAGATTAAAAATTTATTTCTAGGCTATGATAAAGTAGGATGAACATATCATTTTATAATTGTTAAATTTATGTTTATTCTATACATAGAATTTTTTTTCAGTTTTTGGTATTTGTTTATTACTTTCTTCCTTTTGGACTAAAGAATAAGACATAATGTGTAAGTTAGGGCTCATTCAGAGAAGTAGAACTATGAGCAATAAAGGATAAGATTGCTGGGAGCTGGTAGAGGAATCCATGCAATGCTGGTGTCTCTGAGTCTGGTTTGATCTTTAAACCATTACGGGTGAACCAGACTAAAAGGTGAGAAAAAGAGGTGGGTATGTACAAGAACAAGGAAAATGGAACCAGAAGGATGAACCCATTAGAACAAAATAAAATCTATGAGTGTCTCATCACTTGGAGCTTTTCCCATAGATGACTTGCAGGAGAAACTAGCACCTGTAACCATGGGCTCTGCACATCCTAGTTGCAGGACTCAGAGCAATAGAAGGAGAAGATCTAGCAGAATTGAGAGTTGCTGTGCATTCGTGCTGCCCCGTAGCAATAAAGTTTTCAACGACAATGTATATCACTGACAATGTGTATGTGCTACAGTAGCACCTGATCTCTTATCGACCTTCAGAGAGTAACAAAATGACTGTGGCTCTACTTCCACTTTCCAAATTGTATGCAAATATTGGCTGATCTTTACCCAGAGATAGATAAGGAGAGAATTCTGGGAAATGTAGTTCTAGTTTAGCTAAATTGACACAATACAAAGCTACCAGTCTATCACTTGTCAAACTGGTACCTATAGACATTTATTTTAACCATGTTGAACTCTGAAATAAAGACAATAGCAAAATCACGCTTTCAGATAACATGATGCGACTATCTCATGTACAACCAGAAACACTAACTCTGTTCCCAAGAGAGGATACAAAATTCTTTTATCTATCTTTGATATTCATTTATTTTCTGAGTTTAACTCCCCCTTTGATATCCTGTAGTTTTCATCCTGAAATATAAATTAACTATTATTTATACATCTTATGTTCAATAGTAGGAAAATGAGAGTGAGAAAGTAAAAAACTTTGGTTAATATCCACACATTTATATTCACATCCAAATAAGACATAAATATAATTCTTACAGTCCTCATTTCTGCAATGGATCATGTAGTTATAGCTGGTATTCATAATTTTCCATTTCCACTAGCTATCTTACCCCCAGCAATAAACTCAGTTGGTTATAGTTCCTTACTGATAGGGTGATTCTAGTCTTTCTTGTTGCAGTGTCTGGGCCAGCAGTCTTGCTTGTACTAGATTGCTATAGTTTCCATTGATTTTAATCATAACATATAAAAGTACTATGTGTCACCTCAGGGGATCTATTACTTTACAGACATACTCCTCAATATTTCTGTTATGTTGTAGCAACTCAATTTCCCCTTGAGTTAAAATGAATAACTCCTGCCAATACAGTAACCTCCTTCTTTGCTCATTTACTCACTGGAATGAGGAGCCCAAGTGGCCAGCCGGTACCTTCAACTTTCTGTTTAATATAACTATTGCCGTGTGTCCTGTTGGAAGTACTCTTTCTTTAGTAATGAAGACCTCTAGCCCAGCAAAACTCAAAGTCTTAAGGATGGGGAGAAAACATTTTGTTCATGGATAGATATTTAGAGGTAATAGTTTGAGAAGTTATACTCATTTCTACCTTGTGATTTCTTGATCGATGAATCTAGGAAATAGGAGAAATAGCGTCTTATGCTGGACACAGATTTTGAAAATAGATCACATTCTAGTGACGTTACTCTAGTCCTACAAGGTGTCGCTACCAAGCTGGCACCATAAATGAGTCTTCAAAAATTCATCCTACTATTATATCGGATTTTCAGAGTGATGGAAGCACAGTAAGTCCAGTGAATTCCATGTGTGTGGGTTTACTGCCACACTTCACTGACTATAAAATGATTTCTTTGGTCAGAAGCTATGCTATCTAGAATATCATGACTGTGAATAAAGTGTTTTATAAGTTCATGGATGATGGTTTTGGCAGAAGTGTTGCAGGCAGGAAGGCAAATTCATCTCCAGAATAAGTTGTCTACTTTCTAGCGAGAAAGTAGACAGCAGTATTGCACAATCAAATGAAAATGATGTATTTAAGCAGATCCTGACAGCACAAGGAGAGACAGCCAGCGGTATCTGATTCATGGACAGTGACTAATGGTTCCACTTGACCATTGGGCATTTTGAAGGAACAAGATTAGAAAATTGTCCTATGATGGAAGTGGTCCAATATAATCAGCCTGGTAGCTGGCTACCAGGTAGTTGGCTAATCCTTCTGGGAATGCAGTACTGAAGAATATTGGTGATTTCTGCTGTTGGCAGGTTGGGCACTGTCACCAGATCAGCTTTGGTAATGTAGTAGTCAGAATTCTCTAGAGCAAAAGAACCCATAGAATATCTATAGAGGAAGAGATTTATTATAAGGAGTTGATCATGCAATTGTGGAGACTGAGAAGTCCTACTATCTGCCATCTGCGAGCTGGGGATTCAGGAAAAATAATTATGTTTATAAACATAAACAATTCAAATCCATTGCCAGGAGCAAAGAAGACAGCAGGAGATTTATGTGCTGGTTCCTTTATCAGGTAGAAAGGGTCAAACTCTTTCCTCTTCTACCTTTTTGTTCTATTCGTTCCCTCAAAGGATTGAGTGAGGCCCACCCACGCTGGAGAGGGCCATCTGCTTTACTTGATTCGCCAATTCAAATGTTTCACCCAGAAACATCCTCACAAGCAAACACGGAAATAATGTTTAGCCAAATGTCTAGACATCTCATGATCCAGTCAAAATGAGCCATCACAGTGAGTAGAAGTCCATATTGCTAAGTACATACATAATCTACATCATTGTCACTTTGTTTATCAGCCTACTGGGCAAAAAGTGGTGGTTTGGAAAAGAAACTGATTGATATCCATAAAAATGGATAGTTTTATCCATCTGATTATTAAGGTCCTCCTCTGATGAGGGCCTTCTTTGGTGAGCATTTATATCTCTACATTCTGTCCATTTGGGATGTTCTTTCCACACATCTCTTCCCAAGATCTCGTAATGAACAATTTTCTAATCTTAATCCTTCAAAATGCCCAAAGGTTGAGCTAAAACATTAGTCACTGTCCATGAATCAGATACCTCTGGCTGTCTCTCCTTGTGCTGTCAGGATCCGCTTAAATATATCACTTTCATTTGATTGTGCAATACTGCTGTGCAGAACTAATTTTTTGGCTTTGGAGGTCAGACAACCCCAATAAATGATGGGTAGCTCAAGTCACAGGGTAACTTAATGGCCTATGATTAAGCATGCAGTCTCTACCAGAGTCCAATAGTGAGCCAGAAGCTGTATATAAAATCAATCTATCTATCTATCTATCTATCTATCTGTCTATCTATCTATCTATCTATCTATCTATCTATCTATCTATCTATCTATCTATCCTATCTATCTATCTATCTATCATCTAGATGTATATATATCTATATCTTTATTTGCTTCAGAATCCTGAAGACCTGCACTGTGATTCAACTAGAGATTTCTGCCAGACTCCTTGCAGTATGCCTATCTGCCTCAGGCATTTCAGGCACCATCGTAGCTGTCAGATCATACAGCCTGATTGACAGAGCAGCATGCTTGATAGCCTTGGACATGTTGCACAGCCTTTTCTTATTCTCTGCCCTACTCAGTATGCTGACAAACAAAAAAGTCTTTTGAGCTTAGGCTGATGAACAAAACTGGAGTTTTAACATTTTAGCAGGTTATAGAAACCTATGAAGCCTTAAAAAAAATAACTAGTTAGCTTTTTCCTTGCCAGTAACATGCTCACATTGCTTTCTCTGATCACTTTTAGAGTTGTTATTTTATTATTTTCTATTTTTTTTTTTAGTTTCCTATCAACTAAAAACCTTAGAGCAGTTTTTAAAGATTTCAAATAAGTTTTATTTTTAGAATAGTTTTACAGAAAAGACATAAAGATAGTACAGAGAGTTCCCATATACCCTGCATATAGTTTTTCTTATTATTATTATCTTCCATTTGTATGGTGCATATGTCACAATTAGTGAACCAATATTGATACGTTATTATTAACTAATGTTCTTTAAAAATATTTCCTTAGTTTTTTACCTAGTGTCCTTTTTACCTGTCCTTTATCCCAGGACCTCATCTAGGATCCCATATTACATTTAGTTGTCATGTTTCCTTAGGCGCTCCTCGGCTGTGACAGTTTCTTAGAGGTGTGTTTTTGTTTTTGTTTTGTTTTTGTTTTGACCTCAAAGGTTCTGCAGCATACTGCTCAGGTATTTGGTAGAATGTCCTTCAATTAGAATTTGTCTGATATCTTTCTCACAAGTAAATTGGGGTTATGTGTTCTTGGGAGGAAGACCATAGAGGTAAAATGTCATTCTTATCACATCTTCTCCAGGGTACATACTATTGACATGACATCACTGTCAACACTAACCTTGATCACCTGGCTGAGGTAGTGTTTGTCAGCTTTCTCCACTAGAAAGTCTTTTACCTCCTTTCCCTTCAGTACTTTTGGGAAGGAAGTCACTCTGCTGAGCCCACACTTAAGGTGTGGGGAGTTATGCTTCCTATCTGAGGGTGGGTATCTACATCAATTCTTCAGAAGTCTTCTAAATGGGAGGCTTTTCTCTTCTCCATTTATTATTTATTCAGTATTTTATTGAAATAAGTATGTGTTCATGGTTATTTATTTATTTTTTTTGTATTTTGGGTTATAATCAAAATATTATATTTTGTTGTTCATATTGTTCCATCTTTAGCCATTAGGAACATTCTCAGTTGGCCTCTGTGTTCCTTTGATACATCACAATTATTGTGGGCTTTTTTTTAAAGTATTTTCTACTTTCTATCACTGTAAGAGGCTCCAGGCTCATCTTGTAGGTTTCCTGTCTCAGTCCTAGCATTAGACATTTCTGCAAGGAGCTTTGGTTCTTCTTATTGGAGAATGGTATTAGAAAGCAAGAACTGGGTGCTAGGTTTACTCAGTGCTTCTGTGGTATCACTGTAACATTCCATTGTAATAGGTTCACTGCAGTTTGTTTATCCATTAACCTACTGAATAACATATTAATTGCTTCTACTTTGGGGCAATTATGAATAAAGCAGTTGTAAACGTTCATGTGGAGGTTTTTGTGAGGGCATAAGTTTTATTTTTTAATTAGTTAAGTAAATATCTCTGAGTGCAATTGCTGGATTATATGGTAAGATTATGTTTTGCTTTGTAATAAATTACCAAATTGACTTCCAAATTGGCAGTAACCATTTTGCATGCCTACCAGGAATGAAAGAGAGTTCCTGTTCCTCCATGTTTTGCCAGAAATTGGTATTTTTTTTTAGTTTACAAATTTAGCCATTCTAATTGATGTATTGTTTTAATTTGCATTTCCTAATGAAAAATGACATTCAGCAACTTTAATATACTTATTTCCCATTTGTATATTTTCTTTGGTGAGGTGCCTGTTTAGATCTTTTGTCTATTTTTTAATTGGACTGTTTATTTTCTTATGGTGATTTTGACAGGTTTTCTTTTCTTTTCTTTCTTTTTTTTTTTTTTTGCGTATTTTGGCTACAAGTTCATCAGATATTTTTTTTCTCCCAGTTGGTGGTTTATATTTTCATTTTCTTAGCATTATATTTCGTAGAGCAAATAATTCTAATTTTAATAAAGTCTAACTCATCAATTTTTTCTTTCATGGATCCTGCTTTCTTATTTTGTACCTAAAACTATCACCAAACTCAGGGCCACAGTTTTATGGGGACTGTGGCTTCCAGAAAGTTCTGTCTTTCATGCTAGTCTACATTTAGCTTCCAGGAATTCAACAAAGTTGCCATTTAAGTGTTCCTACCAGTTTATGGCTCCAGAGGCTTCTGCTCAAGGGAAGCAGATATCAGTTCTAATTGCCTGCAGTCACCTATTTCTCCAGATTTCATGGTGTCAGTTTGCCACAAAACTTGTCTTATGCGTCAAAGAAAAGATACTGGTTTTCGGTTTGTTCACTTTTTAATTTTTGTAAGAATGGGAGTGACAACTTTCAAGCTCTTTAGATGCTATAAGTAAAACTGGAAGTGTGGTCATAGAAGTTTAATTGCTCACATTTTTATTGTTTTTTGATATTACATATTAATGCTGAATAAATGTGTTTTTATTCCCTAAGGAATATATTATTTATCCTAAGAAATTAGGATACTATAATTTTAATATAGTATAATTTTTTACTAGATGTTTTGTTTGGTTTTGTAATTTTTAGTAAAGATAATCCTTCTTTCCTTTTCTAATGGTATACTTAGCCATTACCTTCCTTTAAACTAAAGTACTTATAGCCAAGATGTTTCCCAAGCTGTTAAAAGTCTTTATACCTGAATTGACATACTTCTCTAGCTTTAGCACAGCTTTGGGAAATGGTTAGAAATTTTGGTAACTAAGTAAAGTGGCTTTTCCATAAAGTTTTCCTTTTTTTGTTTTGTTTTTTTTTTTTATCCTATAAAACTTAAATTTGCTGTAGGGATAAAGGAAAAAGAGGCCAGAAGAACTAAAATCTAAAAACTGATCAATGTTATGATGGGAACACTTAAAAACTTCTTCTATGTGGCAAAGTATACATCTGTGTCTCTATTAAATGAAATTACTGCCGAGCAGATCATAAAATTACATGATATAATTTCCCTGTACTACAGAACTTCCTGTGACTCACAGATAGGAACTACCTTGTGTTTGACTAGTACTTTTTTCTAATACAAACCAAGAGCCAAATTAGTTATTAAGCTTCCAGGAAAAAGAACAAGATTGTCTTTGCTCTTACTCTCTCTCTTTAAAACCATGAATTTACTTGATGTTTTTCTCTCCTTTCTTTTCAAATAAGAATTCCTTGCCAATTTTGATAAAAATCCAAAGCAATTGGCAGGCATTGATGTTTCCTCCCTCCTCTGCAGGTCTCATGAAAATGACCCACCAGTATGGCTCTGTGTAATTTACTTCTCCATCTCTGGACGCACCCATTAATAACATTAGCACTGTTTTAAGAAGAAGAGTTTCACCTGCTTATCAGCTCGCTTGGCAGCACTGCGCTTGACAATATTTAGTGCTTTCTGGTTATAGAAATTTTACTTCCATTGTACCCTTGCTTATAGAATATCAGACTTTTATGTTTACCTTCAACAGGACAATAAAGATGTTCCTAATTTATCAGGCAACTCTACTCTTCTAGAAAATTTTTAATATAATTCTCTCATTTAAATTTTGCTACAATTTTATAAGGTAGGGGATTAACAGGGCTGAGTTAATTATGTTAACACAGCAGTTAATTATGCTCATCTAGCTAGATGTTTTGAGCATCCCTATTCCATTTTAAAGATGAGAAAAATAACTGTCTAGAGATTAATTACTTTATTCAAATAATCCAGCTAGTAGTCAGCAGACCTGACCTCTGAACCAAGTTGTCATGTCACGTCAAATTAATTTCAGATTATGTCACTTTGCAGGAGGCCAGCAGCTTTCAGTGGGCAGTCAGCATTTCAATTGGAATAACAAACATAAGTGCAACTTTTAGATGCAAAGACTAGAAAAGAGGAGCAGATTAGATTCATCTATCAGAGAATCAAAACAAGTGCAACTAGTGGTCAAAACCAGGACGAGTTCCCATGACTAAGATTATGACTTTAGGTTTCTTGGCTGAAGAGAAATGCGAGCAACTTTCTTGCTCTCTAGAGTTTTTTTTCTTCCCCTTCCCTCTCATTCCCTTCCTTTTCCCATCATTCCCTTCCTTTCCCTTCTCTTCTCTTCCCCTCCTTTCCCCTCCCTTCCTCTCTTCTCTTCTCCCTTCCTCCATGTCCCCCTCTCTCCCTTTCTCCCTCTCTCCTACTCCCCCGCAACACACCCACTTTTTTAACTTACACTGAAAAATTGTATGAAAAAATTGCATTTGGCTAAATGGCTTGGTAGTTGTTAATGTGATGAATTATGAGCACTAGAGCGTAGGTCAGCATATCTATCAGTTCCACTATAGCTATGATCACACATAACTTTCTTTTTCTGTTACACATTTTTTTTTTCGAACTGGCTCTAATTACACTATTGTAATATTAGCCTAATTCTCATATTATCTAATTGTCACTTGTAATAATGAGTTGGTTGAGATCTTTTTCTTTTTCTTTTTTTTTTTTTTTTTGCAGGAGTGGGTAGGGTGTTGACCCAGCCCAAACAGTTTTGATGTACTATATGGTTCTCTGGGGGTGGCAATTGAAGATGATGACCTAAAAAATCATACTGTGACCCAACTTTTTTCTCTTCTACCCCAGTTTACTAGGTTGAACTTATGAAATTGTCATTTGAAAATCCAAAACATTTGAAGTTTAAGAACAATTTCATGAGGTGCAACCTAATGCATTCGTTCTGAGAAAGTCTTGTGGAATGGAAAGGGTCTGAGTAATGCTCTATTTTCGTATGTTGTTGGGGGAGTGGGTTGCAAATCAGACACTAGTCTCTTACTGCCAGTAGGCACGTACACTTGCTTTACTACTTTCTGTTTTTATCTTGACCACAGGTCCCTGCAACATGAATCATGTATACCTATTTTCCAAAACCAAAGGGACCAGAATAAATGCTTTTATTAATTTGGCTATGATGTTCTATTATGATGGCAGTCATGTGATCAAATGTATGTATGTGTGTGTGTGGGGAGAGTGTCCATATCTTTAATCATTTCCTAAATTAAGATGGAACATGGTTGGATTCATTGGACTTAATTTCCATTCAATTTTCTGACCAAAATGCCATGGATCTCATAGTGACTTCTTATCTAAAATTAGAGGCATTTGAAATGAATTATAAGGTGTTTCATAAGATTCTTTTAAAAATAGTCCTTACCTCTGTTTGTAATTTCTCACAACATCCTTTTCCCTTCATCTCTCCTCTGTGTGGGGTGATTTGTCATTGCAGATTTTCTCATATCCTATTTTTTTTCTTCTTTAGTTTTTCAATAATTCTGGGCTGCCACTAGTGGTTTAAATTGTGGTTTTACTTTTTCCTGGTTGAAAAAATAAAATAACATGTAAGGAAAGTTATCCATACAGATGACTCAATGTTTACAGATCTTTTGGTGGAGAAAGAAAATGCCTGGCCTGTTGGCACAGGAGAGAGCAGTGTGGACCTTGAGAGTGGAAAAGAGAATTTCTAAATTCTTTCATGCAATGAGTTTCTAGAGAGAATCACTATGGTTGAACTTACACGAAACTTATCTCTGTAGCTCTGCTGCTCACAACCCAGATGTGTGGCTTATGAGAACCAGACTACTCAGTCAAGTTAGAGCAATGAAGAGTATGTGTGTGTGGAGTTAACCTACTGGTGTTTTTTGCTCTCCCTATTAGACTCAAATGAGTTAATCGCCTTCTCTATGCTCAAGGTTAGATGGCAACTGCAGATATTTATGCTTATGATTAAAACTCACAGATGAGATCATTGGTCAGTTTACCTGAAATGCACTGTTTAACTGTAGAGCAAATCTACTGACCTCTTCAGATTCTTCGTTTTCCTAACATCACTGTTTAAAACATAATAGGCCTTCAGGATATGCATTTTAGCATTGTATGTAAAGCAGATGCTACTAAATAGGACAATGCCATACCAGAATATGGAACCTTCAGTAAATCTCAGTATTTTATTTTTCACCCCAAGTATTGTAGACATAAAAATATTAGATAAAAACAATTGTTAAGGATGGTCTTAAAGAAGAAAAGAAGACATAGAGAATGGGATCTATGAAAGGACAGAATGATTAGAAATTTCAACTCCAATTTTTAAACATCTAAGTGACCTTTAAAGTCATCAAGAAGCAGAAATGCACAGTGCTTAAGTAGGCTAGACACTGATAATTAACTTAGTAGCTCTGTCAATTCACCTGCCTTCTTTCCGACTATTGATCTGAGAAGGAGATGTAGCCATTCGTTACGCAAGCAGACAAAGAAAATAGATTTAATTTATAGAATAAATTGAAAATGTTCCAGAAGGGTGCTAGGTTCAAGAAATTTTATGATTTTTTCAAAACATTAAGGAAGACACAGTGTCCATGCTACTTCATCTATTTATTTTACCAGATCATTATAACACGGATGATATATTTTGGCAGAAGTAAGATACATGAGAAAGACAGATGGAACTCACTAATGAATACAACATATTTATACATTTCTCCTTACAATTTTGCATAGTAAGCACCAAGAGTAACTGGTGCACAGATTACTGAGGGAAGAGGTGAAATGGGCCTGGGATCCATTCACTTCTTCAGCAGTGCTAGGTAACCATCAGCAGCTGAAGAAAGGGAAATTCTGGAGAGGGGGGTCATTGGGTGCAAATGCTGAAGGTGGAGGTGGGCATGTGTGTGGCTGACTTGCTTGTGGAATGATGAGAGGCTGTGAAGTGCAGTGAGAAAGGAAGAGAGCAGTAGGGAAAGTTAGACAAAAAGCAGGGATCCAGACCACAGGGGGACCTTGTGCCACTCAGGTATAATGTTGGGACCAACAGCATCGGCCTCCACTGAAAGCGCTAAGCACATTAGAAATGTACAATCTCAGGTCTTACCTTGACCTATTGAAACTTACAGCCTGCATTTTAACAAGGTCCCCAGGCAATTTTCAGACATACTAAAGTTTAAGAAGCACTTTCTGATATTAGACTTTGGCTTTTACTCCAGGACAGGTTGGCTATATGTTATCAGGGTATGGGGAAGGAGGAAGGCTTTTAAAAATGGTGATGCCCTACTCCTGCACCCAGAGATTCTGGTTTAGTTGGCTCAGGGTAAGGCTTGAGCACGGGTATTTTTCAATGCTCTTCGTGATTCTAATGTACAATAAGGGTTGAGCATAGCTGCTCCAAGTAACAGAATTTGATTTTCCTTTATAAAAGATCATTCTGGCCACTGTGTTGAGAGAAGATTGTATGAGGCCAAGAGTAGAAGTAGCTATAAAGAAAATGGGCAAAAATCCAATTCGTACCAATAAGAAAATATTTTAAATTTGGTTAGGAATTATATGAAGAAAAATATGTAACTTCAATGAGGTTACATATGTAACTTCATCAATAAAGATTTGGGAAAAAATGGAGTGGAGATAGATTCCTGTTGTCACTTCAGACAGGAAGATCCAAATCGTAAAGTACAAAAAATAG
>NW_011889131.1:242565-255799 GCF_000151845.1 Pteropus vampyrus | reverse complement strand
GTGCAAATGCTGAAGGTGGAGGTGGGCATGTGTGTGGCTGACTTGCTTGTGGAATGATGAGAGGCTGTGAAGTGCAGTGAGAAAGGAAGAGAGCAGTAGGGAAAGTTAGACAAAAAGCAGGGATCCAGACCACAGGGGGACCTTGTGCCACTCAGGTATAATGTTGGGACCAACAGCATCGGCCTCCACTGAAAGCGCTAAGCACATTAGAAATGTACAATCTCAGGTCTTACCTTGACCTATTGAAACTTACAGCCTGCATTTTAACAAGGTCCCCAGGCAATTTTCAGACATACTAAAGTTTAAGAAGCACTTTCTGATATTAGACTTTGGCTTTTACTCCAGGACAGGTTGGCTATATGTTATCAGGGTATGGGGAAGGAGGAAGGCTTTTAAAAATGGTGATGCCCTACTCCTGCACCCAGAGATTCTGGTTTAGTTGGCTCAGGGTAAGGCTTGAGCACGGGTATTTTTCAATGCTCTTCGTGATTCTAATGTACAATAAGGGTTGAGCATAGCTGCTCCAAGTAACAGAATTTGATTTTCCTTTATAAAAGATCATTCTGGCCACTGTGTTGAGAGAAGATTGTATGAGGCCAAGAGTAGAAGTAGCTATAAAGAAAATGGGCAAAAATCCAATTCGTACCAATAAGAAAATATTTTAAATTTGGTTAGGAATTATATGAAGAAAAATATGTAACTTCAATGAGGTTACATATGTAACTTCATCAATAAAGATTTGGGAAAAAATGGAGTGGAGATAGATTCCTGTTGTCACTTCAGACAGGAAGATCCAAATCGTAAAGTACAAAAAATAGTGCTAGAAGGTATTAAATCTTTCTGTCGACCTACAATAGTTGTTTCAACAGATATATCAGTAGAGATACGATAAAAAGTAGAGAGAGGGATGTAAGTATATATAAAAATTTGATATTTTCAAAAGGCGAAAATCCTTTTGAAAGTTCAAATAAGTGCTAGATTATCCCTTTGGGAATCACCCATTCCTTATACGTTTAGATAAGTTCTCAATGGAAGAATTAAAGACATATATGCAAAAAGAAATCACATAAAATACAACCAGAATAAAAATCGTGCCAATGAATGTGTGTGTGTGTGTGTGTGTGTGTGTGTGTGTGTGTGTTCTGATGTGGGTTAGGATTTTAAAAAGCATAATAAAGACAAAGCATAAAGGAGAAAATAAATTTGCTTAGACAAAAACAACTTAATACATGTCAGAAACAACCATAAAGAAATGCAAATGCAAATAAGATCCTGTGGGAAATATTTGTCACATAATTGTTAGACAGGGTTAACATAATACATATATATATATATATATCTTATACATCAATAATCAATATAAACATTTCAGTGATATAAAAAGGTTAAGCCAGAAAATTCAGAAGAAGAAATACAAATGCATAGCAAACATACTAATATATGTCCAACCTCAGTATATTTTCAATAAATTTAAGTTAAAAACATGTTAAACCATTTTTTGCTTGTGGAATTGAAAAATATTTTTAAATTATCTTATATTAAATTAATAATATTTGATCTGGGAAAAGATATAGCAAAATGGGCACTCTCATATACTTCTCAAAATGGGCATACCCATTAACCCAAATGATAATTTTATGAAAATTTTTATTAAGATGATAATTATGTCTATAAACAAAAAGTTGACTCCTAATGTTTTATAATATATATACACATATACGTGTGTGTGTGTGTGTGTGTGTGTGTGTGTGTGTATGTATTTTTTTATACCTACAGCACCCAGTCTTCCTAGATGGTCTCCTATTCAAGTACTAACCAGGCCTGATCCTGCTTAGCTACCGAGATTAGACGGGATTGAGTGTGTTCAGGGTAGCATGGCCATAGACTACAGCATATTTTTAAATAATAAAAAGTAATAACATAAAAATTCTACAGTTGTTTAATGTTCCAATAATTTAAGATAGAGCTCAGCAATGCAGCACCATATAGGCAGTTTGTAGGAAACAGTCAATACAATTGAATATTGAAAGGATAAATGTTCTAAATTAATATTTGACATGAAAATAGTCTCACCTATTCTACTAAGTAAAAACCATACTTGAATATAATATGTGACAGCAGGAATTAGATATGTTTTCATAGAAAAAAAACCTGGGAGTGCCAAAATGTTGGCCAGTCATCTTTGCGTTATTACCTCTTTATATTTCTGCTTGTCTGTAGTTTCTAAATTTTCTCTAATAAATGTTTTTCTGGCGGGGGAGGGGCGGGGAGTAAACTTTTTAGTTTGGAATCATTTTAGATTACAAAAGAGTTGCAAAGCTAGAGTTCCCATATACCTTTCACTCAGTTTCTCTTAATGTTAACATATTATACAACTGTGGTATGTTTGTTAAAACTAAAATGTTAACATTTGTACATTATTATTAACTAAACTGTAGGCTATATTGGGATTTCATCAGTTGATATCAACTAGCAATTTAAGCCTGTTTCAGGATCTAAGCCAGGATAACATTGCCTTTAGTATATTACCTTTCTAAAGAGAAAAAGCCTCCAGAACTCATTGAAAAATAGTAACAACAACATAAAACCTCCTAAGTGAGGAGAAATAGCATTTAAGCATAAAATAGGCTTTTTCTGGGCTTTCTATTGGCCAAGAAAAAGAGAGAAATAAGATTGGAAACGAAACGACTCATCGTCTGATAATATTTACCCTGCATCCTTGAGGTAGGTAATAGATGGTGATGGGGTCTTGGGAGGAGATAATCAGACCACTTTTCCATGGAGGCCAACAGTAAAACGTTTATTCCCATGCTTTAAGGCTATCTGTAGCAACAAATCTTTACTCTGGTTAAAACTAGAGTGACTCTGCTCTGCTTGGCTGTCATAACTTATTCATAGAGAATTGAAAACTGGTTTATTAAATGCAGTTTGATAGACTTTTTGTTTGTTTATTTTTACATTTTATTGGGGGGGGATCCAGAAAAGAGATATTTTGTAATAAAATGTTTAGGACTACCTGTGGCCTAAAGAAAGTATTTATTGCCAAGTTTTGTCTAAAGGGAATCAAATGTGCTGGTACATTACATTTCTCTTGGTTGGTCCCTGAGAGATAAGAAACATATCTTTATATAGTAGCCAGTGCAAGATTCTAAGGCAGAGTAAAGTTTGAGGGCAGTTCAGATTTTGCATATTTGAGAACTTATTAGTGCATTTGATACCCAAGGAACTCACTCACTTCCTGTCCTGAAGGCTTTAATTGTTTCCGAACTGTAGTGCTCTATGCTTAGAGATAGTGCCGCTGACTTGCATTTCAGGATGAAATAGAAGATTCAACTGGTAAACTCAAACTCATCTACCAGGGTTCTTTCAGTTAGTAGGGACCATAGAGAATTGTCATTGTGGAATCAGGCTAAGTAGCTGAATGTCAGATATATTTGTTGGGTTCTCTGGTGCTTAAACAGAGGATTGGCTGATCTTTTGTAATCCATCATTGTTTTCCCTGGAACCCCACCACTTGCAATTGTATCTAAGTTCTCTTATATGAAGGCAATGTAATTCTTGGCAGGTTTGAGGTAATAATCTCAAACCTATGTATGAATAAGCATTGCTGAGACAATCCATACTTGTAAAACCCATCTGAGTTAGGAGGCCTCATTGTGTGATGGACTCAGCATAGGCCCTGGAGTAGGGTAGAGCTGGGTTCAGTTCTGGCTCTGTCGCTTACTTGCTGTGGGATTTCGGGTTTGTTCCTTACCTTCACTGATCTTCAATTTCCTTGCTTATAAAATGGGGATCCTAATATCCTCTTTGCAGAGTTGTGAGTATTAAAATAATGTATATAAAATGTTTGAACAGTCATCCAAAGCATGGATGCTTCAATTATTCTCTTTTTTGGTCTTGCTTCTTCCCTGGAAATCATGTCTTCTTGATTTTAAAGGTACAATTCTTATGTAGTCATTTCATTTTGAAGTAAGGAAACGGTTAAAACAAAAACAAAAACACCTCAGTATTTCTCAACAGAGTCAAGTGAATTGTGAGTTTTGGATGTCAAAATAAAGACATGCCCTTTTGAATCACAGAATCTCAGGATGGTAGGATGAAATTGTACTGTTACTCAATGCTCCCATCAAACTGAATTTTCAAAACGAGTCGCTCTGTAAATGCTTGGCGCTGATAACTCAGTTTCTAGATTCATTTGATCAGTTCTCCCACTAAGCCGGTACTAAATGAATCCCAAATGATTTCTAGCTGTTCTAGGACAAGTATCATTTTCCTTATAGCCAGTTATTACACCTTTTTACTGATGCATATCTCGCTTTTTTTTTTGCCAATTTCTATAATAATGATTGCAAAAGACAAAACATGTTTGTTTTCAAAATAATTTAAGCTACTTTAATTGAAAGAAGATGAGATGTAAAAACATCAGATTTAAATACACACTAGCACTAATATGATGTAATTACGAAGCTCTAAAAATATAAAAATGAAACTAAAGAATTGCATTTTATTTATTTATTTACTTAAATTGCATTTTATTAGAGGTGAAAGGATAACTCTGTGCTGAAAGGACACTCTATTTTTATTTATTTATTTATTTATCTTTAAAAGGATACTTTTAAAAATGAATGTACTACTTCTTAATCCTCTGTGAGTCTAAAAATGGATGGATTGTTTAGTTTAAAATGTGACTTCTCAAGCGTCACTAACAAAGATGCTGAATCAGTGATGCTAGGGTGTGACCCCTGCTATATACCTTTTTAGCAAGCATGCAGGTGAATTTCAGGCAGATTTCCTTTATACTATGTTTGTGAAACAATTGGAGAATGGAATTTCATTGGTGTGGAGATCTTTGAGAAATTCGGTTCTGCTTGCTTTTCACAAAATTGGCCTGTTGGCCTATAATTTTGAGGTGTTTCAATCATCATTATTTCACCCTTCCATAATTCCCATATTCCATGAATGCTCTGAACTTAAGAAGGAAGCTAAAGCATTTTAAAATTCTAGAAAGAGTAAATATCCTTATTTAAGGGTATGTGAAAATATTTTAATTATTTAAAAAAAAACAATGGGCAAGATTAAAGAGACTGCTCAGCACTAGCAGAATGAGTATAGACGAGACACACTTGACTGCCGTTACTTACACATATAACCGACACTAGTGATGGTGTCTTGCAATTCAGTCTAGTGGTAACTTTACTTGAATTTTCAATGTAGAGACTGGCAGAGCAAACCAGAGCTTCTCAAAGTGTGTTCTGTGGACCCACGCCCATCCTTGAACTGTTTGTTACCAATTGGTGACAGAGCAAGCACAGAAATTAAGAGTAAGCTTTCAGAAACTTTAATAGCATTTTGAAAGAGTAATTTTATTTTTGTCATATCTAATAAGTAAAATAGATTGAGCTTGCCTTCAGTGTGTCTTTTCTTTTTGTTTCATTTTTCTAGTAGTTCATTTTGATTGTATTTTACAAGGGAATTGGACCATGATGGAAAGGAAATTTCAAATAAAATTGTTCTTTCACTACAGGTAGTTTGAGAAGCATTGGTCCACATCACCTTGTTCACAGTTCCTTTCGGTATACAGTTTTCCTTGAGGTGGTGATTTAGGATTACTCAAAAACAGACCATTTCTCTCACCTTCTGACACACCATCACCATTTCCAAGCCTGTTTATAACTATGCAGTGAAGATAAGGAGAACTATTTATTATAATTATATTTTTATAGATCCACTTTGTTCCAGAAAGGATTTAAGGAGGCTGGCTCAGTGGCTAAGAATGGTGAGAGGGAGTGAGTGAGGCTCTCTAAATTTAGAAGACACTTTCTATTTGAAAGGAAGGGTCTCCTGGCCTCTGGTTGCGGGGCCTTTTTCTCTTTCTCCCACCCTCTGACAGATGATTAGCAGATGGGAGCTGGTCTTGTCTGTCTCATGTGGGTCTCACTTCTGGTTCTTGATTTGACTATGTGTAAGGCTACCTGTCAGGTGGAACACAGAGACAGCCAGTCTGAAATTTAAGTATGACTCTTATTATGTATTATTTACTAGTTGACCTGGCCTATGTGCCATTTATAAGTCCCAGAAATTAAATTTGGAGAAGAGAAACTTTACCTATTCATACTGGTAACAAAGTACATATTCACTATATCTCTGAATCTCATTCCCCACCTAGCCGATTGTCCCATATAGATGAAGTAGACGGCGGGAGGGGTTTTCAGCCCAAGGCTAATATTTTCAGAGTTCGTTAGATCCTTCTTATTAACCTGCAATGGTTAGGCAGATCTAACTCCTAATACTCCAATAGATGCTTCCACATATACTGAAAATATTATCATTTTCTATGGTCCTTTATTTACTTTCTTGTTGACATTGAAACAAATTAAAATAAATTTACTGGCTTAAAACAAATATATTTATTCTCTTAATTTTTTTTTTTTTTTTTTTTGAGACCAGGAGGCTAAAATGAGTCTTATGGGGCTAGAGTCATGGCGTCAGCAAGGCTGGTTCCTTCCCAAAGTCTCCAAAAGAGAATCCTTTCTTTGCTTTGTTTCCAGCTACTTGATGCTGCTATCATTCTTTGTTCTGTGGCTACATTATTCCAGTCTCGCTTCCATCATCTTATTGCCTTTTTCTGCTGTAGTATCTCCCTCTGTCTCTCTCTGTTAAGGACATGTGTGATTACATTTAAGGTCCACCTGGATAATTTCCTCATCTCAACATTCTTAATCATATCTGCAAAGTCTCTTTTGTTATATAATGTGACACAATCATAAGTTCCAGGGATTCAGAAATGGGCATTTTAAACAGGCCATTATTTAGCCTTCCATAGGTCATAATAAAAATCCCTTGGTCCCCTTTTCCTAATCCCATTGCGTTTTGAAATGTGAAAGCAGAGATTTTGTATGTGTGTGTGTTGGAGGGGCTGGGCAGGGAGATTTTATTGGTTGCAAATTAAATACTAAGACAGAAAAGTGGGTAAGACTAGACTCTAGAATTATACTATGTGGGTTAAAATCCTCCACCACTTACAACCTAACATTGAAATTAACTCCTTTGGAACTTATTTACCTCATTTGTAAAATGTGTAATGATAGAATTTACTTCATGGACTTACAATGAGGATTAAATAAATTAGCTTGTACAAAGAACTTAGAATGGTGTCTGGAAACATAGTGAGTGTTCAATAAATGTTAGCTATATTATATTATTATTAAGCATATATGTATTGGCTCACCCTGGGTCAGGCACCGTGTAAGGTCCTAGGGATATTTTTTATATGAATTATATTGTTTCATACTCATAAAAGTTGTAGTGACTATTGAGGGTTGGTTTACTTAGCCTTTATTCCACATACTTCTAATGTGTCTGTCTTAGATCACATCCCTCAGGACACAGTTTCTCAGGTGAATACTTGTATGCAGGAAGTTTATATTGCAGAGTGGCCATGAGATTGATAGCCATGGAGAATTAAGGGCATAGGATCGGGCAGAGAAAGGAATTGAACTGTGAAGCAGTCACATCAGACTCAGTCAATTCCATGAGGACCTCTGGAGCTGGGATGACCTTCAGAGATATTCTGCCTTGAGGCAAAGGGTCTGGTTCTTCATACCCTCACGTGGATCAGTAAGTAGGTGTAGTGTTCCCAGCGAGTGGGCCTGAACTTGGATGAGTTAGGTCTGTTCAACTGATGGTAATTCCCAGAGAAAGACTGAGTTGAGAGATGTCAGCTCCCAATAATCTCCTCAGCTAATGGAATGTGGATCCAGTCCTGAAGGGGCATATATGGCCAGTGCCCCAGAGAGCATTGTCAACAGTGCCCTCTTAAACTAGAAATACCGTTTAAGTCCCAAATCTCGGGGTCTTACACTCCCTTGCAGCTAGAGAGCTACATGTAATTTGGTTCTTGCAATCAGATATTCCTAGGAGATTTTCATTCAGAACTGAGTTAAGTAGGGGAAAGAACACATAGTAGACACTCATTTTGCTGAATAGGCCTGTGGCATAGGCATTGTGGTTTTTTAGTTGGCAGCTTTATAATTTGACACCTTCCTTGTTTCACTAGTGGTGACAGCTCCACTGTCATCATGGCAGAAGCATTGTAATGCTGGGGACTGGGGAGTGTTCTAGGAAGTCAGCCTACAGCTGGCTCTCTCAGGTTTTCTATGATTTTGTAAGCCACTTAATTCCTGATAATC
Source organism: Pteropus vampyrus (assembly GCF_000151845.1). Taxonomy (NCBI): domain Eukaryota; kingdom Metazoa; phylum Chordata; class Mammalia; order Chiroptera; family Pteropodidae; genus Pteropus; species Pteropus vampyrus. The sequence continues at coordinate 247,610 of NW_011889131.1, read as the reverse complement.
AATGATTTCTACTTAATTTAGCCAGAGGCTAAATATTTTGTGACTCTATCCTAACCACTTTTAATAATCATATTGTCTTTTGTTTCATAGATAAAGAAACTGGATGTCACAGAGGTACAGTGATGTGGCAGATTCAAATCTAGATACCTGGCTCCATATACTGTGCTCTTTACCTATAGAAAAGTTAGAAAATACACATTATGTGTACCATCACTCCAACTTTTCTCCTTTGTCCAGAAATGGGCTCATAATCCTTCGCATAGGCTCCAGAGAGCCACTGTGAATTGACAGAAGTTAGAATATAGATAAAATCTGTTTTTAATGTGGCTCCATATCACACAATATAACTACACTGCAGTAGCAAATCTTGTTTCTTGGTTCTCCTACCTTTATTTCCTCTTCTCTTTTAATATGTTTTATCATTTCTTTCCAGTCTTATGCCGTCAGATGTCAGCAGATATTCTTCCCCTCAGTCTAATGTTTTATCCATCACACCAAGGATCTTGACAATTAAAGGAGGACCTTCAAAAGAAAGAAGGGGTGTGCTTAACCCTAAAGAAAGAACTAGTAATAGAGAAAGTTTAGAATACTTCGAGAGGGATGTTTCAATAATTCCTGGGGACTGGCACTTCCCCTAATATAGCACTTTGCATCATTTTGCTCAGTAAATATTTTTTGATTGGATGCTTTTCTAATTTGTCTGCTGATGGCTGTGTGGTCTAAGGCAGAAGACTTGGATTCAAAACAAAGAGTAGAATTAGGGTTAAAATGATTTCTTCCAGGGACAGCTCCCAGGGTAATATTCTAGAGCATAAATTTAGCTTGGCCGATCTTTTGTGAAGGAAGTAGAGGAGTCTTTATTTATTTTGAAATGTAATAGCCAAGGATTCAGCCTTTGATTTCTTTCCAGATATGGTTGGAAGTTCTGAAAGGTCTTCTGGGTGCCTTGATCTTGCTGCCCCAATGTGAATCTCCTTGGTGTCTCTCCTGGTTGGCTATAATCTGCCTTTGATCTCTTTCGCTATTTCTGGGTGTGTGCTGATATTTATAGTTGTAGATTTGTTTGCTTCCTTCTATTTGCCCAACTGATCCATTTTCAGCTGTGGGTCAATAACTAAAAGCTATGACATTTGGTGGCAGTGCCACCCACCTCATTCTTAAAGTGAACACATATGTGTATTATATAAACAGGGAGGCATTGTCCTCACTGAGAAATTTATACCAAAGCTGTGTGTTTTTTTCAGATGTATTAAATAAAATGCTCCTTAACTACTTTGGTGGTTTCACAATGAATTTAACCTACAAGCAACCGTATTTAGTCCTCACTTAGTAGGAAATGGTTAAAAAAGCTAATATGTATTGAGCCTTAATTATTCCAGGTCTTATGCTAGGCATTTGAAAGACACAAATTTCGTTTAATCTGCACAATGTTTTATGAGGTAGGCATTATTATTCTGAGAGGTAAAGTAACCAAAGTCAGGGAACACAGATTTGGATGTACTTGTAATTGACATGTAAATGAATATCATTTGCCTCCTGGTGGTCTGGGTAGCTCTAGATAGACCCGCTGGAAGAAAACCATAAAGATCTGCTGACCAGGCATAGTCTTAGGTTTTACCTTCACGCTTTCCTTTCATTTAGGTACATGTAAGTGCAGGGAAAAGTGAACTGAGAGTGAGAAACCATAACTTCCTATGTTAACATTGTTATTAATTCGCTGTATAATGCTGGGCAAAATACTTTAGTTATTTGGATTTCTTTTCCTCATCTGTGGAAAGGAGTGATTTGGATGAAGTTATTACCATTCCCCCTGTTTGGCTCTACTAGCTGCCTGAAAGTGGATGGAGAAGGCTTTATAAAGAATAATCCGCTTGATCTGAGTCTTGATGTATGCGCAAAAGTTTACCAACAAAGGAGAATAGTGGCTTACTGAGAGAGAAAACAGAATACCCACTTATATCTGTGTGGTGTGAGTGAAGAATGATCATTTATTTCTATAAGTATGGTGCAAATGAAGAATGTTCACCTCTATATATGTGGTGTGAATGGAGAATGTTGGCCTCTCTCCGCGTGGCGTACATGCAGAGTGGCGACAAGCTAAGCATGTGGGTAAAATACACATGAGATGTGAAGAGAGATGAAGCTACAAAGATAGTAGTTTGGCCCCGATTATAAAGTGCCTTGGGCGTTCATTTAATAAGTTTAAATTTAATCCTGTAGGTAGGAAATCCATGAAATTTTTTAACTTATAAAACTCATCGACAGAGCTTTATTTTAGAAAGATTACTCTGATGACATACTGAGGATGGATTGGAAGGAGGAAAAGTGAGATGGGAAAAACAATAGGTTTTGCATATTAATAGACCAGGTAAAAGATGACGAAGGCTTAAGTTAGAAATTTAGCAGGAGGAATGGAAAGAAGAAATGAATTGCTAAAGAAATATCTGAGGAACAATAATTTCCCTATTTACTGATCTAAATTATCTTACATATTTCATAGATTCTAAATGCACATTTAGATTTTCTAAAAACATTTTTGAAATTGGGATTCTTACCATTGATTTGTCCTGATGTAATTGGCACAGTATTTTTTTAAAATGCATAAAAATAATGGTGAGTGACACAAACTATCATGTCTTACACATGATGAAATAAGGGAAACAATTATCCAATTATTCTTTATACAAAAGCCCATCGAAGTCTTTTAGTCCCATGGAGGTTTTTTTAAAAGTTGATTTTTCTTTGTTACAAAATAGAGCAGAGTAAAAAAAAATAAAAATCAATTTGTCTCTCTTTAGTATGCAAAGGATCGAGTTGTTTATTTGTTTGCTCAATATACAAATCTACTCTCTATTGTAGCTTTTTGTTTCTGGGTGAAGTCAATTATCTTCTCAAAATAAAATAGCCAAACAATCAGACTCCTGCTGAACAGAAGCACCACAGGATAATAAAAAAAAAAATATTTGTCAGAAGTTCTAATTTCGATTTCTGTGTTGGGGGCAATAGTCGTGTGACTTTAGGCAAGTCATTTAAACTTCTTTAAACTGCTCAGTTGTCTCACTGGTAAAATAGAATCACAAGATCAGTCTCAAAAAATTGTTGGGAGGCTCAAATCATATAATATATTCACATAGATAATATAAGGGCGTTTTCTCTGTTAATTCATTATCTTATGTGAGTATTTTATAAGCTCCAAATTACTATGCGCAACTTAGGTATTGATCACTGGCCATATCTGAATGCCCTCATAGTGTATTCATAGCCTATCCACCACCTAGTATCTCAGACCTCCAGAGAGTTGTCCTGTCTAACCTATTTTGTGATTTGGCTCAGAAAGCACATTTTGGTGGCGGATGCGGTATTACGAATGTTCAAGAGGGCAGAGTGGTTTGCCAGGAAACTCTGCCAATTGAAAGCAAAGTGAAAATTCAGAATTACAGAGGTTTAATTTCCTGCTGAATAATTCTCCGCAAGCTGTGTAAACTTCTCTTCACTGAACAAATACTCAGAATAAAATACCTTAGATGCTCTTTTCCTTTTTAATAAGAAAATGTTCATATTATTTGAGAGTGGGGCCAAGCGAAGAAGAAGGTCTGGCGCTCCTGAGCCGAGCTTGTATAAGCCATCAAGAATCCTGCTGTGCCCTTGATCTGTGGAGTTTGGAAAACCGGGCGAGAAGAGCTCTTCTTGCGGCAAGAGCCACACAGATTCTCTCGGGCTAGTTTTTTGCAGTCTATTTTACTTTGTAATTCTTTAACAAATCAACCTTTTATAGAAGATGCTTTAAAATAGTGCTTGAACATCTACAATACGCCAGGCCTGGGGAAAGTGAATAGCAAAAGAGATGTGGTTCCTGACTTCTGAGAACATAATTTAGAGGAGGAGTTAACCAACAAAGGTTCACACAAGTAAACCGAAAGTAAAAACTGTAATAAATGTTAGTTTATATTAGTGCATCGGGGAAAGAATCTTGAAGAAAGGACATTTGAACTGCAACCTAAAGAGTGAGTAGGAGTGGGCTAACTGTCAAGTTCATAGATTAGTGTTTCAGTCAATGGTAGTCTCATGTGCAAAATCCCTGAAGTGGGGAATCGGCTCAGTGTATCTGAGAAGCTGAAATGAGGACAGTATGACAGGACATAGTGAATATGAGGGAAGGTGGTTCACGATGAAGAGAAATAGTCAGTTCCCAGATATTGAAGCCCTCATGGACCTAAGCATTGTGAGAACCCACTGAAAAGTTTAATCAGGGAATAATCTGATCGGATTATGTTTATAAAGATCACTTCACCTGCTGTGTGGAAACCATAAAACCAAGGAGACTAGTTAGAATGCTTTTGTAACTGAGGTGGCCTTATTTGGTGACAATGGTGGCGGAGAGCAGTGTATAATTTTGAGTTGTATCTGAAGTCAGAATCCACATGACTTGGTTCTGAATTGGATGTGAGAAGGGAGGGAGAGGCTCAAATTTCCAGCGTGAACACTGGCTGTGTTTATGCGAAAGCCATTTACCGACCCAGTTACACTGAAGCGGGCAGGTTTGAGGGAAGGGCTACAGCTCAGCTTTAGTCACAGTGAGTTTGAGCTTCCAAGACTTCCAAGTGGAGTCATAGAGTATATGTCTGGAGCTTTCAGCTGAGTTCAAGTTTGGAGCTATAAATTAAGCAATTCATCAGATCATGAATCGTCTTGAAAGTCATGGAGAGATGGGATTCCAGAGCATTGCCACTAAAAGAAGTTCGGGCAGGCTCTTCCTTCTGAGCTAATGTGTTCGGATTAGTTGATGGGCTCAGGTTCCTGGGACACGGTGCAGGACCCAGAAGGTCAAATTGATCATTAAGCAATCAGAGCAACAATTAGAGTCAGGCACATTGTCATGCTTTTGCCATCATGCTCCTCTTCAAGGCAGTGATGGTAATGCTGGTTGGGAAAGGGTAAGACTGAAACCAGAAAGAGATCTGTTGCTGTGGATTAATCAGGAGGGTGGTATCTACCCAGATGAGGGCATAGAATAAGGCAGGAATTCGAAGATATATATTTTTCCC
>NW_011889131.1:239021-241415 GCF_000151845.1 Pteropus vampyrus | reverse complement strand
CACTGGACTGGTGAGCATAGCTGTATTGCCCACAGAATAGTACACGGGGGCTTCTGTTTATATTCACAACTGAACAATCCAAGGCGTCTTTCTCTTATGAAAATCTCGAACTATAAAATTAGCTTGAACTATAGTATCTCGTTAGACCTATGGAAGGACAGCAGATTAAGGCCACAGTACGTTCAGTAGCACCACTTTCATCTGGGGTGACCTTCTCTCCCATGGTGAGTAAGCCTTTCTCCCTTTGTTGTGGTTTTCACAATCATGGCAGAAGGCAAATGGTTGTAGAGAATTAAAATGTTCTCAGCGATTTCTTTCTCAATAGGCTCTTCCAGTCCACCATTTGTCCAGCCAAGACTATTTTCAGGGTGATGTGTGTTTGTGCTTTTTTTGGGTTTACTTTCCACAGTCTGGCCTATTTCCCTGGCTATTAGCCCCTTCCTTTTTTGCGCTTCCAGCAGAAACAGAACTGCTTTTTACCTCTTTGTGACTTCCTAGGGACAAGTGCCCAGCCACACTGTCATAGTCTATATGGCTCCACTATAGGAAAATTAAGATTTTATAGACACGCATACACATCTAAGTCCTTGTCGCCTATGGCTGCAGATCAGGATTTGAGTTCAATATTTTCATTATTTTTAAGCAACTCTTTTTGAAGGAATAATTACCTATTACTCAAAACATCCGTTTTCTTGATCAGTCACATATGACAATGTTCCTCTGTGGTGTGAGTGTATTTAAATCTGATGAGCATGAATCTAGCATTCCTACCAAGAATGCCTTTGCACAACCCCCTCCTTGCTCGAATGCAACGCCTCTCTATTTACACACAAGGAGACCTGCCTGCTCTTAGCTCCACACAGACATGAACTCAATTTGGATTTGACAGTGTTTGTAGATGATGCAGGTTGTGGCTTATTTCACATCAATTACAATATTACCATGAACAATTTATTTGGAGTCAAAATCAGTTAAGAATGCAGAAGTCCTGAGCAAGTAGAACACATTAGCTGTGGTAGGACCATTTTCTGTGAAACATAAGCAAACCAGAATGATTTGAGAATAGTTCAGTATTTGACCTTTGTCTTAGAAGAGTTGGGCACGATCTTAAAAGCACCCAGGGAAGTTGAAGGAAGAAATAAAAACAAAACCGACAGTCTGACACAGGAAGCTAAAGTTTAAGTAGTATCATACTGTCCAATTTTTTTTCCGTAAAAATCCAGATTATTTTTATTTATGACTGACCCTCTTTTTAAATATGTCTTCTCTTGATTTAAAAAGTAATACACATTTACTTTAGAGAATTTGGAAAATACAGTAAAACATGAAAAAGAAAATAAAAATTGTTACCCAAATTTGGAAAATAATCCCTGTTAACATTTTGATATGTATAGTTGTGGTATTTGAAAGCAATGTTTACATGCATAAGTGTAATTTTTACTGGTCTATACATGTAGTATATGCAGTGCACATAGATATATTCATGGTTTTGCTGTATGTAATTTCAACACATTTGATGTGTCATGAGACATACTATACCACAGTGACATGTAAACAAAGATATTTTTTTCATTCAACTTCTTCAATAAAAAAAGACTATCCCAGAATATGTCAACTATCAAGAAAAAGTAAAATTTCCCCCTAAAATAGACTTATTTATATACACTCCCCTCGACCCCCCACTACAGTCCTGCTTTTAGAAAATGAAAGGCAATGATTATCCTGGAAATTAGTCCACAGCAATACTACTCCTCTCTGAGGATGGGATGAGGTAGGAGTAGAGCAAGGAAGAGATTCTTTTACTAAAAGGAATGCACCTTTCTTATCGTTAGGCATCTAAGACACATTATCTTACCTAATAATTACACAAACCAAGTTGTATAGGCATTTAGTCTGTGTAGGGGAGTAGTTAAGAGCTGGATTTTGGAGGAGACTGCTTAGATTTTATCCTTAGCTCTGTTGCTTATAAGAATAATAATGGAATCTCCCTTGTAAGATTATTATGAACATTATATGAACTAATCCATGTAAAGCACCTAAAAGAGCTCCTGGCACATAATATACAGTATGTAAGTGTTATCTTTGCAACCATAACAGTCTTTCAAATGAAAAAAACAAAAACCAAAAAACTCAAGCTCAGAAAGATCAAGTGATTTTTTTAAGGTCACCCAGCAAGTAAATGAAAGCACCAAGACTCAGACCAAATTTATCTGTCTTTAGATTCCTTATCTTTCTTGTGCCATTTACTATTCTTCAAGATAAATATTACAAACCTACATTTATATGATAACTGCATGTGCTGAAGAATTTCAAGGAGACAGTGATCAATGTTTTCTTTGAAATGGTCACTTCTTAATGATAAAAATGATAAATGACCATTACATTAAAAAAAAA
>NW_011889131.1:237128-238971 GCF_000151845.1 Pteropus vampyrus | reverse complement strand
CTTGTAAGATTATTATGAACATTATATGAACTAATCCATGTAAAGCACCTAAAAGAGCTCCTGGCACATAATATACAGTATGTAAGTGTTATCTTTGTAACCATAACAGTCTTTCAAATGAAAAAAACAAAAACCAAAAAACTCAAGCTCAGAAAGATCAAGTGATTTTTTTTAAGGTCACCCAGCAAGTAAATGAAAGCACCAAGACTCAGACCAAATTTATCTGTCTTTAGATTCCTTATCTTTCTTGTGCCATTTACTATTCTTCAAGATAAATATTACAAACCTACATTTATATGATAACTGCATGTGCTGAAGAATTTCAAGGAGACAGTGATCAATGTTTTCTTTGAAATGGTCACTTCTTAATGATAAAAATGATAAATGACCATTACATTAAAAAAAAAACTACTGGTATTATGTAAATATATACATACTTGCTTTTAAATAATATGCTTTTTTGCTAATTTCCCCCTTTATTGTTTTGCCTGTCACCTGTTGACCCTGCCATGTTGCAAGGATCTGTCATTCCTCCTGGCGGTTGGGATCTCCTTGACCTTTTCGGCTGGAGAAATGTACTGAAGCATAACCCGGGTAGATGGATTTTTCTGTCCCATGACCGTATTCCCCAGTGTGAGTAATTCATTAAATCCATTTGAAATCAATTGTGCCCCAAACACAGAACTTTCTTGTCTGTCACCACTTACAGATATTGTAAAACAAATGTAATTGTTGTGGAGATGTCAAAAACTTGTTTCCAGATTCTAAAGTCTCTCTCAGTTGCTGATGTAGGCTCTTTAGCCTTCTGACTTCATAGGCAGAGGTATGAAATAGCCAAAAGGCTATAGTCTCTGGAGAAATTAAAACCATGGTTCTGGCCACTCAATAATTATGTGTCCTCAGGCAAATTACTTAATCTCTCTGACTTCCAAATTTGTCATCTTAAAAATAACAGAAGAATGCCTATGGTATAGAATAGTTATAAGGATGTAATAGGATAATACATATAAAGCACCCATCTCTGTGTCTGTATATTAAATGTACTCTTTATTTATCCACTCACTATGACTCTGATTGTCACATGTGTGTGCAGAACATATTTGCAAAATGTCTCACTTCTTAGAAGGGTTAGAATAAAATTGCAGCCTTCAAAATGATTTAATAAAGAAAACAGAATCAAGGAAAGAATTAACAGGAGGTATTATTTCAGACTACAAGACTCTAAGGTAAACGATGGGATTGAGGAATTTTCCCTGAAAATGACCATTGATTTCTGACCCTGGTTTACTAATTTCCGGAGGGTCTTCCTTGTTCTGGGAGCATTGTTATGATGGAGAAAGTAGGTAGATAGGTTCTTTCTACCATCATGTGTTTTAGGCTGATACAACTAGATCTGTGTGTACGTACAGGATAACATATCAATAATCAATGTAGTCAACTTAGTGAAAATAAAAGTTCGATGAGTTTTTAGCATCATATAAACACTTTATGTTAAAAAAAAATTCTTACAGCTTACTTTGGAAACAGGTATATGATCCCAAAATAACTAGATAAAAGATGAAAAACATTCTTTAAAGTAGTGTCTTAAATCAGGGGTCTGGAAAAGAATCACTCGTAGAAACTTAAACATATATTCATGCCTGACATTAGGCATCCCAGATTCTTATTTGATAGGTGTGAGTGAGACTTCAGCATCTGTATTTTGTTTTATAGCAGCTATATTGATATAATTCCTAAGCTATACAAGCTACCAAGTGAATTCTAGCCTGCATGCCTGTCTATAACTTTAGGCCATCATTTTATAACTTTCATTGTTTCCCCTGATTTTCAAAATAATGCTAAA
>NW_011889131.1:234751-237078 GCF_000151845.1 Pteropus vampyrus | reverse complement strand
AGGGTTAGAATAAAATTGCAGCCTTCAAAATGATTTAATAAAGAAAACAGAATCAAGGAAAGAATTAACAGGAGGTATTATTTCAGACTACAAGACTCTAAGGTAAACGATGGGATTGAGGAATTTTCCCTGAAAATGACCATTGATTTCTGACCCTGGTTTACTAATTTCCGGAGGGTCTTCCTTGTTCTGGGAGCATTGTTATGATGGAGAAAGTAGGTAGATAGGTTCTTTCTACCATCATGTGTTTTAGGCTGATACAACTAGATCTGTGTGTACGTACAGGATAACATATCAATAATCAATGTAGTCAACTTAGTGAAAATAAAAGTTCGATGAGTTTTTAGCATCATATAAACACTTTATGTTAAAAAAAAATTCTTACAGCTTACTTTGGAAACAGGTATATGATCCCAAAATAACTAGATAAAAGATGAAAAACATTCTTTAAAGTAGTGTCTTAAATCAGGGGTCTGGAAAAGAATCACTCGTAGAAACTTAAACATATATTCATGCCTGACATTAGGCATCCCAGATTCTTATTTGATACGTGTGAGTGAGACTTCAGCATCTGTATTTTGTTTTATAGCAGCTATATTGATATAATTCCTAAGCTATACAAGCTACCAAGTGAATTCTAGCCTGCATGCCTGTCTATAACTTTAGGCCATCATTTTATAACTTTCATTGTTTCCCCTGATTTTCAAAATAATGCTAAATCGGATTTTTTTTTTTTTTTTTGGTCTCATCTATGTTCTATATCCACTCGTTCCCATACTGTTCTATAACTGGGAAGCTGGCCCCTTCCAAATTATAGAAGGTTTTGGTCTTTGGGCAACCTCTGAACGTTCTGACATGTGCTAAGGAATCTGTCTTCCAGGCCTTGTGGTTGTAATGGCTCTTGGCTATTGCTAACCCAGGATGGGGATACTGTTTCTAGCCCTAGACATTTGGTTTTCTTAACCTCAATCAACACCCTGTGTGATGGTTAAATTTGATGTGTCAATTTGACTGATCTATGGAGTGCCAGACATCTGGTCAAACATCATTCTGGGTGTGTCTGAGGGTATTTCTGGATGAGATTAACATTTGAATCAGCAGACTGAGTAAAGCAGATTGCTCTTCCTGATGTGGGTGGGCCTCATTCAATCAGTTGAAATTGTGAATAGAACAAAAAGGCTGAGTAACAGGGAACTCCTCTCTCCTGACTACCTGAGGTAGGGCATCAGTCCTTTATGGCTTTTAGACTTGTGCTGAAATATCAGCTCTTCCTGGGTTCTTTCTGGCTTTCAGACTGGAATTTATACCATTGGCCCTCTTTGTTGTCAGGAATTTGGACTAGTGCTAAAACCACACATTGGCTCTCCTGGGTCTCCAGCTTGCTAACTATAGATCTTTAGAATTTTCAGCCTCCATAATTGCTATATATATCTACCTGTATCTATCTATATCTATCTATCTATCTATCTATCTATCTATCTATCTATCTATCTATTTTATTAAATCTGTATGCATGTGTGTGTGTATATAAATATAAATATATATGTGTGTGTGTATATATATATATATACATATATGTGTGTGTGTATGTGTGTGTGTATATAAATAGGCCCTTTATTAAACTGTTCTCAACTACCATTTTTGGTGAGCCAGGACCCTGCCTGATCCATATATCTAATCCACTGAGCTCTAATGACTAATTAGTTATTCTATAACTTTTATTTTGACTTTTGATTGTATTTTATGAAAAATTTTTCTAGTAAACTTATATGAATTGATGTTGTCGACATTACAAAATTATTGTGGTTTCTTTGCCAAAAAATGAAGTTTTATAGGCATTTGTAGAGTGATAGATTTCCTTCAAGAAAGAAGTAGGACTTTTAAAAATAAAAATTAGCTTCTTTCTGAAAGTATTTTGCCTTTTTTATAAGTTCCAAATGTAAGAGCGGATTTGCTTTGTCATCATTCATTTCAATTTGTTCGATGTCAGCTCTTCTAGAGTACTGGTGTGTGTGGGTCATACTGAAAATAGTTTAATTCCCAATTGAAGAGTATCTAATTGTTTTAATTTCCTTTATCGCAGCTGTTGTTAAGCAGCTCTTTCATCTTTGCCATGGATCAACTTTTGTTGCATTTGAAATCCTTCAGATGAAATACAGTCAATTCATGAGGGGAATATTGACCTTGGAACACATGGGTGCTCATTAAATGTGCAGGGTCGTGTAGGGAGAAAGGCTGGGCACTCTAGTGAGGGCTTCTATGACCGGAGTTGTTGATCTACTTGGAAAAAAACCTTGACTGTCATCTGAGACTTGTACTGAATAATC
>NW_011889131.1:226302-234701 GCF_000151845.1 Pteropus vampyrus | reverse complement strand
ACATATATGTGTGTGTGTATGTGTGTGTGTATATAAATAGGCCCTTTATTAAACTGTTCTCAACTACCATTTTTGGTGAGCCAGGACCCTGCCTGATCCATATATCTAATCCACTGAGCTCTAATGACTAATTAGTTATTCTATAACTTTTATTTTGACTTTTGATTGTATTTTATGAAAAATTTTTCTAGTAAACTTATATGAATTGATGTTGTCGACATTACAAAATTATTGTGGTTTCTTTGCCAAAAAATGAAGTTTTATAGGCATTTGTAGAGTGATAGATTTCCTTCAAGAAAGAAGTAGGACTTTTAAAAATAAAAATTAGCTTCTTTCTGAAAGTATTTTGCCTTTTTTATAAGTTCCAAATGTAAGAGCGGATTTGCTTTGTCATCATTCATTTCAATTTGTTCGATGTCAGCTCTTCTAGAGTACTGGTGTGTGTGGGTCATACTGAAAATAGTTTAATTCCCAATTGAAGAGTATCTAATTGTTTTAATTTCCTTTATCGCAGCTGTTGTTAAGCAGCTCTTTCATCTTTGCCGTGGATCAACTTTTGTTGCATTTGAAATCCTTCAGATGAAATACAGTCAATTCATGAAGGGAATATTGACCTTGGAACACATGGGTGCTCATTAAATGTGCAGGGTCGTGTAGGGAGAAAGGCTGGGCACTCTAGTGAGGGCTTCTATGACCGGAGTTGTTGATCTACTTGGAAAAAAACCTTGACTGTCATCTGAGACTTGTACTGAATAATCGATTCATTACTCTGGTTGAATTCTAGTTGGGTAAATTCTATCCATTGTGAATCCCCATTTATTTTCTTCATTCTCTTCCAGAAGTGTCAGTTATTTCAAGCAGTAAAGGTGAACACAATTGTCTGATAAGCCTGAGAGAGACCTGCCACTAGAAATGGTTCCCCACTGATTCTTGTGATTGAACAGAGCTATTTTTGTCTCTCTGTGTTAATTTTCTCTAATATAAAACATAACTTCTATGCTTTAAAAAGGTATATACAAAGATAGGTATAGACTCCAAATATTAGAAGAGGAAGGAACTTCATTGTTGTCTAATTTGCAAATTCTCATCTTGGAAGCCATAGATGGACATTAGGGGTTTGGGAATACCTGAAATTAAGTGTAAAATTTTGTAAATGTGTGCCATGTGGGAGGGGAGGTGGAAAAGCCATAAAAAGAAACTGGTTGGCTTGGTTGTCTCATGTGTGGCGCTCTTTGAATCTATGTCTTCCACATAGGAATCTAGGGATCTCCTGGAGGGCAGAGGGCAGATGGGCAGATTCAGGTCACACATGCGCGTGTGCGCACGCGTGCGCGCGCGCACACACACACACACACACACACACACACGAAGACTAATCCTTTCATTTGTGTTCAGAATGATGTAGTCTAACTCATACAGAATCTGAAGATTGGGGACAAACTGGTCAGTCTACTCCATATTCAGAAAGAGAAGGCCTTTCTCAGATTTTGGGGCAACCCATATGGACACACTGCTGCCAATAGTGATATCTTTACTTTTGCACCGTTGTTAAGTCCTTTAAACCTTTTCTCTTTCTCCAAAGTTCTTGCCTTTTTGTGTGTTTGGCTTCTCACCTGCTGGAGAGGGCAGGGGAAACTTCAGATCCTGTGTGCAGAAGAGTGTGAAAGGCAAGACATTAGGAGGCCTGGCCTCTGGATGAAATATCTAAAAACAATCAGACACCAAGTATCTTTATCAGCCAAGGGATTACATTATACAAGATATCTCTTATTGTTAGCTTGGTCTTGGAAGGTAACAAAATGGAAAATAGAAAATGTGAGAGGAGGAAAAAATGTTTGTCCAACTTTGGGCATTATTCTATTGAGAACGTTTATCTATAACTTTCATAAAATTCTCAAAGGAATTGTGACATAAAAGGATTTAATAGTTACTGCTTAAATGGAAATTCCTCATTTTATAGGTAAGAAAACTGATGTTCAGGGAAAGGAGGGAATTGCACAAACTGACATAGGCAGAGGCAGAGTGGGGAACCTAGGTATAACTCATGTATTCGGACTTAGTTTCTCATTTCAGTGCTCTTTCTAAGATACACTGCTGACTCTAATATTACATATAAAATGATATTTTATAAAATTTTCCTCAAAGAAGATGACGTATACATTCAAGTTAGGATTCAGGTTAACAGAAACTAGTACTCTTCTTGATAAGTCCCCAATTAAACCCCTAGTTAGAAAACACATTTGTTTTTTAGGGATGATGACTAAGAATGACAGCTACAAATGACCAGCACCCTAATATTTACTTGAATCCATAATGGGCAAGCAGGAGTGCTTTGTCCTGGAAGTAAGGAACAGACAATGCTTTGTAGGTGTGTGCCTGTGTTCAATCACCAAGGATGCAATTTGAAATTAATAAAATGTTCATTTGTTACCCCTCCTTGATCCATATTTTTATAGTTTTAATCTATACAATGAAAATTCACACATATAATCATAATCATGGACCCACATAGAACCAGAAATTGTTAAGACTCCTTAATAGTATCTCTTAACTCATTGATCTCTGATAGATCATGCCTCTGTAATGCTTCCTAAGGCTAGCTTAGGGTACCTGTAACTACTTTTAGTGCCACCTCCATTATACAGCAAAGAACATTTTTTCCTAGACCATTGTAACCTCTCTTTGAGTGCATAAGAATCCCTAAACTAAAAATTATGTTTCTTGCTTCTCTGGTCTTTTCTTTCTGGGAACCTGTTGGTTAGGCATATTAGAAGTTAACTGTCATGCTTTACTTCTGTGTATCGGTACACAAAGCATATGTGGAGAATGTCACCAATTGCTGTTCCCATATATGTGGTTGATTATAGTTAGTTTATAGCTAAGAGGTGCAAGCTGGTCCGACTGAGCAAACTTATTCTGAGAGGATCTGAATGGACTTCAGTCAAAACTTCTTTAATTCTTCCAATTGTCTTTAGCAAGTATACACCCTCCATAGTGTATCACAATTATGCCCTCAGAACGTGAGTTAGGTATCATTCACAGGATAACTGAAATAACATAGTTACCTGCATGCATCGTATGTCTCTACCTCTTTGCATATACACACTTTTTTCTGTATTCTCTCTAATATGGGGAGAAAGGCTTAGGTCATGGCCTACTTACTTTAGCAGGAGAGTCCAGGGCTAGTGGTTTGGGAAGACACCATTTCTGTTCAAAGCACTGCTAGCTGACACTTGGGTTCCAGGGTGATTTTCTGATTTCCCTAGGCCCTCTACAGACATTTTTTGTGTTTGTTGTACAGATTATAATATATATTCTAATTTATCACTGTCTACCTTGAATTAATATAATATCGTTTCACTTAAAATGTAAGAGTTTTGCAGCAATGTTTTCATTTATACTCCTTCCATCTTTTGTGCTTTTAGCGTCTTATAGTTTACTGTTATCTGTAATAAACTCTGTAGTATATTGTTATTATTTTTTGCTTTGAAGTCAATTGACTTGAATACAAGAAAATAAAGAAAACTGTTCTTTTATGTATTTTCACACGTTTAACATTTCTACTGCTCTTTATCCCTTCCTATAGACTTAAATTTCCATCTGATATCATTTCCCCTTTCTTACAAAAGCTCCCTTTAGCATTTCATAGGTGTAGAGTTGTCAAAGACACATTCTCTAAGCTTTTGTTTATCTGAAAATAACTTTATTTTGCCTTTGTTTTTGAGATATTTTTCACCTCGATATAGAATTCTAGATTGACAGTTCTCTGATTTCAGCACTTTAAAAATAGTGTTCCATTGTTTTATAGCCTCTATAAGAGAGGCTATAAAGAAGTCAACTTACTTGCTATCACTGTTTCTCTAGATATAATGTGCCTCCTTCCTAAACTTCTTTTGAGAACTTCTTTAATGTTTGGATTTTAGCAGTTCAACTGTGATGTAGGAAAGTATGTGTTTTTTTTCTGTGTGTGTGAGTGTGTTTATTTGGCTTGATTTTCCTGTATCTGTGTAATGCTATTTTTGATAAATTTAAGAAACTTTCACTCTTTTCTTCAAGTATTTTTTATTCTCCATTACCTTTCCCCTCTCCTTCTGAGATTATAATCAGACATATATTGTAAGTGGGATAACTTAACTCTGTTCCACTTGTCATTGACATACTCTTCATTCTTTTTCAATATTTTTTTTTTTTTTTACTGTGCTTTATTTTGTAAATTTTCTGTTGACTTGTTTTCAAGTTCCCTGGTCTTCTCTCCTGTTGTGTCCATTAGAGAAGGCATTCATTATCAAGATCATGCAAATGCAAAGTTAGTACTTGAGAGCAAGCACCTACCTGTATTTTGTACCCCAGTCAGCTCAGGTTCTCATTCCATTCCCAGACCTGCCTGCCCTTCAGGGGAAAAGCCATATTAGTTAGAAAAGAGAAAAAAAATGGAAAGGGAAATAATACTACCTGTTCTTCTATTACTACAAAATAAGATTTTAAAGGAGAGGGAAAGAAATCAAAGAAATATATCCATTCTCTAATAAAAGCCTACATAAAAAACCATTGTATACACATGCCTATGAATATAAATATATCATGACTATATATTATTGTATGTGTATATATACAGTAATATATAGTCGTGATATATATATGACTGTATATATACATATAGTCATAATATATTTATATTCATAGGCATGTGTAGGACTGTATGTATGTACAAAGAAAAAGAGAGCTGAGGAGCAAACTGCAGACCAGAGATTTCAGCAGATTTAGAACAAAGGAAAGCAGTTGGGTAAGTGGGACCTGTTTAGCATATTGGAGAAAGCTAAAACATAAGGGCGTGTAGAAGAAATGCAAATGAGAAACAAGGTCATTTGAATCCCAGAACTCTAGAAAAGCAATAGGTTACCTGGGCAAGAAGAAGCAAGAGACATAACTAAAATGAGGGATTGGATTTATGTGTAATAATTAGTTAAACCCTAGCACCCCTCTGTTTCCCTCAAAGAAATATCTACCACCTTCCTACCACTTCAGAGTACATGAGGTTATTTCTGTGGAGAAGTCAGACTATGTCTTAGGCATAGGCTAAGCATCGTATAAAAAGCATTTGAGAAGAGTGTATTTCAAGAGAAAAGACATATCTGGTAGGGATATTCTTGGCTCTTTTTTGATACTCTTCAGCTAGCATGTTGGCAGCCAGCCTTACATCTCTCTTGGCAAAGGATCGAAAGATTCTTCTCAGGAGAAACTGGCCCAAAAGAAACGCCTACAGATAGTAACATTTGGGAGTCCACCAACAAAATGGCCATGACCTGGCTAGATTTATTACAATGTGAGACTTAAAGCCACTTATCTCAGAAGCTAATGAACCAGATCAGGGGGAAAAAAAAAAAAAGACTTGAATTATGTAAGAAACAACTTTGATACATCAAATGTTATCTATAATAGACTGAGTATTAGCAAAAATAGACTATTAATAACATGTGTGTGTTAGGGCCCAAAGGAAAAAAAAAAAACTATAAATTTCTATAAGGCAGAATTTTTATGGACAACATTTTCTAGCTCTAACATAGGAAACTGTAAATTACCAATAAAAATACTTCTTGGTTACAAGCAAAAGAACTCACGATGGCTTTTTTTAAGCAGCAAAGAAATGTATTGGAAGGATAATAAGGAGCCTATAGAATTGACTGGGGCAGGAGAACCAGGCAAGATGCAAGGAAGGTCAGGCCAGACACCAGAAATCATGGCCAAGGCCTAATTCAAGTGCCATCTTGTGCGCTGATACCATTTGACAATTGCTGTCACTGCAACCTTGCTGCTGTCTTCGTCTCTGGATTCTCCATTGAGACTCACTCAACAGAGGCTTACCTGAAAATTAGAGGTAAATATATACTATTGGAAATAATAACAATGACAAAAACAAAAACAAAAGAAAATACAAAGAAATGCTCCCTACAAGTCACATGATTATTTTTCTAAAAAATTTTTGTTAAATAGCATGTTAAAGGAGAAATCAATGTCGAAGTGACAGTCTACTAAGAAATGAAAATGTGTGCGAAATATCAAAACTGTCAAAGTAATACTTACAATTAAGTTTTTAACAAAAGGTATATATTAAAAAAATTGAAGATAAAGTATGTATTTAATAAGCTAGAAAAATAACCATTGTTTCAATAAGAACAGAAAACTTGAAGGTGCTGATAATAAAAGGAAAACAGAAAACATAATCACAGATCTGTCACCTAAATAAAGCAACAGGCATACATTATTAAAAAGAATTTTATCAAATCTTGAAGAGACGAGTAATTCTATTCAAACTGTTGAAATAGAAAGAGATGAGAAGTTTCCTAACTCATTCTCTGTGGTTACAGAATCCTCATGAAAAGAACTGGACAGTGAGAGCAAGAAGAAAACTATAGATTGATTTCACTTGTGAGCATTAATGCAAAAAATATGAGTATGCTATTTTCAAATTAAATACAGTACCGATTATGAGAGTAACCCCATTCCAAGCATTGTTTATCTCAGGATTGCAAGAATGACTCAAAAATTGGAATCTGTTACTCTACATTAACATATTAATTGAAAAAACAAACGCATTATGTTATCTTCTCAATAGATGCCCCAAGAGTTTTGATAACATTTAACATTTTTTTCCTGATTTTAAAAGGCCTCATCAAGCTATGAATAGAAAACAGCTTCTTCAGGCTGATAAAATTCTCTATCAGCAAATTACAGTGCACATCCTAATAATTCTAGAAACATTGAATACATCCCCTAGAAAGTTAGTGTGGCAGACACTTGTTGGTTGTCTAGCTATGATCCATTCCTCCTTTTATTCTTGCTAACAGAATATCAACATCCTTTCAGAGGGCCAACATGCCCAGTTATACTTATTTTCTCAGCCTCTCTTGTCACTGTATGTGGTTGTAGGATCGAGTTCTGCCTACTCAGTTGTATGGGGAACTTCCCTGTGCATTCTGAGAAAGGTTCTTTTGCCTTCTTGAAAGAAGGAGAACCAGATTGTCCCTAATGTCTTCTCATCTTTTGCCTTGATTGTGGGAAGAAATCATTTTGCTTCTCACATATATAGTGAGCCTAAGGAAAACCCAACAAACTAAGGAAAATACAGAGAAAGATATACAGAGCCTGACTTACCGTGGGTACTTTTCTTGAGTAGCTGTGCCATTGCAGCAACTGTGAAGTCCTAACTACTAAAGAGCAAGGAAGCTTTTTACTCATGGCTGAACACATCTGTAACTGAAACAGCCAGAAATCAGACAAGAATGTCTACTATAACTAATATTATTTAGTGGTATATTGGAACTTATAGCAAACGTAGTAAAATGAGAAGAATTAAATAAAACCTGTAGGCAATGGCAATAAGACAAATTTTTACCATTAACAGATATATATCTGCTGAGAAAATTTAAGAAAGTCAAATTAAGAACTATTAGAATAAAAGAATAGTAAAATGGCTGGTTACAATATCAACATACAATGGTCAACAGCTTTCCTAATCCGTTTTTGCAATCGACTAGAAACTATAATGGAGTAAACAGTCTCATTCATGATACTAACAAAATCATAAAATGCTGAACAGGAAATGTATAAGATCTATATGAAGACAACAATAAAGACAAAGAGACACAGTTTATTCTTGGATAGAATAACTCGATATCATAAAGATTTCAATTATTGCAAAATTATTTTAAAAATGCAATGGAACATCAATTAAAGTCCTTAATAGGATATTTTATTAAACTCAACAGTAGTTTTTTGAGTTCTACAAAAAAAATAAGCAAAAAATAAAGTATATTTGAAACTATCAAAATATGAATGAATATACCCTATCATATGAATGTGTGTTACAAAGCTATAATAATGAAAGAAAGCAGTGTGGAATTGTCAGAATAATAAATCAATCAATAAAACTGAATAGAGTCAAGAAATAGACTCAGGTTTATGATAAAAGTTTGTATGTATACATATGTATGTGTGATAACCTCTTCTATGTCTGGAGTTAAGGACAACATGATGCTCTGAAGAAGATTTTTTTATTTTTTATTAAAGGAAACATCATTTAGGTTGGCTATGTTAGTTATGCAAATTTAAGTGACCCACTGTCCTGCTGGAAGAGTATGCAAAAGTGCTGGAAGGAATACTGTTGATATACGAGAGGAAAGGCCAGACCTCTGACCCCTTTTTTTTTGTAGTCCATTGTTGTTATAACCTATATAATGACTTGAGATTGTCCCAATCACATCTATTAAAGTCAGAAGACGCAAAGAACCTTAGAGGGTTGTCGCTGAGAAGAAAGTGGCTTGTGGGCAGTCACCTGGATTGGCCACCAGAGCTCCACAGCAGAGCCTAGATTGCCAAAAGAGGTGGGGTGCTCTTTCTTA
>NW_011889131.1:198261-224317 GCF_000151845.1 Pteropus vampyrus | reverse complement strand
TTGATAGTATTCTTTTGACTTTCATATACCTAAAAAATTTTTCTCTCATATGGCAAAAGATTCAAATTTTCCTGTTCATAGTTTTTAATGTCACGATTCTTGAACTGAGTCTTGAAGAACAAGTTTGAATTTTAGTCTGCAAGTTAACAGAGAGAGACAGGGATATTCTAGAGAGAGGGAATGGCATTTGCAGAAATATTAGGAAACAAATTTTCATTAGATTTATCTTGGGATATGAAGAATGAAGAAAAGGGATATATTGAAAATAAGAATATGGCAAAGGAAGAAAACGAATGGAGTTGTTTGAGAAGTAGAAGAAAAACCACAAATGTAATGCTTTATGACATCATTTTACAGTTGAGGAAATTAGTAGAAGTGGCAAGATCATATAATTACCAGCCAAAATTATATAAATAAGAGGCCGAGATGAAAGAGAAGCACAAAGGAGTTCAAGAGGTCAAAAAGAGAGTGAGAAAGATTCAAACTTATAAAGATAGATGATAGCTAGATGATAGTCTTCCAAATAATTGTTCCCTCTCTTGACCTATGGCTAGATAGGTAGATAGGTAGGTAGATATATATTAGATTAGATAGATGATACAGATTTAGGTATATAACAGATGGTAGATTAGATAGCTAGATTGTAGACTAGATAGATAAGAGATGATAAAATAAATATGTCTGATAGTTTATATAATTGAGAGATAAGAGACAAGACAAATGGATAGATAATAGATAAGATGGATAGGTAGGTAGATAGATAGAAAGATAGATAGATAGATAGAGAGACAGACAGACAGACAGAGGGATAGATAGATGATAGGTAGATAGATAGAAATAATTGAATTTGGCTAGCAAAAATTAATTAGTGGCTCAAAGAAGACAGTGACAAGAATACTATAAAATGTTTACTTGAGAAACTTGGTTTAAAGGAAGTGGTCTAGACTAGTTGAAAATTAGCCTTCGTAAAGAAATGTTGAAATGGCTGTGATTGTCCTGTTTCCCTCAGTGTGCAGAAGGTGAGTTTGAACATATAAGGAGGTCTGATTTTGGACTCCATCTACTCCTCCTTAATCATATATTAAGTTTAGGTCTCTCTTGACCTAAACTTAATATATGATTTTGTATCTGATGATATCTCGTGTTTCCCAGAAAGAGATATAAATTCTACTATTGGGAAAATATTTCTGACCGGAGCACCGATTTTGGTCATGTCGTAGCAATGACCACTGGCACAGGCCAAGCCTGCTCTTACAGTCCTCTTTTGTTATCTCTACTGACTGTATGCATTTATTTCTAGAGCAAAATAATTACTGAAACATGGAAGACTCTTCTCAATAAATTTCCTATGACATTCTTTGAACGACCTCGGTTTACCTCCAAGCAAGAAATGTTCAAGTAAGAATTCCACAGAGACTGAGTTTAACATAGCTCAGATTATCTGTCCTTGGTAGTGAAAAATATTTTCTCTCTATTTGGATGCTTGGATTCAGCCCCATGGGCTTTCTCTTAGATGAAACAAGGACATCAGGCTTAGTTACAGCTGGGGTCTCCCCAGCTGCTGGCTTAGCTTATCTAAAATTGCTCAGGGATAGAGTAAATGTCATTGAGCTGGTAAAAGCCAAGAGGTTCATCAGTAACACTGCGAGTGTTCTATTTGGTTTTATGTAGCAGGCATTGCAAAACAGCTAAACTATCTTAAGTAAACTTTTATTTTCCATTTGCAAAGAAAAACCAAGTAATGCTAATAATCAGATATTAATTCTAAGAACAGGTATTCCAATTTTAAGATTTACTTCATGAGAAAGAGTTGGATGTAACCTCTTCTTAGTCCACTCCCATCCCCCTTCTCTCCTGGCACAAATGTGCTGTCACTGACCAAACAGGGGGGTTACTTTGGAAACATTTTCTCTTCTGTCCTAGGGTAACATTTCTCATTGGCCAGATATCCTTCCCATGTCCCCATCACCACCCCACCTTTTAAAGCAGTATAAATGCAAATGGGTTGAGCGATTTACAGCCCTTTTCACTCATAAAGCAGGAGAAAATTGCTTTTATAGAGAGCTGATTCTCAGTGCTCTTAAAAATTTTCTGATTTTTCCATAAGCAGGCTGTGCTGACCAGGGAGAGGGGACGTGGGCGTAATCCTTCATTAAGTTGACAGCAGAAAAATCACTTGACAATGTCACAGCGTCCAAACTCCAGGCAGTGTGTGAGAGAGGTGACCCTGTCTCTTTATAGGGGAATAGGGAATGGAAGAAGTTGGCTTTTTCTCTGAATGAAAACTAGAAGAAAAGGAAACTTTTAATCTCTTAGCCTGCATCAAGAACTGTACTAAATGCTTTTATTTGCCATTTAGTTATTACGTTGACACTCTATGAAGAAGGTAATAATATTTTCAATTTTATAGATGAAGAAACTGAGGCTTAAGATGTTTAAGATACTTACTAAGGCTACATTGTGGCACCCTTTGACCTAAAACTGCTCATCCCGAACAGTGAACCTGATCATCTAACTGGTTTATTCCTTTGGAGGGGAAGAAGTGCCAGACTAATTCAGACCGGGTGATGATAATGTTCACTTGTTACAAAAAAAATTCAAGAGAAGTTTTAAAAGCTTCTCCCACCTCATAATGCCCAGAGTAAACATTCCTCTAGGTTAATGGGCTATGAGCATTTCATAAAAACTCAATTTATATTGTGACTTGTAACTACACACATGAATATCATTTTTCAAAGTTGTCCATTTCATTAGGAAAATGCTGGTTGGTGCACCACTAAACTGTTTCCGTGATCACTTATATGGTCACCTGCCATCCAAAAGCCACTTCTTAAACCACAAAAATAATAATAATAAAAAAATGTTCAACCCCTACCCTAACCCAGTTTTTAAAATTATCTCTCCAACTGTCTCTGACCTGCCACTAATACTCCTCATTTTAAGACGTAACTGCTGGATCCAGTTTTTCCTTCAGACTACTCTGTTCACCGAAGGCATTTGACCATCATGGGTGAAATTGGAAGAAGCTAAATCCAGAACTTCCCTAAGGAAAGGTTAAGATTTGAACCTGACTTCTCAGAGCCATATATTAAATCTTAATAAAAGGCATAGGCATTTGGTTTGTTTAGTGGATTCCTCTTGTCAGGGTCTTAAACTACATAGACTATTCTGATCCTTTGCTGGAAGATGTCATGGAATTTAAACTTGGAGACACTTGACGAATGTTCTGTGTTGATAGGCAGGCCTGAAAATGGAACAGAAACCAGTGCCTTGTGTAGCTTGATTAATGGTCTCTTGAAGCTATTTCAGTATAGTCGCAGGGGTATCCATAGCTCCTGGGTACAAACTTTAGAGTTCACGATTGTACCATGGGCTTGTTGTGAGGCAGAGGCTCAAGATGTCACCTCATCTCCTTCTTTGTTAAATGATTTATGAGCAGTCTTTGACACTGGCCTCACCATTCTGTTTCCTTAGTTTGCAAAGTGCGTATAATAATCAAGAATAGAGGTGAACTGTGAGGCAGAAATCATCCTGCATCAATGTTAATATAAATGTGTGGCATTCTTTGCTCAACTTGCGTCCCAGACCAAGGTTTAGAACCGAAGGGAATTTACAGTCTTCTTGTTGCTGGCAGGTCCACGGATCACTGGGGCTATGGATTTGTGGCCTCACCAGAGGAAGCCAGCAAACAGAAGCAGAGGTGTCATATGCCTCAGTCTTACCATCAGGCTCTGTTGGAATCCTTTTTGCTTCTTCTCATGGAATTCCATGCATCTTATGAGCTCAATAAACATGTATTTATAAATGTATTAAGGAGTTTGCTTTTAGAAGCAGAAGAAAGGGGCCTTAATTCTGATTAATGTTTAATAGGATAAGAAAATTGAGCTGTGAATTGAGAGGTGCTTTCCTTCGATTTCTGCCTAAAGTAAATGTCCAGAAAAGCTCATTAATACCTTGTTTCTACTTTCCTGAGATTCTCAGGATTTCCTGAGCTGCCATCCCCTCACTCCATCCCAACACTTATGAGTCCATTGATTAATTTTACTTATGTAATTGTTTTAGATACCAGATACTGTGCTATATGCTTCCCAGGAAGGATGTTTTGAACACAGTCTCTTCATACAAGTAATGTAGAGTATAAGAGACATGAAAATAAGTCTGTTATTCAAAGTTGTATCTGAATGAGCAAAAACCTATAAGACAATTATGGGGAAAGGAAGACTCAGCAAAATCTGCCAGAGATATTTCTACTTCCATGGGGATAAATCTTCAGCAGAGCGGTCGTGCCAGTAACATTTACCTGCCTGAATATTTTTCAGAGTGCAGGAACAGGACAAATCCAAGCTGCCATTAGTCTTCCAAGACTGGGACTATTGGAGGAGGATTTAAATGCTATCACTGAGGCTAATCATGAGAATTCACGGTAAATAACTCTGTGCTTCCAAGTGTAATGCAGACCCAAACTAAATGCTTAAGTGACTTTCACCATTAACACAACCATGGCTGGCTATTTTGAAAGCTATCAGTTGTCTTGTTGTGGTAGCCTTCCTCCTAAAACACAGCAAGTCATAGACTAGATCTTGCAGTCCTCCATCTCCATTTTTTTTTATCTGGGCCAGAGAAATCTACCTAGGCTCAGATGCTTCCTCATACTGGTTTCTTACATACGCCATCCTGATTCCTTACCCAACAATCCGCAAAATACTGGCTTGCTACTGCAATATATTTTGCTTTATTGCCTTGGAAATTAATTTCTAAGGTACATAAAAGCTCTCTTACAACTATCTCTTTTTGAATCAAGAGAGATAAATGGTTGAAAAAATATAATGTCATATGTAGAGGCATTCTAGTACAACAATTTCTTGAATTTTACTCAAAATTTGATAGAATCTGAGCCCCCCAAGTATTGATATCTTTGCTTTGTTCACTGATATGTCTCAAACATCTAGAACATTATTTGCCATATAATAGGTGCTCAAAATATTGTTTTAAGACCTTGGTGGAGCACCTCTTATGTATGCATTCCACGCCATTAAAAAAAAAAGTTTGTTGCAAGGAAAGGCATTGAGATTGCCCTTGGGTAAAATATGGAAAAGAAAAATTTCATATCTCTTAGATTCCTTTCTTCTGCTTCCTTATAGAGTAAATGCCCTGTTGCCCATCATATATTTACAGCCCTCATTGTCTCCTTTATTCTTGCTTAAGGAAGGTATAGATCAATCATTTACATAGTAGTTTGAAATTAGGTGAAAAAGTTAATGAACGAAAATGTCTATTTAAAGTAGGTCTAAATAAACATATGTTCCTATAGAATAAGAATTCTCAGCATTGGCATCACTGTAATTGACATTCTGTAAGAGATAATTTTGCTGTGGGGTTCATCCTGTGTATAGTAGGATGTTTCGTAGCATCTCTGGCCTTTACCTACTAGATACCAGTTGCACTTTTACTCACTTCACTCCTTTTTACCTTGTTGTGCCAATCAAAAATGTCTCCAGACGTTGCAAATAGATCCTGGGGGAGAGGGAGCAAAAGATCCTCTTGGTTGAAGACCACTGCTTAAGAGAAATGTATGATTTCCTCAAGACTATTCAAGCCGAGTTTCCTGCTAAAGAAGCTGTAATAGGTACAATAAGGAGGTATTTGTTAGGAGGGACTATGAAATGCTTTTAAGGAGACAGTTTATTTAATTTACCTTTTAGCACAGCTCTTGTTCAGACTCTGTGCTCTTGGGCCTGGGTGGAGGTTGAGTGAATTAAGCATCTATGGGTTACTGGAGGACTTTTTCTGATTGTATGTATGGAACTGGACCTTGCCACCATCCTTAACCTCTATGACCTTGCCCCATTTTTAGAATTGTTGAGACATATTTTCTTATACTTAATAATGACATTATAGTGATGACCTAATTATGACACTATCATGATAATTATAATAATGATAACATTCGTGAGTGCTTTATATGTACAGGCTCTATGTTTAGTACTTTGTAGAAAATAACAATCCTTTCAGCAACCTACCAGGTAGCAGGTAGGGGAGATTATATGCTAATAGTCATCATTATTAATATCTGATTGCAGAAAAAAATCTCCCTGAACAGTTGATATGGGCAGAATACTCTGGGAAATAAAAGGAACTATTTCACACACTGACTGTCTTTAAATAATTGTTAAAACGATTTATTTTATTGTTCATCCTTCTGCATTGTAACTATTTAAATACAGATCTGTCCCTTTCTGCTAGACTCTTCAACCACGTGTGAGGGTCTGACTTATTGCATTTGGTATCCCTAGTTCTTACACATAACAAGTACTTTAATGTGTATCGAATGCGTAAAGAAATGGGTAAGCGAATGGAGGATACGCCATGTTAAAGGAAACAGCCCAAGTGAAGGAAGTTCTGTTGGCTTACCAATTTCCAGATTATTTGATTCAGACATCAAGACTCTTAAAGAAGAGTACCCTCTTCCATATCTCTTGTTGTGGGAATAGAAAGTTCTTAAAGGCTCATTTTATAATGCCATCCTCGTGGGTCAGAATGAAAGAGAGAGTGATGTTTGTGCATCACACATTATGTGGTAATCACATTCTCAGATGTTATCTTATTTTATCATCACATGGTCCCAGATAGGCGAGCATTATTTCTGTCAGTTTGAGGTTTAAACAAATAAGGCTCAAAGAAGCTGTTAAATTTCTTATGTTTCAGATTGATCAGTATCCTTACAGGGTATTTCACTTGTCTTGAATTTTTAATTCATGGTCCAAGATGCACCTCGATCTGACCTCTGCCTTGCCCCCAGAAAACTCTGTCATACAAAATGACTGTGCATTCTATTGTAAGAACCAGATTTCATTGTTGCCTTTTTTTTTTTTTTTAACTAACTGTGGGATTCTTGTATCTCATTTTTCTCATCCTTAAAACATGAACATTGCTCATTTCTGCCATCAGACCATGCCAACTGAGTACTTTGAAATCCTTAAATGAAAGACCCTATATACACAACAAATATGGTATTCCAGTGGCAGTAAACAATAGAAAGGAAATAACTTGGGGTTTAAAGTGTCAAGTTTAATCCTTTGAATCCTTTTATCTCCAAAAAGATCCAGGGCGGATGCATCTTTCCCCAAACTTCCCAAGAACCACACACTAAAGAGTTGGTAATTCTGTTTAGTTCTGCTAAAGATAAAGAGTTAAGTAAATTGCACCAGGATTCCAGCCCATGGCTCCAAGGAGTCTAGGTACATCAAACCAGATGTTCAGACCACTGAGCCATGCCCTCCAGCTGTCCTAGGAAAACATTTTTTAGACTAAGAATGAACATCTTACTTGTCATCATTGAGCTGCATGTAGCTTCCAGCAAAATGAAGGCTGGTACTACTTTTAATTTGTTTTGCTATCGTTAAACTTTCCTGATTCTTATAGTCTACTTCTTTTATGTGTGTGAGAGAAAGCTTTTTAAATCCCACATATTTGCACTCTATTTCTTTCTTGGTATTTTCTTGGGGACAGTTTTAATTGAGCACAATTGGGAATTTGCCCATTAGCCAGCAGAGTCATGAGACTTGTCTTATTTTCCAATAGGAGGAGAAGGCTCAGCAACTGCTTCTTTCTGAAAATGTTCAATATGTTGAAATTTCTGGCCCCAGTTTTGGGGTGTTATCTTCAATTTTGTAGAAAAAATTATTTTGGCCCGTTAGTGTTCCAGAACACCTCTACCTTCTGTGATTCCATCTTTTGTGATGATTGAGACTTTACCAGTATAAAGATGGAACAGCTGGAGCACGGCATTAATAAAAAGCAGAAGAAAACATCTGGATTCATTTAGCTTTTGGACATCTGCCTCTTCCCCTGTGTCTAATCCAGCAGCATGCACAAGTTCTGGGTACCAGGTTAGAGGATGGAATGTCCTAGGACATTGGTGTCTAAGATAGTTTTCTTCTTGATATCTGAAAAGATGAAATCACTTGAAAAGCATTTTTTCCCTTTCAACTAGCAACTGTGCAATAGAAATTAGGTTAAGTTCCAAACCTGTACTTTGTTAAAGCTGATGCCCAACAAAATACATGGGGTAGGTAGCATTCCTCCCCACCCCCTTTTGATGGCAGTTTTGACAATGGAAACATTGTCACCTTAGAAATATGTACCATTGCGTAAAGGCCTTTTATCTCAAGACCAAAATAAATGCTTTTGTGGTTATAAATACACTAAAAGAAACCTCAAGAAAAGCTGGAGCAAATTAGTCAATTGATGTCAAAATGACAGGGGCTGGTATATTTGCTGTCTTTCTGTCACAGCAGGGCTGCAACCTTCTGAGTTCCTTTCTCTTAGCTTCCTTCCTCTTAATGTACGACATTTAACATATTTTTATTTTTTAATGTTAGGTATTGTTTATTTTTATTCTTTGGCAGACTAACTAATTACTTAGAGATAATTTTTGCCCCAAAAGGATGTAAAAAGAGAAAGTATGTCCTTTTACTTTAAATCCTAGGGTTTTCAGGAAATGAAACAGTTTCAATAATGTGCATTTAAAAGAAGTGTAAATCTCTGCTCATTAAATCTATGTTTTGTAGCCTCTTGAATCTTTTGACATCCCTTGTCTGATATCAGTTCATGAAAGGCAATCTTAAGCTTGTATTCCAATATACCAGGAACCACTTTCCATTTCAAAATGGGATGACATTGAAATACTTTACCCTTGCCAACTCATCTGAAATGACAGTTTTGGAAGTTACTGATAGCCTGACAGTGCCCATGTGGGGCAATTAATAACTGAAGACAAATATCTCTAAGGAATGCTGTCTCAATGGCTTGATTGAAGCCCAACTTTCTGAGAGATGGCATTGTGCTGGTGTGCCACATGAGTCCCCCATCACATTTTCCTGGTTTTTTGCCTTCTCACATGTCTCACTCTGCCTCCCACTGTTCTTATATTCTTTATTTAGACTACACGGAAACGTGTGGCCTTTCAGTCAGTCTTATGATTGAGAAATGGTACAAACACCAGAAACCTTAAAAGTATTCCATTATGGGCAATGATAACTTAAAATAAACATGGCAGTTTAATAAACACATTTTATTGCTGAAACTTGCCTCCCCAACTTCCTTTTTACCTCTCCTCTCCATCCTTAATCTATTATTGGTTCCACATTTTATTTGGAGGAGAGGATACTGATACTCACAGGAATCTGAGACCTGCCATTATTTGAGTATGGTAATCAAGATTAAGATGTGTACTTGTGGGGGTGTGTGTGACTTTTTTTCATCTTATTACCGATTGGCATTAAGATTCATTAGGGTATTAACAACAAGCTGACCCTTTCGGTTTCTTTCTTAATATGAAGACAATCTTCGTTATAACCTTATTTGAGGTATTATGGTATATAAAACAGAGCACAAAGCAATTTAATAAGACCTATCATTGCTTTATGAGCTTATGTCCACTGATGCACTTCAACTTCATCTGGTGGAAATAAAGGTTGAATTAAGCATTATAGCACAAGTTTTTTTGCCTTTATTCACTCATTCAAGAAATAGTTAATGAAAAGATAGCCCAATGTGGCAGTAAATTAGAGCACGTTATTACATATACAGAAGAGCTATGTAGAAATTGTCAAGTCTCTTAAATTAGGCCAATGGGATATGCAAAAATTGCAAACAAATAGAACTACAAGAAGGCGATATATGATTCAAAATATCAGCAACCTTTCTGTCAGGTGTTTCAAAATGAATTTTTGGGAGATATAAAAAAATGAACTTAATTAAATAGAAAATACAAGAAAAAAACTCCAGAATCCTTTGCATATCATGAAATTACATTGTTAATCTGGAGTAATTAAGAGATCAAGACCATGACCACTTACAGGCAGAAAGATTCAAGAGACTTCAAACACTGAATATGAAAAAAGTTTAGACACAAGCTTTTGGACATGGAAAGAAAAGCACTTTATTTATGTGAATGTTTGTTATTACCGTTCTCAAATATATGTCTATACTCAATATAGTGTTTCTTCTCTCCAAAAAAACTTATTCGAATCGAGGGTACATTTAAAAAAAAAAAACACAAATATGTGTTATAAACTCTGAGGGTATAACAGTGACAAAAGTCGCTGCTATCATGGAGTTAATCTAATCAGGGAAAATGAGAGAAAAAGTTCCTTGAGCCTATTTATGGGCTGTTTCACAAGTAATAAAAACATACAGAAATGAAATTATTTTATTTGGTAATACATGCTGTAGAACAAATAAATTAAGATTCTCTCATCTCCCTGAGCCTCAGTCTCCTCATCTGTAAAAACGAAAGTGTTGCTTTATGTGTTTTTAAGCTCACTTCCACTTCTAGCGGTGTAATAATCTATTGGACATGCACCTAAATAAAATATACGAGCTCATGTAAATTTAAAAAGATGTATAAACTCATCATTATTCTACTTTTTCTTTATTAGACTTGAAGCACTCAAAGGGGATAGTCACTGACAAGTGTTCCTGGAGAATGAGGGCAGATGACCAGCATCACTTCCACTTCCAAGCTTGGAGGAGAAGCTGGGAACGTAGAGATCGTTCATGTCATTGACCAAGAGCTGACGAGTGGATATAGAGACAGCAGGTATTATAGACTGAATGTTTCTGTGCCCCCCCCCCCTCCGCACTGCCAAATGTGTAAGTTGAAGCCTCTAACCTCACAATGTAATAGTATTTGGAAGTGGGACCTTTGAGAGATAATTAGGTTTAGATGACATCATGAGAGTGGGAATTTCATAATGGGATTAGTGTCCTTATAAGAAGAGGAAGAAAGATCAGAGCTCCCTCTCTCCATTCACACACACTGAGGAAAGGCCATGTGAGCACACGACAAGAAGGCAGCTGTCTACAAGCCGGGGAGCAGGCTCTCACCAAGAACCGAATCTGTCAGCATCTTGGTCTTGGACTTCCCTGGCTGCAGAACTGTGAGAAAAAAATGTCTGTTGTTTAAGCCACCCAGTTGATGGTATGATGTTACAGCAGCCCCAGTAGACTGAGACCAGCAGGTAACAGTGTCAATCAGACAAACAATTAAATAGGAGGATTAGCAGGAGTATAGAGGACTGTGCACCAGACTCAAAAGGCCCCAAACCCAGCCCTACACTTGATAGTTGTGCAACTTTACATCAGTAAGTTAACTTCTGCAAGCCATTCTCCTCATTTTTTAAATGGAGATAGTATTTCATATATAACATTGTTGTGAGGATTTGAGATATATATATAAATAAACTAAAACATGAAAGACTTTTTTTTTTTCATTTTAAGCAAGGAGTTATTGAAAGGAGACAGGCTCTAAGACTCATCAGTAGAAGTCATTTACCTCTGATGCAGAGTGGTGTGATAGAAAGAAAACTATCTTATTACTCGGATCTTGGTTTGAATCCTATTATTTTCTAGCTTCCCACTTCTTAGCTTTTTATCCCATGCAAATAGCGCTCTCTCTCTCTCTCTCTCTCTCTCTTTCTTTCTCTCTCTCTCTCTCTCTCTCCCCCTCTCCCCCTCCCTCCCTCCCTCCCATCATAACAGGTATGGGGTGATCTCATTTTGATTTTTATTTGCATGTCCCTGGTGATTAGTGATGTTGAGCATCTTTTAGTATATGTATGTCTTCTTTGTATGTCTTCTTTGGAGAAATGCCTATTCAAGTCCTTTGCACATTTTTGAATAGGGCTATTATTATTATTATTTTGCCGTTGACTTGTATGAATTCCTTTTATATTTTTGGATATTAACGCCTTATCAGATATATCATGTGCAAATATTTCTTTCGTTCTGTAGGTTGCCTTTACACTCTATTGATTGTGTCCTTTGCAGAAACTTTTTGTTTGCTGTAGTCCCACTTGTCTAGTTTTGCTTTTGTTGCCTGTGTTTTTGGGGTCATATTCAAGAAGTCATTGCTAAGACCAATGTTATAAAACTTTTCCTCATGTCTTCCTATAGGAGTTTTATGGTTTCACTTCTTGCATTTACGTACTTAATCCATTTTAAGTTGATTTTTGTGCATGATGTAAAGGGTCCACTATCATTCTTTTGCATGTAGATATCCAGTTTCCCCAATATCATTTGTTGAAATGAATATCTATTCCTTTTTATGTAGACTTGGAACCCCTGTGAAAGGTGATTTGACCATATATTTGTGGGTTTATTTCTGAACTCTCTATTCTGTTTCATTGGTCTATATGATTGTCTTCATGCTGGTATCATATTGTTTTGATTATTGTAGCTTTATAATATGTTTTGAGGTCAGGAAATGTGATGCCTCCAGCTTTGTTCTTCTTTCTCAAGATTGTTTTAACTATTCAAGGTCCTTTGTAGGTCCATATACATTTTAGAGTTGTTCTTTATATTCTTCAAAAATGCCATTAGACTATATCATTCTATTTTCTTCTGGCCTACAAATTTTCTGCTGAGAAATTCACTGAGAATCTTATAGAGGCTCCTTTACATGTGATGAGTTGCTTTCTTCTTGCTCCTTTTAAAATTCTCTTTGTCTTTGACCTTTTACAATTTAATTATAATATGCCTGGGTGTGGACTCTTGCTTCATTCTTGTTGAAATCTATTGAGCTTTTTGAAACTTTGTGTACATTTTCTTCCTCGGCTTTGAGATGTTTTGGACACTATTTCTTTGAATATGTTTCTGCCTCTTTTTCTCCCTTCTCTTCCATCCCTCTTCTTCCTCCTCTTCCTCCATCTTCTTGGACTCACATAATGCATATATTGCTCAATTTGATGGTGTCCTTCTCTCCACTCCTTTTCATTCTTTTTTCTTCCTATTTCTTTGTTCTATTCTCATTTTGTTCGTGTATTGTTTTTTTTCTGAACTCGTTGAACATTTTTTTTTTTTTTGCATTTTATTTCATTATTAGTTTCAAGTATACAGTACATTGGTTAGACATGTATATAATTTATGAACTGATACCCTGGATTACTCTATCACCCGTCTAACTCTACAATGTTAAGCATCTTTACGCAAATTATTTTGAATTATTTGTCAGATAATTCATAAACAGTCATGTACCATATACTGATGTTTCAGTCAACAACGGACCACATATATGGCAGTGGTCCAATAAAATTGTAATGAAACTGGAAAATTTTTATCACTAGTGACATCATAGCCATTGTACATCATAGTGCCACACATTACTCACATGTTTGTGGTGATGCTGGTATAAACAAACCTATTGTACTGCCAATCATATAAAAGTATAGCATATATAATTATGTATAGTATATTGATAATGTTAATAACAACTTTATTACCAGTTTATGTGTTTACAATACTTTTAATTGTTATTTTATAGTGTACTCTTTCTAGTTATTAAAAAATGTTTGCTGTAAAACAGATGTTGTGTTACACTGGCAATGCCTTTATACATCTCATGTTTACTTGTCTCTTGATTGCATTATTTTCTCTTGTACTTGATTCAAGTTTCTGTTTTTTTGTACAGTAACATATTGTACAGGCTTGTAACCTAGGAGCAATAGGCTATACCATATAGCCAAGGTGTATTGTAGGCTATATCATCTAGGTTTGTGTAAGTATTCTCCATGATGTTCACACAATGGCGAAATTATCTAGTGACATATTTTTGTCATTAAGCAGTTCATGACTGTACTTCAGTTTCTGTAGAATTAGTTTTTGGAGACATATTTTGTTCATTTGGATGCGCCATGTTTCCTTGTTTCTTTATGTGTCTTGTAAGTTTGTGCTGCTATCTGCATATTTGAAAAAAACTGCCACCTCTCACAATCTGTATGGACTGGCTTTGTATAGAGAAAGACCTTCACCA
The DNA here is from genome assembly GCF_000151845.1 of Pteropus vampyrus. NCBI lineage: Eukaryota > Metazoa > Chordata > Mammalia > Chiroptera > Pteropodidae > Pteropus > Pteropus vampyrus. Next base: position 210,504 of record NW_011889131.1, on the reverse strand, counting down.
CTCAGCATGGCTAGCTAGAGATTATGGGGGCTTCTTAAACCTTTTCTGTGGATGAATCGTCCCTAGGCTTGGGTATGTAAATTCCCAGTTTGAAGGATTTGCTGATTCCTTCTTTCAGAAACTTGTAATCTCTTGCTCCCTCTTATGTCTGTCTATAGTACCGCAGGTTCTCCGGAGCTGCTGCAAACTGTCCAGCTTTCTATTGTTCTCAGCAGCCCCCAGGGCTTCTAGAATATGCCAGGTCCCATCAGTGCTCCAAATAGGTGAGACAGAAACTGGTTCCTCGGGCAGTCCTTTGAAAAGCCAGAATGTTGGACGCATTCTTTCCTACCCCAGGTAGCAGCTGGTTGTTACAGGTTTTTCCTGCTTATCCTGAGTTCAGCCGGGAGGAGAGACTATGGTGAGTAGTGTGTGCTAGCCTAGAATGCCACCTTTGTTCTTGGTGGCCCCCAGCCTGGAACCCTTTCCTTTCAGCAATGAGATTCAGGCAAGACAGAAGCTCGTCCCTCATGAGGCCCTCAAAATGTCTGAACAGTCCACTGTTTTTTCCCCTCTCCCTGGAGAAGCCAGTTACTGGGAGTTTCCTCTCAACTCCCCTGCACTGTGCTGGTGGGAGGGACTGTGATGAGAGAATGTCATGAATTTTCCTACCAGTTTTGATGCAGCTGGTTTCACACTCACCTAGGGTGCAAGTCCCTCTTAACCTGGTTTTGGATTTCTCACAAAAGACATTGGTTTACACATTGTTGCTCAGTTGGTATTTCCATGGTGGAAGAAAGAGCTGGTATTCATATTTCTCTATCTATCTGACATCCCCTTTTATTTTGCTATTTATAAGTTTAGCAAATTTTAGCAATCACTTTTTAAGAAGCATTTGATTAACATTTGGTACCATATATAAACTTAGTTAAAGTTTTAAAAATTATTTTAAGCTGCATTTGTCGTTTTAATATATTTTTACATGTTTTAATTTTCTGACAAACCCTCCCAAATTCTTAAGATGATTTTATAATTTAATAAATAAATTTTTCTCAGAAGATCTCTTAACTTGTAATTATATATGAACTTTATGAGATTTTGAAACTTAAAATATTCATTATTCAATTATAAATTATACGTTTGGAATCCTAACACTGAACAGTCAAATTCTCTTTATATTGCATCTAAATACCTAACGCCTGTCTTTTAGAACTATAGATTTTTAATTCTACTAATACTTGAAAAATGGGAATCGATTATATGTGATGCTTCCAAGCAGTTGTTATCTGAGATTTTTCTCAGATAGCTTGCCTTCTCCCAACACAAAATGTAACCTATTGCTTTATGGAACTGAGCAAACCTTGCATGACTTGGCCTTGAAATATGCTGTTTCCTACTGTCCAGTAATTTAGAGATTGGGTATTTCCTAAATTGGGTTTTGCACTTTGTGGCTTCAAAATTAAGCTGCTACGATTCCAGATTTTCACGCTTTTCTTTTATTCTGTTACCCAGAATTAGGGACACAAATTAGGGGGGATTTTGTTCTTATAACTGGTAGCTAAACCTGAAGTTTTAGAGCTAAATCTGAACTCGTTCTCTTTTATCTGATGTCAGTGGGACAGTTTTCGTGGTTTTGAGATATTCAAGGGTAGTGTTCATCACCTTCTTGGCTGTTTCCAGCACTTAAGAATCTTGAAAGAATAGCCTCACTTCCCTTCTGCCCTCAGTGGCAGGCAGACCTCAACTCCTTCTCTAGATTAAGGTAGACAGAAAAATATCTTCAATATACTTTTAATTTCCCTGCCATGTCCTTTCAAAAATCTCAGCTTACCATTAATGTTCCCACACCACACCATTGTTTTATTTAAATTTCATTTTTTTTTTCTTTTGCTTTAGACTTTTTTTTTCCCCATTATTATAAAGTCTTGGTTGAAATGATCACTTTTTCTCAAAATTCTGTTTACCCTCTGTGATGGTTAATTTTGTATGTCTACTCTACTAGGCTAAGGGATGCCCAGATAGCCAGTAAACATTATTTCTAGGTCTGTCTGTGAGGCTTTTCCTGGAACAGATTAACATTTGAATAGTAGACTGAGTAAAAATTACTCTCACCAATGTAGGTGGACATCATCTAATCTGTTGAGAGTCTGAATAAGAACAAAAAGGCGAAGTAAGGGAGAATTTTCTCTCTCTGCTTGAGCTTAAACATCCATCTCTCTTTTCCTCAGATGTAGGCACTCCTGGTTTCTTCGTTTACAGGCCTTCAGACCTCACTTGGGCTTATATCGTAGACTCCCATGATTCTCAGGCCTTTAAATTTGGACTGAATTATACGATTGGTTTTTCTGGTTCTCCAGCTCAAAGATGACAGAGCATGGGACTTCCTGACCTTCATATACAGATATTGGTATTGAGTTTGACGCTAGTAGAACAGAATTTTAAGGATGAGTTATCTGAATTTGTTTTGGGGTTTCTGGAATTAAATCTCAAATCCTATTAGTTTTAAGGATTCTAATGACTCTATTTCTAGTAGTAAAGAGTGCATTAATAGTCCATGACATGAATTCTTTATAGAGGTATGTCAAATATCTTCATTGAATACTCCTAATCAACCATTTATAAGAAGCAAGGAGCTAAATAACTATCAAAAGTATTTTCAAATATATTTGGTCGACTGAGGAATATAATGATGTTGGTTTGTTGCTCCTAATGTCACTGGATGAAATGATGGAAGAAAAGGATAAACTCAAGAATTCTAATTTCCAGCTCAGGTGCCATATAATGACCCTAGAGCTTCTATGTGTGCCCTGAAGAAGAGCCTATCTCATATAAGTGTTAAAAATCAAGTGCAGAACCTCATCTCTGTGATTGGTTGAGTTATAAGGCAAGTTGAACTTTCAGCCTCACAAGTGTCTACTGTTAACGCGAGGATGCTGACTGAGGAAGACTGGCACCTATAAGCTGAGGTGGAAATGTATGGGAAGACGCTGATGAAACTGGGGACGTTGAGCACTTAAATTTTGATTAGTTTTCTTTGCCAGTGAAAGAAGTCTCTTCACCTCCAGAATTATACTCTCCACCCAGAGTAGTAGCAGTCTTTCTACCTTCATTTGAGGAGATTAACTGCATTGCCTGAGGAAATGGTAATGGCCACCTTTGAGGCAGTTACTATGCAAGACCATGCTGAGTCTCCTCAGTACTCACCCCCACCACCCCTCTTTGCTTCTAGACCTATAACTGGACTCAAATCCCAGCAGGACCTTGAAAATGAGGTACAAAGTGTGACCCATGAGGTAGCACAATGCACTTCAAAAAAAAACTACTTAATTTTTATAATTTATACAAGCAGAAAACCAGGGAATGAATGGCAATGAATACTAAAGGTGTGAGATAATGGTGAAAGAAACATGAAGTTGGATTAGGCAGGATTTATTGATAGAGGTCTGCATTTAATGTTACAGCTCAGGAAGTTGGGAAAGGCTCTAACAGTTTAATTCTTTGGCTGAAACATGGACCAAGAGGTGGTCCATGTGAACAGGTTGGAAATGCCTTCACTATCCTACCTCAGGAATGCCTCCAGCTCTGTGTTGTAATTTAGTTCTGAGGGATCTTGATCATCTTTCTGTTCTACAAGATACCATTCTGGTCTATGACCTTGATGACATTATGTTGATTGGACCTAGTGAGCAAGAAGTAGCCACTATATAAGATTTATTACTAAGATATTTGCTTGTCAGAGGGTGAGAAATAAACTAAAATTTAGGGGCTTTTTATATCAGTGGAATTTCTAGGGGCCCAGTGGTGTGGGGCATATTGAGATATCCCTTCTAAGATGAAGGATAAACTGTTGCATCTGGCCCCTCCCATAACTAAGAAAGAGGCACAATGACCCTAGTGACCCTCTTGGGGACACAAATATCTTCACATATTTTGTCTGTTCAGAGAGGCCTATTCACATACCTCTTCCCCAAATTTCTTTGTCACCAATTTTTCAATCATGTTTCTTCTGAGGTCTTGACCACCCAACCGAGCCATTGGCTACAGCTTATAAATCAATACATCCAGTCATCTCTCCTTCTGAGCAAAAATGCACAGTCAGATGCATTACCTGAAGTTCTGCCACTAGGAGGATTTTCTTTCACCACTGTCCTTCAGGGATGTCCCAGAGAGGAGTTGTGTGGCTACAGTTGTCTACTGTTCATGCAGATCCATCTATAAACCATGTTTAGGTCCTCTCTTCCTTTGCCACTGATCATAGGGCACTCCCCATGAAGCCATAGGTGCAGGCCAGGAGAGAAAAGGCAGTGTAGCAAGAATAGAAACCATGGGCATTTGCACCGCCTCATATAACTTACTTGTGCCTTGAGGGCCTTCTAAAGCCTGATTAGATATATATCACTTATATTTGGTGATGGAAGGTTGCTCTACATGCTCAATATTATGGCTTGGTGGGTCAGATAGCATCTACTTCATGAGAAGCAGCTCAGGTTTCATGGTAACTTGGTGGCCCATGGCTAAGTGCTCATTCTCTGCTAAGGCCCGGTAGCAGATCAAAAGCTGTTTCTCCAAAGGAGAATAATTATCTGCAGATGGTGGCAGGGCCCTTCCTCAAAATCTTAAAGATATGCACTGCAATTCACCTATAAGGGTCTGCTAAAGGATCAAAATAGCATCTGTATTTGTCACCGATACTTCAAGCACCATTAGATCTGCTGAACATATGACCCAAGTGGCAGAGCAGCTTACACAGCAGCCTGGACCAATTGCCAGCCTGCTGTTCTGGGCCTCACTCAAAGCTAGCATCTTTTTTGGTCACTAAATAAACAGGTTGGAGCAATACATTCAAATGAAAATTATGTTGCCTCCAAGAGATGACTCCAAAGGTGACCTCAGCAGAGGAGGATTTTAACAATCAAGAGAATACCCATTCTCTGGATTCTAGTCAACTCCTTTTGCAAGCACCCATACCCAATAGTCTCATGAACATATTGGCTGTGGTGGCAAGGATGAAGGATTATGCATGGACTCAGAAACATTGACTTCCACTCACCAAGGCTGATCTGGCCTTTGCCATAGCTAAGTGCCCAATCTGCTAGCAGCAGAGATCGACATCGAGCCTTCAATATCACACCATTCCCCAGGGTGATCAACCAGTTACCTGGTGGCAAGTTGAGTACATTGGACCTCTTCCAACGTAGAAGGGGCAGAGTTTCATCCTTACTGTAATAGATACACTAGATATGGATTTGTCTTCCCTACTCACAATGCTTCTGTCAAAACTAATCATCTGTGGACTTATAGAATGCCTTGTCCAGTGTCATAGTATTCCACAAAGCATTTCTTTTGATCAAGGAACTTATTTCACAGCAAAAGAAGTACAGCAATGGGCCAATGATGATGTAATGCATTGGTCTTACCATGTTCGCCACTATTCTAAAGCAGCTCACTTGATAGAAAGATGGAATGGTCTTTCAGAGACTCAGTTACAGTGCCAGCTAGGTGACAATACTGTGCAGGGCTAAGGTAAATTTCTCCAGAAGGCTGTATATATCTTCTGAGTCTGCATCCAATATATGGTGCCGTTTCTCCCATAGCCAGGATTTATATAGGTCCAGGGATTAAAGGGTGGAAATGGGAGTGGCATCATTCACTCTTACTTCTAGTGACCCCTTAGCGAAACTTTTGCTTCCTGTTTCCATGACTGTGTGATTTGCTGGCCTAGAAGTCTTAGTTTCAGAGAGAAACAACAATGATTTAATTGAACTGGAAGTTAAGACTGCCACCAGGCCTCTCTGGGCTTCTGTTGCCTCTGAATTAACAAGAAATAGAGAGAATTAAGGTGGTGGCTGGGGTGATTGACCCTAAATTCCAGGAGAAATTAAACTCTTACTCTAAGGAAGAGTACATCTGGAATACAGGAGATCCCATAGAGTGTCTTTTAGTATGACAATGCCCTGTGATTAAGGTCAATGGGAAACTATAACCCAATCCCAGGGGGACCAGTAATGGCCCAGACCCTTCGTGAATGAAGGTGTGGGTCGTCCCCCAAGGTGAAGAACCACAAACAGCTGAGGTGCTTGCTGAAAGCAAAGGGAATACAGAATGGGTAGTAAAAGAAGGTAGTTATAAAAACCAGCTATGAACATGTGACCAGTTACAGAAGCAAGGACTGTCATTGTCATGAGTACTTTATCCTTATTTTATTATAAATATGTTTGTGTATGTATACATATATCAAGCAAAGAGCTTTGTTTTCTTTCCTTTCTTATTACTTTATCATGTAATACGAGATGTATTGACTTTATGTCAGTATTGAAGTATTGGTAATTTTACATCTTAGTTTTAAGTTACAGGATATCGGGAGAAGAATAAACATCACTCGAGGACTTTGCGTCCTCTTCTGGGGAAAGGATTAGTGCAATTTTGGTTGTCAGCAGGATAGTTGTATCATGTTAGGTGGTATTATGATCTTGTTAATGTCTTTATTTGGACATTAAGTATGGTTTAAGATGTAAATATGGATACCAAGTTGACGAGGGGTAGACATGTGACTACAATTACTCCATTTGTTTTTCTTGTTTTTCAGCTTGCAGACAGCAGATTGTGGAACATTTCATACTCATGCGAGTCAATTCATATTATAAATATAGATATTTATATATGCTATTGCTTCAATGTCTCTCTGGAGAAGTCAGAATAATATACTTTCATATAATAACCCAGTTATTCTTCGTTGATCTGAATTATAGTGAAAGATGTATTTTTTTTTTCTATTTTTTTTTTTCCTGAGAATTAAATTGATCTTAAGGCAACTCAGGAATAAACCTGATATATCTGATTTTAGAACTGAACCTCAAGTTGATCCTTCTCCTCCATATTATTAATTGTATTATATCATTAAATTTTGTTTCTCTAGTAATTTCTATGTCCTCATCATCGATAGCTTTCATAATTACTAAACTAAAGTCATACATAAATTTTACAAAGTCATTCTTATCACATGCGGGATTCTCTAAGTGCAATAAATATCTCATTTCAAAACCTCTCATCCATTATTTGTTCTCCCTAGTACATAAAATGGTAGCCTCTAGTTATGGAAGCAAAACAGTATTTGAAAAATAATTTTAATTTGAGTTAATTCATCTTTTTAATATATATTTTATTATAATAAAAGAAACGTTATAGAGGCGTACATGATGACCATGTATACTAAATATAAGTACTATGAGCATTCAGAAGGAAGTGGAATAATGTATGGCCTTAGTGAGGAAGTAAGATTCAAGCAGGAAGGATGGCAAGATTCAGAAAGGCACAAAAACTTAGGACGGTGTGAACAAAAATTTGAAGATTTGAAAGCATAAGGTGAGGTTTGAAGAAAGCTAACCTGTTTGGCTAGATCAAAACATTTGAGGAGGATTGATTTAATCTGTAAACCTGTAAGAGTTCAGATGGAAGAGGAGCAGAATTCTAGAGATGATCAAATTGTTAATGCTTGAAGCACTGAAGACTGAATGGCGTTGATCTCTATAAAAGGGAAGTTCGGTATGTGGGGAGAGCAAGTGGGTAAAGAGCAGGTTGGACTCTGTGGTGTTAGTCTCAGTGGTGTTAAGCCATCCTGTTTGAGATAGTTTATAAATGAAAAACCAGGCAGACTAGATGAAAAGGGGACTGTTGAGGGGTTTATCAGTGGATGTGCTATCTACAGGCATTTTTATAAACTCATTGTGTCTTGCTAGTGTAAACTTTAAGAAAAAAATCTGTTGCCTTTCTTTCTCATTTTCATACTGCTTTGCTGCTCACCAGGAATTTTATGGTGCTCATACAGAAAAGCTCAAGTCATGATGGGCATACCAAGAGCAAGAAATGAATCTGATGTTAAATCTGGGTTTGGCTTGCATGTAGAGATGAAGAGATGTTCTTGTTCAAGTCTGGTATTTGCTTAGATGTTGAAGTCCCAATGTTTCAAGCTCAGCTCAAAACCCTTTGGTGTGTTTTGAGTTTGGCTCTTGGCAAGGCATGATTTCCTGTTTCTAAGAAAAAAGACTCATGAGAGAGCCTCAATAAAGCTTCTTGGACATCAAAACAACATTTTGATGAATTAATTGTAAATGAATCAGAAACATATGGATTCATTCTCTTGAGACACACATGTGTTTAAAGTGGGGGATGCTTGTTGCTTGGGGGTAAATGTGTTTTGGGTTTTATCAAATGCAAAAAGCTTTGGGGGGAAAAAAAGAGCAAAAACGGTAAATTGGAACCTCTGCCTTTCCTTTAAATAGACAGGCCCATTTACAATTTTATTTACTGCCACCTATTGTTGTTCCAGAAGAAATTTAGCAGTCATGACTAATCACAACCAGCCAGGCCTAGCAGTTTATGTCATTACATACAAAAATACCTTGGAGATTTTGCAGGTTCGGTTCCAGACCACTGAAATAAAGCAAATATCGCAATAAAGCGAGTCACACAAATTTTTGGTTTCTCAGTGCATATAAAGTTATGTTTATGCTATACTGTAGTTTATTAAGTACACAATGTATATGCTTTAATTAAAAAATACTTTATTGGTAAAAAAAAAATAACAAAAAACAAAAACGCTAACCATCATCTGAGACTTTAGAGACTTTTTGCTGTTGGAGTGTCCTGCCTCAATGGTGCTGGCTGCTGACTGATCAGGGTGGTGGTTGGTGAAGGTTGGAAGGGCTATGGCAATTTCTTAAAATCATACAACAATGAAGTTTAACACATTGATTGACACTTCCTTTCACAAACCATTTCTCTATAGCATGTGATGCTATTTGATAGAGTTTACCAGCAATACAACTTCTTTCAAAATTGAGTATTCTCTCAAGCTCTACTACTGCTTTATCAACAAAGTTTATGTAATATTTTAAATACTTTGGTATCATTTTAACAATTTTCACAGCAAACCACTTTTAAAAAAAGAAAAAAGAAAGAAAGAAAGAAAGGAAGTACTTTCTCTGCTCATCCATAAGAAGCAACTCCTCATTTGTTGAAGTTTTACCTCAAGACTTCAGCAGTTTAGTCACATCTTCAGGTTCCACTTCTAATTCTACGTTTCTTACTGTTACCACAACATCTGTAGTTACTGAAGTCTTGAACCCCTCAAAGTCATCCATGTTGATATTTGACCTCTTTCTGTGGATCACGAGTGTTTTTAATGGAATGATGAATACTTTTCAGAAGGTTTTCAATTCACTTTACCCAGATTTAATCAGAAGAATCACTATCTATGGCAATGATAGTTTTATAAAATGTATTTTTTAAATAATAAGACTTGAAAGTCAAAATTACTCCTTGATCTGTGAGCTGCAGAATGGTTGTTGTGTTAGCAGGCATGATAACAACATGAATCTTTTTGTACGTCTCCATCAGAGCTGTTGGATAACCAGGTGCATTATTACTAGTGAGTGGTAATATCTTGAAAGGAATCTTTTCTTTCTGAGTGATAGGTCTCAAATGTGGGCTTAAAATATTCAGTAAACCATGTTATAAATGCATATGCTGTCATTCAGGCTTTGTTTTCTTCATAGAGCACAAGCAGAGTAGATTTAGCGTAATTCTTAAGGGCCTTATAGGGTTTTCAGAATAGTAAATGAGCACTAGCTTCAACTTAAAGTCACCAGCTGCAGTAGCACCTAATGAATGTCAGCCTGTCTTTTGAAGCTTTGAAGATTTCTCCTCTCTAGCTATGAAAGTCCTAGATGGCATCTTCTTTCAATATAAGGCTGTTTCATTTACATTGAAAATCTGTTTTGTGTAGCCACCTACATTAACTATCTTAGCTAGATCTTCTGGATAACTCGCTGCAGTTTCTACATCAGTACCTGCTGCTTCACCTTGCACTTCTATGTTATGGAGACCATTTCTTTCCTTAAACTAAACCTCATGAACCAACCTCTGCTAGCTCCAAGCTTTTCTCTTGCAGCTTCCTCACCAATCAAAGCCCTCATAGAATTGAGGAGAGTTAGGCCTTGCTCTGGATTAGGCTTTGGCTTAAGGGAATATTGTTGCTGGTTTGATCTTTCATCCAGACCACTGAAATTTTCTCCATATCATCAGTAAGGCTGTTTTACTTGCTTATCATTCATGCATTCACTATAGTAGAACTCTGAATTTCCTTCAAAAACTTCCCTTTGTATTCACTACTTGGTTAACTGTTTAGCACAAAAGGCCTAGTTTTTGGCCTCTTTTGGCTTTTGACATGCCTTCCTCACTAAGATTAATCATTTCTAGCTTTTGATTTAAATTGAGAAACGGGCAACTCTTTGTTTGTTTGTTTGTTTATTTATCTATTTATTTTAACTTGGACACTTAGGGACCATTGCAGAGTTATAAATGGGCCTAATTTCAATATTATTGTGTCTCAGCAGTAGGGAGACCCAGAAGGAGGGAGAGAGATGTGGGAAAGGCCAGTCAGTGGAGCAATCAGATGTGTAACATTTATCAATTAAGTTCACCATCTTATATGGGTGTGGTTCATGGAGCCCCAAAACAATTATAATAGTGTCATCAAAGATCACTGATGTACAGATCACCATCACAAATATAATAATGAGAAAGTTTAGAATATTGTGAGAATTACCAAAATGTGATATAGAGACACAAAGTGAGCAAATGCTGCTGAAAAAAAATGGTGTGATTGACTTGCTCCACTCAGGGTTGCCACAAAACTTCAACTCATAAAAAATAAAGCAATATCTGTAAAACATAATAAAGCAAAGCACAATAAGATAAGGTATGCCTGTAGTTATCAGCCTTAGCGGCATGAGAACCTAGGAAAGGCATTTGAGGCTTAGGAAAAAATAGATCTTGTTTTCATGTTTTTAGCAGAGTTCGAATTTGACTATCTAGTGAGAATTATTGTCTCATAAATAACTTGTAAATCTACTCATTTTTTATTGAATACTCTTTTGCTCTCTTAAATGTTATGGCTGAAATACAAAAAAGTTTTCTGGAAATCCTGCTTCAAAAACTAATGGAACTACAATGAGATATCACTTCACACGTATTAAGATGGCTCCTTCACAAAAGCAGTAAATAACAAGGCCTGGCGAGGATGTGGAGTAATTGGAACCCTTGCGCACTATTTGTGGGAATTCAGAATGGTGCAGCTGTTATGGAAAACAGTATGGCAGTTCTGCAAACAAATTAAAATAGAATTACACATGATCTAGAGTTCCACTTTTAGATATATTCCCCCAGAGAATTGAAAGCAGGGACTTGAAGAGATATCTGTATACTCAGATTCATAGCAACATTATTCACAATAGCCAAAAGGTGAAAGAAACTCAAGTGTCAATTGACAGATGAATGGAAGAAGAAATTGTGGTATATACACTACAAAGAAATATTATTCAGCCTTAAGGAAGGAAATTCTGACACATGCTACAACATGGAAAAACCCTGAGGACATGATGCTAAGTGAAATAAGCCAGTCACAAACAAATACTCTGAGTCCACTTATATGTAGTATCTAGAGTAGTCAAAATAAAAATGCAGAAAGTAGAATAGTGAATGCCAGGGGCTGCAGGAAGAGGAAAATGGAAGTTGTAGAAAATGAGCACAAGAGTTTCAGTTTTGCAAGTTAAAAATAATTCCGGAGACGGATGATGATGATATTTTCACAACAGTCTGAATGTACTTAATGCTGCTGAACTGTATGTACACTTAAAAATGGTTTCGATGGTAAATTTTATATTATGTATATTTAGATACAATTAAAAAAACAACAATATAAGAGGTTTTCATTTGAATACTGTTGACCAGAATAGTCTGAAGTACATATGATGTCTGCAGTCCTAGAGATTTTGTCCTCTGGCTCAGTGGAGTCCAATTTTTAAATTAGAAGGATTTAGTTACACCTATGAGCAGATTACCCCTTCCCCCCCAACACCCACCTACCCACCCATCGCATACCTTCTGCCCTAACCGCCTCAGACTAAAAGTTCTGTTATATTTCCCTGGCCCCAAAGTCTGTGCTTGGTATTCAATTTAGTGAGCTGGAAATTCACCTAGAAATTAATTTTATGTTTGGTAAAGGAAGCATATTTTGATTTGACAAGTTCTGCTCCTGTGAGGGTGGTCCTATTTCTTTCTGCATATTATGCAACTTATATGAAGTCCTAATGGAATTATCTATGTACAGGGAATAAAGGAGAATGTTGTTTCTTGGTTAAGTCTTATGAAGGGCAATTTCACCACTGCGTAAAACATACTCTGAATGTTTCTTTCCCACTTATA
>NW_011889131.1:190390-198211 GCF_000151845.1 Pteropus vampyrus | reverse complement strand
TAAAAAATAAAGCAATATCTGTAAAACATAATAAAGCAAAGCACAATAAGATAAGGTATGCCTGTAGTTATCAGCCTTAGCGGCATGAGAACCTAGGAAAGGCATTTGAGGCTTAGGAAAAAATAGATCTTGTTTTCATGTTTTTAGCAGAGTTCGAATTTGACTATCTAGTGAGAATTATTGTCTCATAAATAACTTGTAAATCTACTCATTTTTTATTGAATACTCTTTTGCTCTCTTAAATGTTATGGCTGAAATACAAAAAAGTTTTCTGGAAATCCTGCTTCAAAAACTAATGGAACTACAATGAGATATCACTTCACACGTATTAAGATGGCTCCTTCACAAAAGCAGTAAATAACAAGGCCTGGCGAGGATGTGGAGTAATTGGAACCCTTGCGCACTATTTGTGGGAATTCAGAATGGTGCAGCTGTTATGGAAAACAGTATGGCAGTTCTGCAAACAAATTAAAATAGAATTACACATGATCTAGAGTTCCACTTTTAGATATATTCCCCCAGAGAATTGAAAGCAGGGACTTGAAGAGATATCTGTATACTCAGATTCATAGCAACATTATTCACAATAGCCAAAAGGTGAAAGAAACTCAAGTGTCAATTGACAGATGAATGGAAGAAGAAATTGTGGTATATACACTACAAAGAAATATTATTCAGCCTTAAGGAAGGAAATTCTGACACATGCTACAACATGGAAAAACCCTGAGGACATGATGCTAAGTGAAATAAGCCAGTCACAAACAAATACTCTGAGTCCACTTATATGTAGTATCTAGAGTAGTCAAAATAAAAATGCAGAAAGTAGAATAGTGAATGCCAGGGGCTGCAGGAAGAGGAAAATGGAAGTTGTAGAAAATGAGCACAAGAGTTTCAGTTTTGCAAGTTAAAAATAATTCCGGAGACGGATGATGATGATATTTTCACAACAGTCTGAATGTACTTAATGCTGCTGAACTGTATGTACACTTAAAAATGGTTTCGATGGTAAATTTTATATTATGTATATTTAGATACAATTAAAAAAACAACAATATAAGAGGTTTTCATTTGAATACTGTTGACCAGAATAGTCTGAAGTACATATGATGTCTGCAGTCCTAGAGATTTTGTCCTCTGGCTCAGTGGAGTCCAATTTTTAAATTAGAAGGATTTAGTTACACCTATGAGCAGATTACCCCTTCCCCCCCAACACCCACCTACCCACCCATCGCATACCTTCTGCCCTAACCGCCTCAGACTAAAAGTTCTGTTATATTTCCCTGGCCCCAAAGTCTGTGCTTGGTATTCAATTTAGTGAGCTGGAAATTCACCTAGAAATTAATTTTATGTTTGGTAAAGGAAGCATATTTTGATTTGACAAGTTCTGCTCCTGTGAGGGTGGTCCTATTTCTTTCTGCATATTATGCAACTTATATGAAGTCCTAATGGAATTATCTATGTACAGGGAATAAAGGAGAATGTTGTTTCTTGGTTAAGTCTTATGAAGGGCAATTTCACCACTGCGTAAAACATACTCTGAATGTTTCTTTCCCACTTATACTTATAAGCACTTTATCTTCATTCAAGAAAAATGGAAAAAAAATGTATGGTTTATGGATAATATGATTGATTTATAAAATAGCTTATTCAAAAAAGGATTTGAAATAAATTGCAAATAAGAGAATGTAAAAAGAGAAAAATAAGTTGGTGGTAAAGTTAAGACTAGCATAAACAGTCCACGCACTAGCTCTATTATTAAGTTTGGCTCTGGACTTCCTAACCAATAAAGCAAAGAGTCAAATACATATTAGGAGATTCACAGAAATGAATCTTGTTCCATCCATGACAAGAGGCCTCTTAAAATAAGTATACTAGGGATGTTAGTTTAATTTTATTTTAATCTTTATTTTTACTTACTTCAACTCACTAACAAAATGTGTCTGGTTCTGTAAAGTGGCTGAGAGACCCCTGGTTTACCAGCTTTAACAGATGACAGGGAAATTGATACAGTTTATGAATTATCTTTTTTTGGAATCATCAAGATCTTTGCTTCTCCCTTTATTCCTTCGACCTCTTTTAATCGTCCATTTTTTTTTTTTTAAGTACTATCTCCTAGAAAGGAAATAAGGATTATATACATAAGTGGAAATAAAATTCAAGTTTGTTCATTTTTTTGTTTGTCTACCTAATTTCTTAAATAAAGTCTCGATTTTAGTTCTTGGTTCTTCCTGTTTTAAATATTTAACTCGAGGCTTAAATAACTAGATGACTTTCGGACCTTCTCTGATCCTGATTATGTGCTATGTTAGCAATTGGTAGATCGGCAGAGTGGAAATGGCGTTAGAATAAGATTTAGCTAGAGCTAGCACATGGTGTGAGAAGTTACCAGCTTGTCTGTGCCTCTTTTACAGTCTCTAACACAGGGAAGGTGAGACTGATAGTCTTCTAGGTCCTTCTCAGCTCTACAATATACTAATTGCCTAATCTTGCTATTCAAAATAGACCTAAGAACGTGGAAATCACTTTTGGTGTAGTGTTATCTTTCAATAATCTCTTTTTAATCATCTCTGGTTAGGAAATGTTGGTAATTAAAAGAACTACTTAAAAGTGCTCTGAGTTCTTTGAGGAAATAGTCCAAGAAGAATGCTTACTGTAATTAAAAGGACGGGGCATTCGTGAGGGGAAGAGGGAAGGAGGTTGGGATGTCATCCTAGGATAAAAATGACTACTTAATATACACAATGGAATTTGGCAGTCTAGATTGTTTGGGCTTTATTTCGATTCACTTAAAACAAGTGTGTGTGGGAAGGAGTTTGTGGGAAATGGGGATGGAGGAGATATAATTTATTTTGGGTATTGTGCGTTAGTCATTTTTCATCTGCGAAGTCACTACCTGAAAGAAACATCAGATAGCAATAGACGTCATTCATAAGCAATACGTTTTGTTTTAAGAGAGACTTTTATGGATGTGATTAAGCTCTGTTACACATCATATGCCGCGGGGACCGGAAGCACTCTCATTGTGTATTCTCACTTGTGAAATGCCACAACTCAGGAAATACATGAACTTTAAAAACTATTCTGGCTGGATCCATACATGCTTTGGGAACTGGGGGAGGGAGCTAGAATAATCTGATCACTCAAGCCTTGATTGTTTAGAAATTTAGTTGTAAATCACCCAGATGATGTTCTTAATTTTCCATGGCCTTTTTGGAAATAGATACAGTTGCTTCTGCATCCAAATGCAACTTACTTTTTTCATTTAACTACTTCAAATTATGTCCATGGTAATTTACTGGTACAACTTGGAGGAATCATTATACACTGATTTACAGTAATTCTCCACAATGTTGCTTGTGATGATCTTAATTTAAAACTGATGAACAGAGTTATTTTTAGTGTAACTTAAGTATTTTGCTAGAAGGAATGTAAAAATCTTTATAAAAGTACAAACAGCTTTCATATTAAAGTAAAGCTCTGGATTAATATATATCTAGATAATTCATTGACCTAACAGACACACTGGTGAACGATCTGAAAAGGTGGCAGCCATGAGGTGGACTTGTGTTGTGGGTTTTTTCTTTCCCAAATAGGGCCATAATTGGAAAATATTCCAGACTTTATTGACATAGCAAATGATCACATATATTTGATTCGAATTAGAAAAAATTTAAAAATATTTTGAGAAAGAGCACATGGTAAGTAATGCCATTTTTTATAAATCTGAGTTAATAGTGAGTTATAATTTTATTTGGGTATATACATTTTTCCTTGCTCTCTGTGTGATATTATTTCCTAATACTAAATTGTTGATACTTTAAATTATTTTATCTACAGTTTAATTGATTAATTAAATGTAAAATGCAAAAAAGCTTAATTTGCCCTACCACTCTCTAGTTTGACAAAGGCTGTCATGACAACAAAAGTCCAAAACCAAAGACAATAGCAAAAAAGCAAACAAAATTAGCGAGATGAAATGTCAATCTAAAAGTCAAAAGAAGCCACTTGGCATATTTTTATAAGTTTAATTCTTTTATAAGCTTCCTACTGATTCAAAGAAAAGCTCATATTTAATAAATTCATTTGGGGAATCTAAGTTTGGTCACGAGAATGTGTCGTCAGGGTAGTCTTTGATATATGCGAGATACAAAACTGGTGAGTGACATCGCTTAAGTCCAGATAACGGGTGCTCTTGGAAGGCTTTTCGCTCCAAACTTTGTAAATGGACATTAACTTCTGCATTTCAAATGTTCCAGGTTACTTCCTGATTGGGACCTGACAGCAATCCCTCATCGCGGTTCAAGGTATAAAACATCGTGAGAATCATTCAAAGATCTCTACAAAAATCTTTCTCAATAATTTTACTTTTTATCATCTATTTAGAAAAAAAAAAAATCTTAGTTAAGTTGACAGGGTAGCCCATATCATTTTTAAAAATGTTAATTGTGGTAAAATACACAAAATGTAAAATTTACCATGTTAACCATTTTTAAGTGTACAGTATAGTAATGGTAAATATGTTCATACCGGTGTGCACCCATCTCCAGAATGCCTTTCGTTTTGCAAAACTGAAATGACATGCCTATTAAATATTAACTCCCCATTTTCGTCTCCCTCTAGCCGCTGGCAACAACCTTCTTCTTTTTGTCTCTATGAATGTGACTACGTATCTCATATAAGTGAGATTATTATACAGTATTCTCCTTTAGTGTCTGGCTTTTTTCACTCAGCATCATGTCCCCACGGTTCCTCCATGTTGTAGCATGTGTAAGAATTCCCTTCCTTTTTAAGTCTGAATAATTGGCCGTTATATGTATAAATAACATTCTTTATCTGTTCATCTGTTGACACTTAAACTGCTTCCACCTTTTGGCTATTATGAATAATGTTGCTATAAACATGAGTGTACAAATATCTTTTTTTAATAGAAATTTTATTTTCTACAGATTAGAGAAGAGACAGCTTCTGAGGCAGTAAACCTAAAATATATGTTTAATTCTTTCTTTAAAATTATGAGTATAATTCATAGAGGAGCTATTCTTTGAATGATCAGTATTAAATTCTCTATCACATTGTGAGTAATTTCTGTGTTACTCACATAAGGTAGATCGACCTGATGTTGACCTTCCCCTACCACTTAACTCTTGAACAAAGGAAAGTTATGGATTAAATTAAATGAGGTCAACTTAGACCTCTGATTCTTAAAGCTAAATCAAAATCTATATGATACTACTTGATTCTACTTTGAGAATCATGATACATTAGCATAAGCTTTATATAGATCAGATATAAATTTCTAGTGAAGTAATTGGTGTTGTGTTCTGATTTCTCCTTTTAAATTTCATCTTAATGACTGAACAGCACTTTTTGTCTTATTCATTATCCAGTCACTAATTTAGTTATGCATTGTATGAATCTTTATGGATCCCCTACTGTTGCAGGCACTTTCCTAGGTGGTGGACGTATAGCTATGAATAACAGACAACATCCTAGACTACACAATGTTTACATTACAGACAATAAACAAATAATTCACCTCCCTTTTCTGAATTTTTGTTGTTGTGATCATGGAGAAGTATGACAAAGGAAACAAGGCAGGGCAATAAGAGAGCTCGAATTTTATTTGATATACAATATGAAATTCTTGGATAGTTCTGAGCAGAGTGTCATGTTCTGATTTCAATTTTTAAAAATCACTGGCTTTGAGTGAAGAGAATCTGGGGATCAAAGGGTAAGGGCAGAATCAGAGGTACCAGTCAGGAAGCTGTTGCATTAGTCTCCGTAAAGGACAATGGCGACTTAGTCTAGAGTGTTAATATTGGACATTGAGAGACGTGTAGATAGTGACATTATATTTTGCAGACAGGGCTGGCAGAACATATTGCTACTCCACTTCATTGTTGCTACCACATAAACACACATAGTCATACTATATTCTGTATAGATTTATCAATTAGAATTCTTTCAGCCACAAGTAAGAAATACCCCAAATGTAACTGGCATGAATTACTGTAATCGCTATTGAATCAGAATATACTTAAATGCGGTTTTGGTAATTTGTTTGTCTCTTTGGTTTTTAATTATTTTCTTGCTAGATCATTTGCTCTACCTTAGTACTTTTTCTTTTTCTTTTCTTTTTTTGTACTTTTTCTTACTAACTCACATAACGTTTAATATATTAAGGATATTAAACATTTGGGGTAATGTGTGATGAGAATGATTTCATTTTCACATTTTTTTCATTTGCCTTTCATTTTCTTGACAGTGATTTTAGCCTTCAGTTATTTTAAATTTTTATATAGTCAAATGTAAATATCATTTTAAATTCTTTTCAATTTTTTCTCAGAAACAGTAACTCTATGTACATAGAGATTAAATATGTACACACATATATTCTACCATAAAATGTTGACATGCTTTTTTATTATGTTGTTGAAATATAGATACAGGTAAAAAGTAAACAAATTATTGTCAATCAAAGGCAATAACTGTCATTAATTTGGTATTTATTAGTTGAGATGTTTTTGACAATGTTATAACGTACACTGTTTTTAACTTACTATTTTTACTAATATATATTTTACATTCTTACATCATTTTATATCCTGTAAAATTATTTTTATAATTCTGTGATTTATATTAATTAGATTTAGTTTATTCAATAATCTTTTTCCTTGATGTTTTCAATTTTCTGCTATTGCAAACATAATTACAAGGATACCGTGGTGATTAAATCTTTATGGACATTTCACTATTATTTCTTTAGGATCTATTTCTAACATAAGTTTGTATATCAAGGGTGTGTATATTTTAAAGTCTTCAATTAGGGCAATAGACTGGAACTTTTGAAGTTTGGACCATGAATCCAAGCTGCCCCAGAATTCTGGTTCTACACCTTACTATGTCTCAAATTCTCTGAGTGTCTCTTTTGTATATAATTTGTAAAGTATATACTTCAAAATTGTTATGAAGATTACATGAGCTAATATACATACTAGCTTCTAAGAGTGTTTGATGCACAGTGAGCAATCAAAAGATGTTTTTTATTATTATGAACTGCCAAAATGTCCTTGTAAGTATTGTGCCTGTTTATAATTTTAACATTACATTAAGAATTCCCATTTAGATAGGGTTATTTATTTTAAAATTTTTTATTTTATAATTAGTCGCATTATTTTAATTTACATCTATTTAGCTTTCTAGCAAGAAAAAACATTTTTATTCATATGTATATTATTATGAACCTTTTATTCATAATAGCTGATATACATATTTTTCTATTTCTGAATTATTCGCTTAGATATTTCCCAAAATCTGCACTGAGATATTTGTTTCTTATTTATTAAGATTTTAAAAATGTACTGATATTAACTGTTATACCTTAAATGCTACAATTATCTCCTGTCAGTTTATCTTTTAATTTGCATATGTATTTGACCTAATTTTTAGTTAAATATAAAAAATTAGGGGGAGATAGAAATTGTGATACAGTACTTTTTTTTTTTTTAATAATAAGAGCTTCTTTCTGTGATCACTAACCTGTTTCCTAAATTACTCGAAACTTACAGACATGATAGGACTTAAATACAGTTTTACAGATCAAGTTAATAATAAAGCAAAAACAAATTAGGAAGAGAGAGAGAGAAAGAGAGAGAGAAGGGGAGGGGAGTGGAGAGGAGGAGAGAGACCCCTCAGTAATTCTTAAGAAGATTTGAGACTATCCCAATTGGCCCTGTGACTACAGATCTCAAGTTGGTCAGATCTAGTTTTAGGAAACAAGACAGGCGCTTCACCAAAGCTGAAATTGTTTTCACTATAAAA
>NW_011889131.1:158118-190340 GCF_000151845.1 Pteropus vampyrus | reverse complement strand
TTGGCCCTGTGACTACAGATCTCAAGTTGGTCAGATCTAGTTTTAGGAAACAAGACAGGCGCTTCACCAAAGCTGAAATTGTTTTCACTATAAAAGCCCACTGAATTGGAGGAAAATTTTTCTCCTAGATCCATCTTTGGAACTTAAAACACTAGTCTTTAGTGCACTCAAATAAAAGTAATTTCTAAAGCCAAGTTTAAGAAAAGATTTACAACTATATTTATCTTAAAAACTAATGGTTTCGTTATTTAGATGTTTGGCTTCAGTTCAGCTGGTGTGTATTAGGGCTCATGGAAAACAAGGTTCTCACTTAATTTACCTTCAAATGATTGACTAATTTCTCTAGTTCCATTAATTTATAATTCACCATTTCAGCATGCATTTAGAAGATGATATTTATAATAGTTAAATTTATACATAAATTGATCTGTGTACTACTATGCCAATAGAAATACCGTTTTTATGATCATGGGTTTATAGTATATCTCACTCTCTGAGAAGATATTAAATCTCTTCCTTCTGACTCTTGTTCTTTAATTTTTTTTTTTTTTTTTTTTTTGGCTAACCTCTCTTCTTTATTTTCTTCCCAAAGAAGTGTAGAATTTCTAAAGAAAAAAAATTCAAACTATTCCAGATGGATTTTTTCTAATTTTTGAAAACTTATGTATAAATTCAGTCAGGTTGCTATATTTATAGCATGTTTCCATCTGAGAACATTATATATATCATATATAAGGTATTCTTGGATCTTAAATATTTTAAAATTTGAATTATCAATGAAATATTGTTTCCTCATATATTCCTTCAGAGAATTACTGACTGCTTTTCAGATTTTGTATTATCTTTGATTTTTAGCAGTTTTACAATTTGTTTGATACTTATTCTGCTTGGTTTACTTTGAGATTTTGTGTTTATGATTTGATATATTTAATTATTTTTAGAAAATTCTTGGTCATTGTCTTTTCAAACATTTCTTCTGCTCATTGCTATCTTCTCCTAGTATTTCGATTATATGCATATTAACTCTTGGATAATATTTAATGACCTAATATACATAAATTAGGTCATTAAATAAATGGATGGTCTGTTTTGTTTTCTCTGTTTTTCTCTTTGTGTTTCAGTTTGAATATGTAAAAATAAGGTATATTGACTCATTTTCTAGGTCAGTTTCTTTTATCACCTTTAGTAAAGCTATGAATGCGCTCATCTAAAGAATTCACCTCCGATACTGTGTGTATTTATTTATAACATTTCCATTTGACTATCATTTCTCTGTTGAAATTTCCCATTGTTTATCCATGTTTTCTATCTTTTCCACTAAGCCTCTGGCATATGAATCATAGTTATTTTTAAATTCTCTGATCGATGATCCCAGCATCTGATTAATCTCAGAGTCTAGTTAATTTGATTGCTTTAGTTCTTGACAATAGGCAATTTTTTCCTTGCTCTATTTTGTGTTTCATAATTTTTTGTTGAATCCTGACCATGTTATAGTAGATACTAAGGTAAGTTGTATGCAAGCCTGGAAATGGGCACGCGTTTTTGTCTGTCGTGCTGTTTTTGTGTAGGTTTGACTTATTTCAGTCAGGAGTTGAGCTGTCTTTGGGTTTCGTTGTTGCTATCATTACCTCTAATGCACCACCAAGTTCAAATTTCTGCCAGTGGTCTTTTTTTGTCTTGCGGTTAAGGTGGGGACTGAAGTATCAGAGAGTTTTTATCAGTATTCTTTCTTGCCCCTCAGTTTTCAACCATCCCTGCATGTGTGAACCACACAGGGGGCTCTTCCCAAGCTCCTTGCTTTCTCCTAGAAGTAGACATATCTTGCTGTTACTAGGTTCATGATGGGGACGAGAGGGTCCTCTGTTGTCCTGGTCCAATCTCAATCTTAACCTCAGTCTTAACTGTGCTTGGATCTCAGGTTTAAGGCTTTCTCAGCATCCTGGCCATCCCTCCAGACCAGAACGTCTCTGCCTTTATTTGCAGTTGATTTGGGGAGGGAGAGAGTTTGTTATCACTGCCCCAGTGATAGCAGACCTTTGCTTAGTGTTTGTTTAGGATCCTAAACCCGAGATGATTTTCTGCCCTTCCATTCAGAGGTCGAGAATTTATCTTATATCTTTCTCGAAGGACACCGATGTGTCCTATGGTTAAATAGGTTTCTAATTTCTCCATAAGAAGTAGGCAGATTTTGCTTCTATCCCTCTCCTAGAAGCAATTATTCTCCATCTGTGTCCTGGGTCAATAAAAAAAACTGCTACCCTCTTCCATCTAGCTGCCCATGGGTTTGCTTTTGATGAGAGCATTACATAAGCTATCCAACTATTTCCCCTGTATATTGGTTCTATGTTGTTAATTTCTTCGCAGCAGGCTGGCACCATTAGCTCAAAAGCCTGTTAGGGCCAAACTCAAATTTTTACATATCTAATTACTGAAAAATATAGTCCGAATCCACATATTTTGAGTGACATAGAGCCTGCCTGCTTTGCATATACCACAAAATAGCACCCCAAATCTGCTAGTCATAGATAACACAAACCCTGGGAGTGATGATAAAAGACCTTAAGCCACTGCTGCCCATGAAATTATTTGACCCCAAAACTCTTCATTGTGCTTCAGAGTGACATCATCTAGACACATAAGCTCCCTCACCAATATCTTCTCTCAGGCATTCCCTTGGCCTTTCCCCTCTGGGTGGTGGTCCTGTGCCATTGTCTGTGAAAGTTCTTATGCTGTGAAGACTCTTCCTCCACCTCCCCACATGGAAATCTGTCAAAATGCTACCCAAATAAAGCTCATTGTTTGCTAGTCACCTTGTGATCATCTATTTTTCCTTAATCAGCCCCCAAATGCATGAACTCACTAAAAGCAACAATGAAGATCAAGTGATTTTTGGTGATGATCAAGAAATTCATATGCTGTCTAACCAGTCAGTAAAACAATCGACTGGCAAATCAATCCTGGACATCCCTAAGTGGTTGAGACTCCAAATTTGGACTCTCTACATGTTAGTTCTGCATAGCGTTGCTCTGTGCTGTATTGTGCTCTATATTTTCCATGGTCTCCCTCTGTGTTTCATTAGCCTGGTCAAGCAGTAGCACCAGTATTAGAGTGACTTTTGGGGTCAGAAGCACTGAACTGCGCATGGAAAATGGTCAGCCTACATGCTTGAGTTCCCCACTAGGTGGGTGCTGGACGCTGTAAGACCTCAGAACATGAATAAGAAAAAGGGAGAATTGCATACTTCTAGACTCAAGATGAGCTAACGGTGACGTGATAACGAGCTATAGTGGCAGGAAGTCCCCACAGCCAAGTTGGAGATTTGAGGTATTCTGAGACAAGAGGACCACCTCATCCCCTGGGAAATTGTATGGTATGTAAACAAGTTGATAAGTTGCAGTCATAAGGCTGAGGCCAGTCTTAAGTACATTCGAAGGAGTAAGTAGCCTTTGTAAGCAGCAAGCATGTCTCTGTGATTCTCAGTTGTGCCATCGTGATGTCATCATTACAGCTTTTCCTCAAATGGATATTGAGACCCCAACCCTAGGACTGAGCTAGCTAAAGTGTTACTTTGAGTGAATAAAGACCAGGACATTTATTTCCCTGTCCATCCCAGGACTCCAAAGAGGTAGCTATTCTGTTGAACAATACTCCAAGCTGTAAGACATGTGGCAGGCCTTGCTGGTGCCAGCTTCTCACCAAGAGGCCACCCAGAGAGGAGTGAAATGCCCAAAGTCCTGTGGAAAATACAGAGTGGGGGGACCCTGGGAAGGAGGACTGGTGCTTTCTAGATGAAAAGGCAACCCAGTGTCACCACCACAGTGACTAGGATAGTTTACCTTCTGCTTTGCCAGCAACCGCCCACGGAGTAATAAAGACAGAAAAGACAAAAGTCCAAGAAGGATGGATAAGTTTTCAGTTGGCAAAGGAAACACAGCCTCTCTCTCACCCTGGAGCCCAAATTCTCCTAAAGGAGCTAACCCAGAAACAAATTAAAAAGGGGTTACCTGACCCTATGGAATGTTTCTGGTAGGGAGTCAGTGCTACTTAACGGGGACTGAATTAGAACAACTGGCAGTTGTGGTTCTAGATGCACACGAGGGTGTTCTTATTTAATAAAGGATCTTGTGCAATTAGTGCCAAAGGTGGGGATGACCCACAGAGGAGGCTTTGGACTCTGGTCCATGTATACTTTGCCGATGTGGATTTTTATAGCTTAGAAAGCTGTTCAGCCCACATTAGGTCTCATAATGGACTGGGCAGACTGTCAATGGAAAATGTTAGCTGAGGCCAAAGATCTCTTCCACCATTTGGGGATTTTGGAGTGAGCTTATCAGTCAACAGATGGTGTTATAGCATGATAACTTGGCAGATCCAGAGCAGGATGAAATGAGGGCCCAGTCCACCAGTCGTTCCTCAGGGGGTCTTCTGAAAAAATATAAACTCCCTTTACTGCAGTGATGGCTAATGCTAAAACAATTTAAGAGGCTATAGATGCCCTGAATTTTAAAAAAGTTCAGATCGCCACGTTTCAGGAGTTAGCCACACGAATTAAATAAGTGGCCTCAGAAATGGAACTCACGGTTGAATCTCATCATACTTTAAGGCCCTGCGTTACATATTGGCTGATGGCAGGGTTAGCGTGGGGAATGTGCACCTGCTAACACATCTTCCTATAGATAACACTCAAGTTTTACAGATAGCCAGAGACATAATGTCACTCTCTTACTAAATGATTAAACAAATCAGCCTTCTCCTTTTCAGATCTGTTCTGAATTTCCTCCACAAAATGGGTAGAATGGCTACAAATGGACTTTGAAATCCTAGTTTGTGGCCTTATGAGATTGTGGCTCATTAGAATTCTTTATTACTGGCTCCAAACTCAGACATTATACGAAATAACATGCAGCTTAGATTGTAAAACAACATGGAGCCAAGGGATAGATTGTTCTATAAATGAGCCCAAAATGGCATTCGTAATTTGGCCTTGAATTTACTTCTTAACACTAGGCTGGGATCATTATCTCCACTCTTCAGCAGAGCTAAATCTAAATTTTTACTCATACGAGTTTAAAATTGTAGCCCAATAAGCATATTTTTAGCCATTTAGAACCTGTCTTTACATATTCCGTGAAACTACACCCAACATCTGCTAGATGTAGATTAAACAAACCCTGGGACTGTAAAAAACCCCAAGCTCGCCTCTTCCTCGCCAGCTTCTGGCGCTGCTGTCCATCCTTGGCATTCCTTTACTTGCAGCTGCATCAATCCATTTCCTGCCTCTGTTGTTATACTGCTTTCTCTCTGCATCTCTCTCCTAAGGAAATCAGTTACACTGAATTAAGAACTGGTGTGATGTTCAACCTTCTTTAGAATATCCCCATCTGTTGCCAAGGCACCAGATTCAGCAGAGAAAGAGCCTCTTTTCACCTTCTGCTTTAATGGAGCACCTATTCTAGTGTAGCTAAGGCAAATTTAAATAGAGATGCACGCACTTGAGGACAGAATTTTGCTAAAATCATAAAAATGTTCCAAAATCCCCTACTCTACTCTGGTTTCTACCTTTCCATGTCTATGTGTTCCATATTAAGGAAGAGGACAGTATTACCCTTGGGCATGCCTACTTCTAGCAAGCAGTCATGAGGGTAAATGGCAAAGCAATCAATGAATGAAAGTCACAGATGGAAAGCAGAATTCCTGTGCATGCTTCCTGATTCTACCCCCAAATGGGAATATTTCCCACTTGCTGGCGTCACATATGTGTTTGATATAGTCACTAGGAAAATATATATAGCCAGCTTTGTAGTCAATAAACATGGATTGGAATTTTTACATTGTCATTTACCAGCTATGTGGCCATAAGCATTCACACCTGTGAACTTAAATTTCTTCATCTGTGAAAATAGGTATTATACCTGCTTCACGGTAAGATAATGAATATGCACAAAAAAGATAAATGTTTATGTAACTCTAAATCAGAAAGCTCTGTGTAAACTTAGAAAGCTCTGTGTAAACTTATCAAAATATACCTCTGTCCAAGGAGGGGAGCTTGTCATCAATTCCTCACTCGCCTGCTGCAACAGAAAACCCAACTTTCGAATCAGCACCAACTGAAACATGATCAGTTCACTTAATATGAGTAATTGATGGAAGAATATCAAGTGTGTTATGTTTATATTTGCGTGTCAAGAAGAATGCTTATCAGTGCAGATTTATATGCGTTTCTAAGCAGGATCTTAATGAGAAAGTGAATATTACAACAGCCCATTCAGTCCTGTGTTCCCAGTGAATATTAGAAACGTCCATTTATCCCTATGTTCTGTCTCCAACAAGGGTATTTTGTGAGAACATGTGACTATCTTCTTGCTATCTATTCTATACATTTAGAGTTCCTTGCCCTCGATTTTAAGTCCTTTTTAAATAAGTGTATATGGTTTTATCATTGATTTATTTATCTATATCCCTAACAATCTTCTCTTCTGAAGAAAAGCAGAATAATAATGGATAGAGTGGCACATTCTCGTCACTTTTGTGATGACTCCTTTCTTTTTTGTCCACAGCAGACCACACTAATCAATAACAGAACTTTCAGCCTCAGAATCCTTCACAACCCAGTATTTCAAGCAGCCACTATCGATCTGTTTTTGGCTAGTTAAATGGAACCTACGTGTCATCCTGTCTACGGGTAAAGGAAGACTGCACAGGAAGTTAACAGGGGTACTTCACTCTCAGCATTCTTAGAGACCTGAGACATATCATACAACCTATCATACAAAACTTACTTTTCACATCTGTAAAACAAGAGAATTGTGGTGGCTTTGTGATGTGTCAACATGGCTAGGCTGAATCACATTTCCCATAATTTCCTTTCCTGTATGTTTCCAGTTAACATTGGCCAAAAGTGGGATTCTTGTGGGAGACTTGGAGGACAGAAGTTAAGCTGCAGCCATTTCGTACATCACACCAGTTGTCATTCATCTGCCAGCTCTGCTTGCTGGTGTGAGACAGCAGATGGGCCTCGATTGTTCCACCTTAACAGGGATCCTCTTTCTGTTTCTATAAGTCTTGGGCCAGGTGTGTATGTATTTAACTCTGACCAAAGTCCTTGGCTTCTGCATGATATCATTACCAAGTTCAGATGAAGTTTCACACCATCCTTCAGCTAGTGCTTGTGGGTTCCCGCTTGATCTTACTCTCCTTCATCCCATATCCATCTTCCCTTTCCAATTATCTGTCCTGTGAACTTTAGATTCTAGAATTGGACACAAAGACAGCAACCTTACAGAGACCCACAACTGCGTAATGTCAATTCTCTATAACAAATTAATATTTATCCTAGTGATTCTGCTTCTATGATTGAATCCTGACTGACACAGAAATTAAAGTCACATGTCAGATAATTTCTAAAATTCCTCATTTCCTGTTACACATGGGAGGCTCAAACAGCAGAATGGTTGGGAGCTCAGACTTTGTAGTCTAGGTTAACCCAGGTTCAAATCTTCGCTCTGACAGTTGCTTGTGTGTCTGTATACAGCCTTTTTACGTCTTTGAATCTCAGGTTTCTTGTATGTAATAGAGAAGTAATAACATTTACCCCTATCATAAGATCATTCTGAGGATTTAAGGAAATTATGGAATATTTGACATAGTGCCTGGCACTCAACACAGTAGTTAAAGAATTATAAGTATAGATTTTTAGTCTTACTATATTTTGAACTGACAATGAGTGCCAAAATAAGAAATCTAAAAATCTTCATTGATTAACTCAGTTATTAATAAGTTACCCATGAGAAGAAAAAAACTAAAATAATTTTATTGAAAAAAATTATGTTGCTTATACTTCCAGTGTATTTTCTTTTTCTTTAAGCTATAATTTGATATTTGAATAATAGTTCATCATTTTTTTAAAAATCAGCTGCTTTGTATTCTGAAGCCAAATGCTTATCTGTTGATTAATTCTTTCTTAGGCTGTCTTAAGTCTGTATATATCAATGTTGTACAGTGGAAAGCACATACAGAGGACTCTTTAGTCCTGGATTCAAGCTTGACTTCCTGCTTCTGGTAAGTGACTCGAACGAATCACATAACATCACTAAAAACTGCTTTCTTATCCTTGAAATGAGGGTAATACCTCCTATGACTACCTGACTTGAAGGGTCCTCATGAATGTTAATGGCGGAAGAACTTCGATGATCTCAGTGTTACATAAATGTATCATGGTGTCATCATTATTGGATGGGTTCTTGTGAAAGTCCAGTTTGAATTGTTTGCCTGCCTCTGTTCAGCCAAATAGTCATACTATTTATTTTCTACTTTATAGAGATGATATTGGAACACATAAAGTCCAAAAAGAATCAAGTCTTGCTGTTACTTCCCCAAATAAGAGTAACATGACATATGGTGGTTATTAATCATTTAACCATTTGGAAAATATGGGAAGGAAAAAAACAACCCCCAAATTTCTCCATTATACTTTTTTATGGTATTGTAGGTTTTTTTTTTTTTTTAGTAAATAATTGAATCCTAGCACTAAGAAATATAGTTAGCACACATTTATTCAGTGCTTAGAATGGTCCAAATACTTGGCCTGGTGTGTTAAGAGAAACAAAGATGAGTATGATGGAATCTCTGTCCTTAAAGAGTAGGAGACCTAATTGGGAGACTAGATCATGTCACATGTACAAACAAATATAATTCACAATAGAAAATGAGTGTTAACATCCAGAGAAAATCACATCATTTCTTACCCACACATGGCATTTTTATATGACTTTGTACTTTTACTTTTCCTACCACATTTACTAAAATTGAACTAGCATATTTTATTTTTATTTATTTTTTTATATTGAATTATCTTTAATATATATAAATAACATTTTTATTCAGTATATGGCATCTCTCTTAATTTATTCAGACATTATTTCATGTTTTTCGATACAATTTTAGAACATTTCTTAGGTATTCTAATATTTTTGTTGCCTTTTTTGGCATTACTTAATACAATAACATTTTCTATTTAATATACTAAGAACTTAAAAATGTGTCAATAGATTTTTTTTTAATTTTCAATTAGAATTGATATTCACTATTATTTTGTACTAACTTCAGGTATATGGCATAGTAGTTAGACATCGATATAATTTTCAAAGTGATCCCCCTAATTAGTCTAATACCCACCTGGCACTATACATAGTTATTACCATATTATTGTTTATATTCTCTATGCTATACTTGACATCCCTGTGACTATTTTGTAATTGCTAATTTGTACTTCGTAATCCCTTTGCCTTTTTTACCCAGCCCCTCAACCCCTTCCCATCTGGCAATCACTGATTTGTTCTCTGTATCTTTGAGTCTTGAACTAGCGTATTTTAAATGAACTCCAAGTTAGGCAATTAGGTCAAGGCTTGATATCTTGATCAAAAAGAATAAAAATACAGTACTAGAGGAAAGATGGCTCCATCGCAGGTATTTGTTAGAGAGGCTGTTAAGAAGGTTGGGAGGAGATGAAATATTTTTAAAAATCTATTTTTGATCTTATTTGTGTAGAAAAAAATGTAATTTTTGATAAAATGTTTTCCATTTAGGCAACGATGCTGAGTGATATAAGAAAAGGAGATTTTCCTAGAATGGTCAGAAACATTTTGGAAATGAAGTCTAACCTCGGTAACAGAAAATAAGAAGTTTTAGTGGGAAAAAAAATGGCTCAGATAATTCCTTATGTGCATAGTTAAAACATGGAAAGATATGATTTCCAACCATTATATAAATATCTGCTTTGCCTCTACTAAACCCAGATGTCATATGGGTCTTGATTTCCTGTCTGGAAACATAAGGGGCCATCTATCCCAGACTTCTCCAATACCCACTCCCAATCCCTGGAATACTTTCTTATACTTTATCTCTTTTATTTACATCTTCTGATTTATTATTGCTATTATCTAGGATCATTATTGGTTTTAACTTGTTGATTTTTTTAACTATCTTATTTCCAATAGTTTGCCAAATCTCATAGATTTTTAAATTTTGTTCTCAAATTTATAAAATATAACAAATATTCCAAAAAGTGAATAAAGCATAAATGTCCAGTACAAGGAATAAGCAAAACAAGTATGTGTACAACCATCTCTTTCTCACACACACACACACACACAACCACACACATAACTACACACACATGCACAGAATATTGCCAGTCTCTCGGAAGTTCTTCATATGTTATTCTCCTGTTTTTTTGTTTGTTTTCTTTTAATGTATAAAATCAAATTGTCTGCTCATAACAAAGATTTTGTTTCTTTCCAATTATCTCATCATTCCTTTTTGTTTTGTTGAGCTGTATAGAACCTAGAGTATTATATTGGCTAACAGTTTGGATTTCTCAGTTGGGGCAATGTTTAAGTAATAGAAAACTGAAATAAAAATTTTGAGATACTAGATTTCCTCAGACAGAAACTGGCAAGTAGTATATTTCTCTTTTAGTATCCTGGATTAGTCGTGACCTATTTCTAATTTACCATAGTATCAGTAATTTGCATACATGAAGTATATCATTTTTCATGCTCTTATTCAATAAACATTAATGTAGTAATCAATAAATGAACTCACTTATCAAAAAGCTTATGGTATAGATGGAGAAATAAAACATATACACATAAAATTTAAAATTTTTTCTTCATATTTAACCATGGTATAGTAATTAATGATATAGACAATAAATTCTTTAAGTTTCCTGGTGAGGTGGTATGTAGAAAGGTGATTTATAACTGGACTGGAAATGCTACATCTTTATCTCTGGGGCCCCCTGGATGTCTGCTTGAATTCAGCCCAAATCATGGCGGTGGTGTTTATGATGTGCTTCCTAAGATCTGAACTCCTCCGGTGTTCTCTGGGGTCAATTTCATTATTGATGGTTTGCAATTGGCCTAACTGGTTTGATAACCTGGCTTGATTACTTAAAGATCCACTGAGAGTTTTGGAGGTGTTGGGAGGTTCACCATAAAATTCCTTACAGAGATCTGGTTCAAGCTGGAGGTTGAGTTATCGCTGGTGTTCAATGAAAGGGCCCTTGGGAGTTAGTCTGAGCGATGTCTCTCAGACCTCCGAAGCTTGCTTGTATTGTCTTTCTCTTGCAGCCCTGTTTCCTTTACCTTTAAATAGAAGTCTCACGTGAGTACACTCTGTAGAGTCAGATGGTGAGTCCTTTTCAGAGTACCCAAACTGGGGAACACAGTCTAGTTAGCTGAACATCATCCAGTTAGCGACTCAGATGAGATATTTGAAGTGATTCTGTCTCACTCTGTAATTTAGATAATGGAGGCTAAAACATTGTTTGGGAGAAAGAAAGATGAGGTAAGGGGTAGGAGAGGAAAACATTGCTTCCCAGTAGTTTCTCCCAGTACACTTACTTCTAGGGTGAGGTCACAAAAATATTCCTTCTTCTGATGGGCAGAAAAGCATTTGTATATCCTGAGAGGAAGGGCATGAGGGGTGGGAAGAGGGCCACGGGAGGTAGCTACATGGATAGAAAAAGAGATTCAAACATAGGGCAAGTCAGCCAAGAATAGGTTCCTTGCTGTACCTATCTATTCTAGCTAAAGTGATTGAAATGAGACTGACGATGCTGGGGCCACTGTGTTAGGGCCTGTAACTGCCTGTAAGGGGAATAAATGTGTCCAGGAGGAATACGGAAAGGTTTTTGCTTTGACTGGAATCTGGTCAAAGAGTTAAGCAACCTTTTAGATCTTTTTGCAATTGCTTTTGAAATGGAAATTAAGTTTTGAGAATTAGAGGTGAGCAGAGCAATTTTATTCTGGATCCTAAGTGGGCTTGCAGCTTTCACAGAGATGTGGTTAGAGAGACAAACACCCCCTGTGTTAAATTGTATGACCGCAAGGGTGTGCCATACAAGGGGAATTGCCTTTCTCCTCTCTTGGATATTAAATGGGATACTCTGAGGCTACTGAAATGCCGAAAATGCTAGTCCTTTAGATTGGTTGAATAATACAACCTAACACTATGAGTATGACTCAGGTGATGATTGATGCTGATATAAAGGGAACTGATTCCTTGGTTCCCTTGGGTGCCTAGATTGTTGGGGGGACAAGATGATTCCAGGGCAGCTGCCTCAGATCTCCTTGCCCAGTTCACCTGAATGGGGTTTAATGATAGGAAAAATTTAGGATTTTTCAGAAGCAATGAAATAATAAGAAAACAAGGAATGGAAAAAAATACTCGGCACAATTGAACCAGGCAGAAATGTTTTATAGTTGATTTAAAACGGCATGAAAAATGAGGCAATAAATGGAGTAGTCATTAAATGTTAATGAATCACTATAGATTATAAAAGCTCCAACACCAGCTCCTCAGATTATAAAATGGTGGAACAGATTCACTCAATTTATCATAGTCTTGATGGATTAAAAAGCTATTACATAAAAGAGGACTCTAAAATCTCTTCAGAGCCTATGCCAATGTAAAAAGTGCAAAGCAAAAAGGACGGTTATGACTGAGTGATGGGAGAGCTCCAGTCCCTTAGAAGAAACACCAGCCAGGGACTCACTGCCATTTGCCTTGGCTCGAGTCAAGTGGCCTGTGGGTGGTGAAGAAACCTCATTAAGACAGCTGGACATCGCTACCTAAACCTGCTAATAAAATGTTAAAGAGCACTGTAATTATATTGGAAGAATATGATGATGTAAGTGTAGAAAGTTTACAAGTGAAAGTATGGTTCAAAATGAGGATGTATAAGTATAAATTGCACATGAATATTGTACCTCACTCTTATCAGAATGTATTATTGAAATAGATGTGATGTCTGAATGGGCGTCCTTCTCTTATGCAAATTATTGGGAAAAAGAAGTTGTGCAAGTCTGCTCCTCCCTCCATTTTCATTAGGCATGCTAAATATGATATCTTTAGAATTACCTGAGTCCACTCAAGGGGTTAATATAAAACAATACAGGATAGATACTCTGGAGAGCAATTTTGACCTTAATTATAGATCTATAATATGCAGTGCCCACAAATTCCTTCTTTCATAGTCCAGTATGGTCTATAAGAAAAGGTGATAGGTCCTGGAGGTTACCTGTAAATGATAGAACTGAAGAAGGTGGTGATGATTGCACAGGTTTCTGCTACTGGAGCTTCTGGAAAAAGTCCATTACTGCCACCCAGCGGCAACAGCTGGGATTCACAGACTGGTACTGTGATTTGGAAAACGGCCTTAGATGACTGGGAAACAAAAGAAACACCAAACTGGGGAAAACCTTATGGACTTGAAGAGGGAATTAAAGTATGACATATTGATGCCTACCAAAGAGTTCCTTTCCGATTTCTGTGGTGACTTGAACCAAAAAGTGAATGTCCGTTTGCGCTTGGAGGGTGGACTTTTAGATACAGATCAGTGACTATAGAGACATTCAAGCAAATCAACTGATAGGCAGGAAAAAGATGTATCTAACTGTCTTGCTCAGAAGCTTGAAAGGTGACTTTGTGTGCCAATAGGAACATCAGAAAGAAAATATAGCCATGGGCCTCCTACCAAGTTGATCTGGGCCCACCTATAACTGGCAGGTAAATTCATAACTCTGTGATGAATACCAATGGGTCTTCACTGCAGTAGATACTCCTCTTGGGTTTAGATTTGCACTTTTGATAGCTGAAGCAAATTCTGCTAACACAATAGAAGCTAGAAGAGAAAATACAATTTCAATTTGGACTTCTCGCTTATGTATAACCTAATAGAAGAATCAGTTACTGCAGGTGCACTGCAAGATGGACTAAAAAGCATAATATACGAGGAAGTTTACCGGCAAAAGTAGTGGGCCGACTGAAAATTGAAATAAGCAGTTGAAACACTTGCTTACTACCTTGGGAGTGATAATGGCTCGAAAGGTTGGCTTCCATGATTGGATAAATATGTGTTCAAATTTAATATGCATGGAATTAAAGGGGATTTGCTATTGGGTATTGTGGAGAAGACAAGGACGAGAGGGTGGGGCATGGGAACGTACACACTGTACTACTGTACTTCTACTTTTACATACTCCACCTTAGTTTCTCTCTACTTTTTTTTTTAAAATTTCTACTTGATCCTGTAGTGCCATTATTTAGATTTCATTTAAGAGTTTCAGAAAAAGGATCAATTGTTTAACATGAGTGACACCATAACCATGTCCCTCAAAGTCATTTAGCAGTCCCTGAGGGAATGTTGGGTGTTTGTTTCTCACCTGTCTAAGCTGGATCTGTTTCTGCTTTCCTATCCAGTGAATGAGACTGTCGTAAGCTTGTACTTATCCAACCCTAGGCCCTTTGACTGATACGGGCAAAGGGAAAGGCATTGGCAAGACTCAGCTTATTGTTGCCTCTATGGGTCAGTCCTCTGCTGAACCTTCCAGTTATACTCAGAGGCTGGAAGGAGGATGGAGGTGAAAATCAGTAACAAGTTAAAAGAATGGGGAGAGCTTGCTGATGTAAAGAGGTCTAAAAAATGAATAATGCTAAAAAAGAAAAGGTAGAATAAGGGAATGATACTTTCTTTTAGATACATTTATCAATGTGCAAAAGGTAAAGATATTAGCCTGCAGAAATCTACTCCTTTGCTTCAAATGAAAGATCCAGAATGGATTCCAGAGAATTAAAGAAGCATTCAGCTGGGGTCATCAATATGATGGCATTTTGACACTAACAACTTCCTGTGGAGGACAACTTTTGGGAAGTAACATGCAGGAAGGAGCCAGAAATCACTGTGTAATTATTAAATTAAGCAATGAGCTGTTGAGGAAAATGCCTAGATACAATGACTAGATATGTTGCATATCCAATTTGTCGTAGTATTATGCGTCCTAATGCACATAATCTATGTTTTTGTGGATGGAGGGCACTCATCAAAATAAAGAATACTTGGCAAACAGGCACCAGTGTCAATTCAGGGGTGACTTAGTGGGCCTCCATTCTACCACAGAATAATGGATCCATCTATTTTTCCTTGCAGTTTTATCAAATTTTGCCACATGTAATTTGACACTGTTGTTAGGTGCATGCCTGTTTAGGATTCTTGTGTCTTCTTGGAGAATTGACCCCTTATCATTTTGTAATACTTCCCTTTATTTCTGGTAATATCCCTTTTTCTGGAGTTTGCTGTGTCCAGTTTTCTTTTGATTAGTGTTAACATAATATTTCTTTCTTTACCCCTTTATTTTGAATTATTTGAATCCTTATATTTACAGTAAGTTGCTTGTAAACTGGAGATAACTTTGTAGTATTTTTTAATCCTCTCTGAAATTTTTATCTTTTAATAGCTATATTTAGAGCATTCACATTTAAAATGCTTATTGGTATAGTTGGATTAGTATCTATGATGTCGTAACTGTTTTCACGGCACTTTCTTATTTACTTATCTTTTTTTCTCCTTTATTTCTGTCTTTTCTGGTTTTCATTGAGCTTTTTATATGATTCTATTTTGTCTCAATTTTATTTAACTTCAATTATATTTCATTTCTTTTTTTTAAGGTTCGACCTAGAGTTTGCAACATACATTTTCAAGTAATCTAAGTCCACTTTCGAATAATACTCTGCTGCTTCATGCGTAGTGCAGGGTCCTTACGATGGAGAGTTCCCAGTTCCCCCTCCCATCCTTTATTCTGTTGTCATTGTTCCGGTGACCCGCACGCTATCCTCATGCAGTACCTTGTTGCCGTTATCACTTTAAAGAGTTACCTTGCAATCAATTAAAAGTAAGAACATATTAGACTTTCATTTTAAGTTCATTTATTTGTTCTCTGATGCTATTCATTTCATTATGGAGGTCCACGTCTGTAACCTGTGTTAGTTTTCAGAGACTTCCGTAGCTACCACAAAATAGGTGGCCTACACAACAGAAGTGTATCGTCTCACAATTCTGGAGGCCAGCAATTCGAAATCAGGGTATCTGCAGGATTGGTTCCTCCCGAGGGCTGTGAGGGAGAACCCGTCCCATGACTTTCTAGCTTTTGGTAGTCTCAGACATTCTTTGGCTTGTAAATGGTATTCTCTTGTGTCTTCACATTATCTTCCCTCTGTGTGTCTGTCTCTCTGTCCAACTTTCCCCCCTTTAGAAGGACAGCGGTCATATTGGATGATGGTTCACCTTAATGACTACATTTTAACTTGATTACCACCACACAGACTCTGTTTCCAAAAAAGGCTACTTTCTCAGGTTAGGGCTTCAACATATCTTCTTTGTGGCGATACACTCTGACTCACAGTAGTCTGTCTCCTGGACCTCCCGAATTCATGTCCTCCTCGTAAGCAAAGTTCGTTCGCCCTATCCCAATCTTCCAACAACCTTCATTGTTTCAGTATCAACTCTAAATCTAAAGTCTCCTCATCTAAACCATTCAAATTAGTTACAGATCAGTCCTGGGTTATGATTCTTTCTGGAGCAGAATTCCCCTTTACCTGTGAAGCTATGAAAGCAAATAAGTTATCGGCTTCCAAATTACAATGGTGAGGCGGGCACAAGGATAGACATTCCTATTCCAAAAACAGAGAAATAGAAAGGAAAAAGGGGTCATGGTTGCTAAACAAGTCTGGGAAGAACCAGAGCAATTTCCATTAGATTTTAAGGCTTGAGACTTATTCTCTTTGGTTTAGTGCTTTGTCTTCTGAGCCCATGGGGCTGGCAGCATTAGCTGGCGGTTCTGCCTCCTCTGCTCTCCGCCCTGGAAAGCAACCCCAACCTTTGGGACTCATGCTGTGGCCCTGCATTTTGGGACTGGGGAGGTGGTTGCCCAGCCTACTGGACCTTTGGCCTCAGAGTCCAAATGTCAATGACAGACCCACCAGCCTCTAAATTTCCCTTGAGATCATTTTTCCCTTCTCTTGAAGAATAACACATGGATAAAGGAGGTTTTCTCACTGTTGATAAAGTTCCAACAAAAGTCTCTGGCAGTTGTGTAGATCTTAGGTTTGGGGGAGTAAGAGGAGGAAAGACAAGGAGTGTGAAAGTCCTGGGTACTGAGTTGGAGTAGGGCAAAATGTCTTTAAGGTGTCCCCATCCTCCCCTGCTTAAGGTCTTAGCAGGGATGTCTGGTAAGATCTACCCAAGGCCTCAGATAAAATGGCCTAGGAAGAAAAGCACTGGAGCTAGGAATGCAAAGAATATGAACTTGACCAGCCAAAGAGGCTCGAGTCCTGGATGACAGCTCTCTTCAGAAACTGCAATGCATGAGCTGCACACCAAGTCCAGCGTGAGGAGGTCAGCTTTTCCCGAAGCGGCCTGCCTGGTAATGCCTTTGAAATCGCCTACACTCAGACCTGAAAAATCACACATAGAGTTTTTTAAAGCAGGAGTCAGATTCCTTACTAGATACAACCTGCTTATCAGATATATGATTTGGAAAACTTTTCTCCTATTATTGATTTTTTTTTTTTTACTTTCTTGATGGTTTGAGAAGTTCTTATTGCTCTGTCTTTAAGCTCACTGATTCTTTCTTCAACCAAGTTCTGTCTACCGAAGAGCCCGTCAAAGGCACTCTGCATTTTTGTTTCAGTGTTTTTGATTTCTGGCATTTCCTCTTGATTTGTTTCTTAGCATTTCCATCTCTCTGCTTACATTACTCATTTGTTTTTACATTCTGTCCACTTTTTCCATTAGAGCCCTTAGCATATTAATCATAGCTATTTTAAATCCCTAGTATGATAATTCCAACACCTCTGCCATATCCGAGTCTAGTTCTGGTACTTGCTCTGTCCCTTCAGACTGTTTCATCTGGCCTTGTAGCATGTCTTGCCATTTTTATTGAAAGCCTGCCATGATGCATCAGAGGATACGAAGTGAGCTAAATAGGCCTTTAGTGTGAAGTTTGTGTTAATCTGGGTTGGAGTGGGTTGTGTTTAATGTTTACTGTAGCTGTAAGTCCATAGTTTTTCAGATATGTCTAGGGTCCTTGTTTTTGTGTCCCCTGTTGATTTTGGACTTTCCTAAATACTGCTCCTCAGAGTCTTTGTTTTGCGTAACTAGCAGCCACGATCTACCATTATTACACTGGAGCCCTATTGGTGTGGGGTTGGAGGAGAGAACATTCTATAATCTTAACATTAAATCTCTTTGTTTTTTAGTAGGAAACAGTTCCAATTTATACTCACAGAATAAAAATCTAATTGCAAAAATGCAGACTTACAGAGCCACAGATCCATAACAAAACAGGAGGGAAATGAAACATTCCAGAGACATCTTGAAAAGTTCCAAAGGAACACGCACTGGCGGAAAATCTACAATTACGCTGCGGTTGCACAACAAGTTATATTTAATCTTGCATTTTCTCAATAAGATCTTCTTTGTATTTGTTTTTCTCTTTTCCAACCTGTCACGATTTGGCTTTGTGCTCAAGAATGTTTTTCCACTCTTTGTCCAGTTTTAGCCTGGTACTAACCACCTTGCTGGGGTAAATTCCCACATGGGCAGTTGTGCTGTTAGGTTTCTCACGTGGCGCCCATTTGATAGAGATAATAGCTTTCTTTCTGTACACCTGCACCACAGTGTCGATTTGCTGACCTTCGTAGTGTCCCCAAACCACCTGGACCTTGTCGTCCTTGCAATCGGCACGAAGCATTCATTATATTTCCGCCGCAGCTCCTTGGAGAGCCAGGCAGACGTGATCTTCTTGCGCATGTGCAAGGAATCGTTGTAGTGGTGGTTGCGGTTTTTGCTGCAGTCTTAAGTCAGAAGGGGTTGAACTTCATGATGACCGTTTTACCTGGCACCTGGTGGGCTCGGAAGCGCATGACTTCACATGTTTTTCGTCGACTCTCTCATCTTAGATGAAGCATGACAGCTAGAGGGTCATGAAATGACAGAAGTGCTCTTATCTTAAGTGGGATAAGACTCTGGTGAAGTTTTATATTTCCATGAAAATTAAAAAAGAGTAGGCCTTTGGTACGGAGAATGCTTTAGGCCTATGTCATAATCGTTACTCTTCCCCTTTTCCTGCCAGAACCATAAGGGGATCTTTCTTGGCATTTCACCATGAGAACTTAGTGGTTTTCCTGAGGTAAAGCCCAGGAAAGTGCGGGGCCTCTGTAAGACTGCAGCCACCAGGAGTTTCTTTCCCACAAGCTGGTCATACTCAGTCTCCAGTGATTCATCAAAATTACCATTTAAGTGTTTCTACCAGTTTATGGTTTCGGTGGTTTCAGCTCTCCAGGTAAGCAGATTTCAGCTGTGACTCTCTGGAGTTACCTATCTGTCCAGATTTGGGGGTGACAGTTTTTCCTATGACCTCAGTTTTCCAATAGGTCCAAGAAGAGTTGTTGAGTTTTAGTTTGTTCAGTTTTTTTCTTGTTATAAATATGAGAGTGATGACTACCAAGCTCTTTACATGTCAGATACTGGAAGATATATCTTAGAATAGTGTGGACTAAAATGTAACTCTTTATCTTTTAATTTCCAGGGTGGATGTATCATCCTCTGTGGAAAAACAAAAAAACAAAAAAACAAAAAAACAGCCTTTCTCTCAGTTCAAGTTTTGTTTTTGTTGTTAGAAATGACTGACTGTGATATTTCATGTCACCACAGGCAGTCCATGATGCAATTAAGATCTTGACTCTGAACTCAAAGTGTGAGAATTTGAATTCTGGCTCTTTTAAGATACTTCTTTCCAAGTATCTTAACTTGAGAAAAATATATCATCTAGCTGTTTCTTAGTTTCTCCATCTGTAAAATGAGATCAATAATAGTACATTTCTCTCAAAGGTACGATTAATTATGTTAATGCATAGAACAGTGCCTGGCACAAAATAAGTACTTAATGAGTATTGGCTGTTATTAAATTTCCCAGCAGTTAATCTGTTCCTCTGTTGGTGTGTAAGAATGGGTGTGTTTTTAACACATTGTAAAGTATATAAATGCTGAATCACAATGTACACTTGAAACTAATAAAATATTGTCAAATAGACTTTAATTGAAAAATACAGTGTTTTCACTGTTCCTTGATAGTTTAGAGACCAGGCTCATATTGGCCTCAGAACTGATAGAAATCATCAGGCAACTTAAAGTCATGAGGCTAGGCCGGAGCAAAGCGTTTTATAATTGAGAGACACGCCTTTGTCCCTGACAAAGGAGGGCAAATGTCCAACAGCTTTGTTTTATTTTGTTGGAATCATTGTGTGTTTGAAAAATTATCTTCATGGATAGTTTATGGGTTCTGGAAAACTCCCTATAAAAACAAGACTCTTTGATCCATAGGTGTGTTTGTTTTTAATTAAAAAAAAGCAAAACAAACAAACAAACAAAACCCACCAACAACAAATAAACCAATATAAAACTCTAAAAAAAAAAAAGAAAAGAAAAATAGGAGCTCTGAAGTCTTGTTCTCCATAGAAAATGTCTCACTATTATGATATACACAACTGTGTTGCCATGACTGGGAATGTGACCCAGGTCCTTCAACAGAAATGGTGGAGATGCTCATGCAGAAGCAGGGTAGGAGGATGCTCCCTTATGAGCTGATTGTTGGGTTTCATATTGACCCATTGGTCCATGTCAAGACTGGCTGAGCTAAAAAAGTTTGTCTTAATGAGTGTCCAACCTTTACTGTGCTCTTTACCAATTTCATTCCACCTTCATATCTATCAGCTTCCATCATTATCAATAGCAAATATTATTAAATGCCAATAAGTTGCGAGCAAATGTAGGGAGATTATGAGAAATATTACTCATAGTTCTTGCTCTCCAAAGTTTTACAGTCTAGTGTTTTATGCCACTCTTTGCAACTATTAGTTCTGCCTTCCTTGAATCTTAATCTGTATTTTCTCTTTATTTACTGAACTATAGACTTTTACAAGGAAATGTACATCTCATTTAACCCCATTTATTTTACATTTTGTGTCAAAGATAATGTTATTTATTATCCTTTCAGCTCACCTTACATCTAGGGAACTTACTTAATTCACTGAGTTTTAAAATTGATATAAGTTATCCATTCTGTGGATGCGATGAAGTTTTTGCCT
This sequence comes from Pteropus vampyrus, assembly GCF_000151845.1. Lineage (NCBI taxonomy): Eukaryota > Metazoa > Chordata > Mammalia > Chiroptera > Pteropodidae > Pteropus > Pteropus vampyrus. The sequence continues at coordinate 169,355 of NW_011889131.1, read as the reverse complement.
GTGGAATGTGGATATTATAAGCCATTTCCAAATTTGGCTCCTAAGTCATCCTATAAGGTCTTGCTCTTTCTGCTTGTCTGTGGAGCCAAAACATGAGAGATTCCAAAATAATAGAGCCACAATATAGAAGGGGACTGGCCCCTAAATTACTTCTTGGCAGAGTGCTATCCCAAGGGCCATTTAGAAGTCACATGATAAAGCGTATCCTTGTTGAACTTTGTGATCAGAATATATTTTATTATGTATTAATTATTGATTAATACATAATAAAAGAAGTTTTTGCAGTTGTTTGTTACAGGAGCTATTATTTAATAACACACAGATAGAGAATTGAATCTCAGAAAATTGAAGTAATTTGTTCTAGGTGACTTTGTGCCAGGGCTGGAACTAGTTTTTTTTTTTTTTACTTCTTTCACTATCCAATCTCAGCTAGTTATAGAAAAAGAAAAAAGATCAAAACATGAGAAATCGACACTGAGCTGTTAGTATGTGGTAATTCTACTCAATTACTGTCTCTCTGCATTTAAAAAACACAATTACTGGGTTTCAAGACACTCATTCTTTTGGATACTTGCTGCTGATTTTCCCAACATGATTCTGAAATTGTGAATTTCAGGAGGTCTGGCTGAAAGTTGGGGGACACCTAGATGGACATTAGGCAATTATTTAAAATTAAGTCACACAAGTTACCACTAACTTTGTTTATGAAATAAGTCCATATTTAGTTCCCAGAGATCAAATTTCTCTTTGAATTGAAATGATAGTCACATTAGCTTGTGAATCTTTAATTCCATTTAATACTGCATTAGTGCCAGTGGGATGAGTTGGACAGTTAAAGGTATCTGTCTAAAGGAAATACTTTAGGGCCAAAGTAAACTGTCAAAATGAGGCTAAATTTAGCTTTACAACAGAGCAGATATAAATCTAAGGGGGTTTCTCATCATCAGCTAAAAAAATAAAACATTTGTGTCCCACAGAAACATTTTAAAAAGTTGAAGACAGACGGGTCAAGGTTTATAACCTGTTTCCTCTAAGCCACAAGTCTTAGATCAGTTCCAGTAAAAACTGAAGGTTATTTGAAGAAGTTTGATCAGTTTCACGCTGAGTAGATAAAGTGTTTCCAATGCAAAACTCTTTAGTTCAATGGCTTTGACAATGAATGGTATGGCTAATTCACAGAATGTGACAAAATTCGTGACAATTTCTGATGACTGTGCTCTCACCTCAAATGCTCCAGTGAGTGTATGAAGGATGCTAATAATAAGAAGATTATTTTCTTTCCCAATTCTCTTTTTCGAAACACAGTGAAACATTTGCATCAAGTGACTCAATCAAAAGCAAGCTGAATGCCTGTTGTTATGAAATCTTACATTCTTCCACAGTGAGGGGAAAGAAAGAAAATAAAGCATAGGAGAAAGGCATTTTTATTTTACAAACAAACAAACAAAAAAGTGACCTTTTTTTGTCTGTGAGCTTTTTTGTAGGAAGTTGCTGAGAATCTGGTAGTTATGAACTGTATTTCAGTTGTGATTGTTGAATTTTGCATTTTGCATTGCGAGAAACTTTCCATGTCTGATTTCTTATTTTTTTAACATTTGTAAAATGATTCCATGATGACTTTTTCAAAATATTTCCAGAGTTCTCTGCCAAAAATCTCTGAGTAACTTTTCTTACATTGTTTTCCTATAGGTCTTTCTTCAGAACTGATGAGGTTCTCGGGTGCCCCATGGCAGAGTTATGTGGCCAAGGAAGCATAGTATGGCTTTTGAGATGTATTTATTCATAATATTTTGGCACCTAGAAAAAATATATTGTTTCTACATAGTAATTTTCTAACAGAAAAAATATGTCTATATAGTATAAGGATAATTACCACAAAAATCTTATCATGGGGAGTATCCTAATGTAAACCTTAAGGCAGGTATTTTAGAATAGAGTAAAAAAGAGTATATATACATACTCTTTATATGGTGTTAATTTAAACTTTGATATTATGAGCAATAAACATTGACCTGAACAAGATAACCTATAGGTTTTTTATTCTATTAAAAGTAAAGAGTTTTCTCATTCAGTCCTCAGAGAGGAAGAGAGATTGTACTCCAAATGCCCTGATTAATGCTGACAATCACACTTTGGGCTTTGACCTAAAGGGCAATGGCTTTGGCCTATCAACTAAGGAAGCAACCTCATTGGAACAACCAGAAACCCAAAGGAAAGCCACACCTGTTCTTCAAGGGGAAAACAGATGACAAATGACATGATGCACTTTCTCCGATAACCATTGTCTTTTTTTCCCTTGAGTAATTTTTCAGATATAGGCGGTCCCCAACTTGTAAGTTCACGAAGTTCATTTGTCAGGAGAATTGTTGAAACTGAGAACATAATGTCCCATAAAATCAATGATCTGTTGGTGGTTACTGAGGTTGATATCTTTTTTTTTTTTCTGTCTAAATCCCTCCCTTCTTCTTTTGTTGACAATGCCCCCTTCTATACCTCCTACCTCGTGGTTCTTGGAGAGCATCTCCATGCCACTCGACAGCAGCTTTAGTTGAAGTTCAGCAATTAGTCAAAGGAGTGGATGCAACTCAAGTTGGGACAATTATAGTAATCCCCTCTCTAGCCATAGTGACTTATCCAAATGGTGGGCATGTGGCTCAGGCTGAGTGTGGCTAATTAGATTCCTTTCCAGGAATATTTTAAACTAGAACTGTGGAGCTTCTCTGGTCTGAGGCTGTGAGGTTGTGAATCCATTGTTATTAGAGTCAGTATCTTCCACTGTGTGAAGACACTGGCTTATAAAAAGAAAGAGTAAAACTAATGGGTAGAGAGAAGCAGAGATGAAAGAGGAAGAAAGAAAGAAAGAGCTGGCAACTTTGGATCCTTATTTTGTATGTTGTTGTTGTTTTGTTGTTGTTTGTCTGAAGACCAGCACTGCCTTAGTTCTTGTTTTCTGAGGTTGATTGTTCAACCCTTTAAATATGGAATCCCCCAGTAGTTTTAAAACAAAACAAAACCTCTCTCTTCTTTAGTTTTTTTCCCCTTAAGGCTAAATTGTGTTTCTGTTTCTTGTAATCAAGCATCCTACCTAAAAGAGTTGGTTTCTCAGACCAGGATTTAGAAATGTATTTTGTCCACAATGTAGGAAACTAGCCACTAGTATGAGCCTGGGGAGCCTCTTTTTCCTCTTTCCTCTGATCTGCTTTCAGCAAGGGCTCAGTGAGATCAGATAACCAAAAGAGAGAAGATTCAGTCCCAGCATTGTAAATTAAATATATCCTTCCCTTGCTGTAACCATGATGACAACAATATGGTGAAAAGGGAACATACTAATCCCCAGAATTCTTCCAATCCTCAGCCCAAGTAAAGAGCTCCAACAAGACCATTAGTATTATGCTGGCTGTCTTCTCAAAGGAGCATTTATAAAGAGGCATGCATAATACTGGCAATAACTGAGTCAGGGCTTTAATCATCTGAGAAGGGCTTTTGTGGCATACTTACCCACTTGTTCATACTTTGTTTTTTGTTTTTTGAAACAGCTGAGTCAACAGTAGAAAAAAAACTTTTTAAAAAAGTACCACTCAAAATAGCAATTACATTATTGCTAATCAACGCTTACTAGACTAGTTCACGAATATTCCTCATTTCTGGAGAGGAACAAACCCTCCCAAGCTCTGATAATACTTTGTCACAGTCTGAAACAATTAATTTTTATGTACTTTTTAATTATAGATGTTTATGTGTGCTCTGTGACCTTCTGAAAACGCACACACACACACACACACATTGGTGTGTGTGTACATTTCCCTTTTCAGCCATAGTCTTCACTACTTCTTGGTGTAACTGTACTCAAATCAAATAAACTTGCACAACAGTGTGTTTGATAAAAGGCAGGGAGTGGTTAGGGAAAAGCGTATACCATTGTATTCATTTTATCCTCCCACATTTTCTAATTCTCTATCCCCTGAGAGGGTTATTCTAGTCTATCTTTTTTTTTTTTTTTGATGAATGCATTCATTTATTTAATAAATTCTATTTGATATTTATTGTGTGTAGACACATGGTACACTCAAGGAACTGAAATATTAATAGAACAGAATCGTTGGCAATAGATCCTCAGCCCTTGGCAATAGGTCCTCAGATAATTTTAACAGCAATAATAGGCACTTTGAGTGTACAGAACATTGAACCAAACTCTGCCTTAAGAGGTAAGAGAAAGTTATAGTTTAACTTCCTTCCTAGAGGAGATTATAGTTTAACTGCATCATAGAAGATGAGTAGAAGTAAACTCAGAAGAGCCTGTGAGTATAGAAGATAGAGGATGAGACGTTGGTAACTAAAATGAGGACTGAGAGAAGTTTATTGTAGGAATAGGATCCAGCATTGGGAAAACAATGTGGTATGTGAAGCAAATTGGTGTTGCAAGGGTGGTAAGTTGTGAAGTAGGGCATAGCTAAGGCTGGGAATTAAGAGATAAGGAGGGACCAGATGATGGAGGGCTTTATGTTATTCTTATGGTGTTTGAGTTTATTTTTGTTGATAAGGAGCTAATTAGGGGATATAAATAGGTTTGTAACATAAACATATGTACTATTTGATATATTGCTGTAGCATCAGAGATGAGAATGGATCTGAGTAAGATAATGCTAAGGCTTTCATTACATGACTTGCACACATGATGGGGGCTTAGCTGTTTTGATTCAACAAAAGTCCCACAACCACTACAAAAATGGCCGAAGTATATAAATACAAAGTTTGCAGAAAATGAAATACAAATGACTTTTAAACTTATTTATTAAAGCTCAGTCTTGTTAACAAGATTAAAAAAAATAATTAAACCCTAAAGAGGCATTATTTTTACCTGTTGGTCAAAATCTAAATCTATTAACACACTGTGTTTGTGACAGTATGAGAAAATAGGCACCTTCTTGCATTTCTGATATACATATATTATTTAAACGTATACTTTTCATATATATGGTGTATATATTACTTTGACTCACAATTCTACCTCTAAGAATTATCCTATAATATACTTGCATATGTATAAAAGTGATTACATACAAGGTTCTCTTTACAGTACATTGTAAAAGTGAAAGATGGAGACATTGAAAGCAGACATTATGTACATGCAATGGAATACTATGATGCCATTAGGAAGAATATTGACAGCTCTTTATATATAGAGAGGGAATGGTACACAAGCCTATATTTTTATAAGAAAAACGTGGTACACAAGACTATGTATCATGTGGTGACATATTGATGTAAAAAAACACGAGTGTGCATAGAATATTTTTGGAAGAATACATAAGAAATTGATAATAGGGGTTGCCTCAGGTGAGGGACCAGGCTGGGGGTAGGGGGGGCTCAGAGATATGGAGTGACTTCTTATTCATAGTATACCCCTTTATATTTTCAAAATTTACACAACATGAATTTACACAACCTAGTCAAGAAAGGAAAAGGAGAGAGAAGAGAGAGGAAGAGAAGAAGGGAATAATGAAGGAAGAAAGGAAGAACAAGAAATGAAGAAAGGAAAGAAATTAGAGGAATTAATGTGAAAAATTGACCTCCCATAAGGGGGTTGAATGTTTGCCTACAGAAGCTCACGAGATGAGGCTTGGAATCCATATGAAGCAAAAAAAAAAAAAAAAAAAAAGTAACTAAGCTATCCATATAACAGTGATATCCTCAAAGTGCAAAAGTCTCAGATAAGCCATGGGCTAGAAAGACTGCACTCACTGATATTATGGCATTTTGCTCATTGAGTCTAAACTTGAGATAGAAAAATAAATTCTTCCCCATGAATTCGTAACCATGGGTTTGTCTTTATTTGCGTTTAGGAACTGATTTTTATTCGTTATAAGGATCCTTAGGACAAGAAGGTCAGATAAGAAGAGGTTTGGGTGGTAATATTCTGTGAAACATGGCAGAATCACAAACGAAAATCATTGTAGCAGTTCATATCTTTAATCTAAGCTCCTCAGGTTTTAAATCTCCTAAAAGAATGAGCACATGGCCTAAAAATGACAAAACACACCAGAAAAGATATTACTGAGTGAGAGATGATAGGATTAGGTCTTCTGAAGTGTTATGACACTTCCATATGACAGAGCCATTAAGTAAAATTGTTTAAAACTATTAAACACGTAAAAAAGGACTCAAAACAAAAAAGATATGAAAAATATCTCTACAGAATTAGAAAAAAACAAATGGAACTTCTAGATATAAAAGTGACTCTTGGGATTATTAGCAAGATTGTGGAATAGGAAGTCCCAGCCCTTGTTTTCCCACAGAAACACTGATTTAACATCAACGTACACATCAAAATACCTTTAAAAGTGTTCCGGAATCCAGCTAAAAGGTTGCAGCACCCCAGATAAGCACAAATCCAAGAATAAGCTTATTGAAATAGGTAAACAGAGCAGTTTCACTCTACTCATGTCAGACCTCCCGCAAGGTGTCACAGGTCAGCACTCAGAGAGATCACCTTAGCCTGAGCTATTTCGCCTGAGAGAAAGAGAGAGTGAAGCATGCATCCGACATCTCTAGGCTTTTGAGGCATTGTGCAAGAGACCCGCTTCTGTCTTACTTTGCCCAAGGTGAAGTGTCGAGGGAACCAGCACAGTTCAAAAGCCTAGGGGCAGATGGGAACAATCAAAAGGGGCACTTGGCTCTCAGCAGCCATGGATCTGCTTCCCCCTGTGAAAGAAGTGGAGCTTGCACCCAACGTCCGGACCACTTAGTGCACTGACCTAGGGAAAAAGAGTGGGTGGTTTATGGCAACTTACATGGTTCTGCGAGATTAGAAGGTGCACAACCCTGAAACATCTCCCCCAGAAGGGAGGATGTGGACTGGATCATGATATCCATGGAAAAGTTTTGAGAGGCTCCCAGAATCTCTAATCAGGCTGATTGCTGATTGCTGAAGCGCTTTCCCTGTCAAAGTCAGTTTATAAAGACTGGAAGGGATAACTTCCTCTTCATATCTGCTGATTTAAACACAAAGCTATAAGATGCATGAAAAATCAGGGAAATACGACATAACCATCTTAAAGAAGCTCAGTGAGCTACATGAGAACATAGATAAGCAGCTAAATGAAATCAAGAAAATACATGAACAAAATGGGACTATCACTAAAGTGACAGAAGTCATTAAAAAAAGAAACTTTGAAGCTGAAGAATACAAAAACGAAACTGAAAAAAAATCAGTAGAGTTTCAATAACGAACTTGATCGAAAAGAAAAAAATCAGTTAATTTAAGAGAAGTATTTGCAAATTATCCAGTCAGAGGAGCAGAAAGAAAAAAAAAAAGAAAGAAAAAGTGTAGAAAGCCTACAGGACTTATGGGACAGCATTATGTGAACTACCATATGCATTATAGCTGAAAACACCCCCAAATCTGGGGAGGGAAATAGGCATCCAGAGTCACAAAGCCTAAAGGTTTCAAAGAGGATGAATCTAAAGGCTACAGCAGGACCCATTATAATCAAATTGTCAAAAGTAAAAGACAAAAGAATAATTTTGAAAGCAGCAAGAGAAAAGCAATTTATCACATACAAGGGAACCCACATGATTATGAGCAGATGGCTCAGGAGGAACTTTGCTGGCTGGGACAAAGTGGAATAATATATTCAGAGTGCTGAGAGAAAAAATTTTCCAGCCAAGAATATTGTACTCGGCAATACTGTCCATCAAAAAATGAAGGAGAAATAAAGAATTTTTAAGACAAACAAAATAGGAAAGAGTTTATCATCACTAGACCTGCCTTACAAGAAATGATAAAGGGAGTTCCTCAAGATAAAATGAAAAGACATTAAACAGAAACACAAAAGCTTATGAAAGTATAAAACTCACTGCTAAAGGTAAATATAAAACTATAGAATACTATAGTAATGTCATGATAATAGGTAAATTACTTTTAATTTTAGTATAAAAGTTAAAAGACAAAAATATAAAATAATAATATAAAGTAAAATATAAAACATAAAATAATAAAAATATAAAATAATAAAGATGAATTTAATGGAGGGCATAAACAGGGGCATCTAACATTGGCTAATTATTTAATGTAAGATGAAGGTTAATAATTGAGATTAAAGTGTTCTAAGGCTCTTGAATATTTTGAGAGAAGGGCAAAGATTATGATTAACTTTATACATTGTTTAGGAAGTACATGTACTACAAATTTTGAGTAACCAGCCGTAAGCAAATATAATGTGTAAGTGTCAAACTTAATGAATAGAAGAAACAATAAAACAAAAGAAATCTATAGAAAAAAGTGAATAAGAATACAATATAAGATGATAAACATAAATTTAAATAAATCATTAATAAGACAAAGCTTATCAGCTAATGACTTGTCAAATTTAGTAAAAAGGAAAAACGTGAAAAATAATTCTCATTATAGTAACATATCTAAAACAAAAGTGCACAGAGAGGTTGACACTAGAAAAATAAAATTTATAGCAGATGAATCACCAAATGAAGACTAGTGAAGCTACTGTTGTACTATCAGGACAAATATTTTAAGGCAGAACTTAGATATAAAATAATCAGTACATAATCATAGAAAGAACAACTTACTAAGACATTTTTTATAAAATAAATTTGTATACTTCAAGCTGTATAAGCTTCAAACTGTGTAAGGCAAGAATTACAAGAAGAAAATATAAATATATTATCATAGTGAAAAAATTTAGAGTATATCACCAGGTAATTGATCCAGAAGAAAAATTTATTAAAGGTTTTTAAATTTGAAAGATATAGATATAGATAGATTAGATATAGACATAGAAAAAGATATAGAGCCATATGAAATTGTCACTGTTTAAACATTCTTGACTTAAAACTGGCAATTAATTTCATATGGTTTAATCGAATATATAGAAGACTGAATCCAGCAATTGAAGAGTACACATTCTTTTCAAGCACTCTTGGTAACAACTAAAAATGATTATAACTAATAAAATAGTTTAGAAAGGTAGCTGGATACCAGAGAAACATAAAATTAACTGCTTAGTATGTCCCAGGAAGCAAAAGTAAAATCTAAAAATATAATGGGAGAAACATTTATTTCCCAAATACAATAAAAAACTTTGAACTATATAGAAATAAGCTTAACAGCTTATTTTATATATTATTATATAAAACTAATAATATAAATTAGTATATTTAATTGAAGAATACATGAAAATCATAATAAATGTTGTGGTGTTTTGTTTTTAAAATAAGAACACTAAGGATTTAAAGAATGCCCCCATATTTTGCTTGGTTTGGTTCTGAGTAAGGAAAGATAATTTTAACAAGGAAATAACCATACAAGAATAACAGGAGAACTCAAAAAAGAGTATTAATAATGGGAATATTGTCCATAAATTGACATCTTAATATATAAGAATATAGTTCAGATATAAGCTAAAAGTCATGTTATATATAATGGTTGCTAGGTATATTGTATATTTTCTACATGTTAGACATGCTTCTAAGCATTTTACAGAAACTGTTTTAAATCAATTATATAAGATAGGTGCTATTATCCCCATTTTACAGAGGAGAAATTAGGCGAAGTTTTGAATGAATATGGAAAAGATGAATTTACTAAGTAGGGATGAAATAACTGAATCTCATTTTAAAAATGGATGACTCTCTATATAGCTTTACGCCAAAATAAATACCGATAGATCAAAGATTTAAATGAAAAAGATGAAATCAAGCTAAAACTTCAAAAGCATAATCAGAGTGATAGAAGCTTTCTAGTAGAGACAGTAAATACTTTTTTAAATTACTGAATGATTCATAGTGAAGAAGAGTAGGGCAGTAGCTAACATGTAATGCAGAATTAAGAGGATTGGTTTATTTGTGATGTATGTAGTGTGAGAGAGAGAGAGAGAGAGAGAGAGAGTGTGTGTGTGTGTGTGTGTGTGTGTGTGTGTGTGTGTGTGTTTCAGGATAAAACAGACCTTTTTTTGAGAGGAAAATACCAATGGGGGAAAAATGGAATTTGGGAAAATTGAAGAAACAAAAATATATGGGGTGGTGGGGAGGAGAAGAACATAGGCAATAGGTTTGAGGACGGGCATTAGATTAGTTATGGAGGAGAGGATAGACATCTCACATTCCAAAATGAATGAAGTTTGGAGTTGGAAATTACAATTGTGTGGTGGCTCATACATAAGGCTAAATGATATTTTTCTAGCAGTACTCAGCTCTATGAAAGAAGAGATAAAACATTGTGGCACTGATTTAGAATAGTGAGTTTGTAGATGTGGCAGAAGGAGAGGGATGAAAAGGAACAGAGAGTTCTGGTGAAAAGGTAGTTAAATGATTGCCACTGGGGCCTGGCCTGGGTAGAATTAGGTGTTAAGTGCAGGTTGAAGAATTAGAAAAATAGAGACTTGAAATATATAATGGCAGTGGTAATGGAGACAGGAAGACATATTCAAAAAATGCTATGAGTTAAAATAAGGGAGTAAAGGAAGGTGGGTTTGAAGAGGATAGAAACATCTAGAAGAACTCCTATGTTTCTGTCTTGGAAGACTGGGAACATTTATAAATTAGAAAATAAAGAAGGAGAAGCAAGATTAAGAGGAAAAGGATAAATTCTGTTATTGACGAATTGAGTTTAAGGTGCATGTGGGCCATCCAGGTAACCATGTTTAATAGGCAATTGTTTAAATAAATTTCAAGTCCAGCAGCATCTTAGGTCAGATTCCCCAGGAGATCCTGAGATAAAAATTTATGTACAAGTGATTTATTAAAGATGTGCTTCCAAATTGATCTACCATATGATCCAGCAATTCCTTTACTGGATATTTACTCCAAAGACTTGAAAACCCATATCCAAAAAGATATTTGCACAGCAACGTTCAAAGCAGCACTATTCACAGAGGCCAAGACATGGAAGCAACCGAAGTGTCCTACGATAGATGATTGGCTACAGAAGCTGTGGCACGTATATACAATGGAATATTACTCAGCCATAAGAAGAGAGGAAATATTGCCATTTGCGACAACCTGGATTGACCTCGAGATAATCATGGTAAGCGAAATAAGCTAGACTGAAAAAGTTGAAAATCACATGATATCACTTATATGTGGGATATAAACCTAAAAGCAACCAATGAACAGGACAAACAGAGACTCAAGGACATGGACAATGGACTAGTAGTTACCAGAGGGTAGAAGGTAGGAGAGGAAGGAGGAGGTAAATGGAGGAAAGAGGGTCAAATATAGGG
>NW_011889131.1:153991-157113 GCF_000151845.1 Pteropus vampyrus | reverse complement strand
CTCAAGGACATGGACAATGGACTAGTAGTTACCAGAGGGTAGAAGGTAGGAGAGGAAGGAGGAGGTAAATGGAGGAAAGAGGGTCAAATATAGGGAGGTTGGAGGAGGGTGAAGTGGGTAAAGGGGATCAAATATATGGTAGCTGAAGGAAACTGACTTTGGGTGATAATCACACAATAGAATATATAGATGTCAAATTATAATGTATACCTGAAAAAATTATATAATTGTATTAACCAATGTTATCCCAATAAGCTTAAAATTAAAAAAAAAAACAAGATGAGTGGCTAGAATAAGAACTGGAAGCTGAATAAGGAAGAAGTCAATCAAGGGTGCATTCTCACATGGAGTCTCAGCCTCCTCCAGTCCCACGGGGAACCTGGAGAGTAAATTGCACCACAAATTTGTCCTGCTCCATACAGGACTTTTATACTGTTAAACTGGGCTTTTATACAGTTGCATCAGTATTAGTTATGGTCTGTCCCATGGGACAAACTTCCATGCACTTAAGGTCCTCACATGTCCAAGCAAAGTGGCTCCAGTAGCCCAAGGATTGTGTCTAAAGAAGGATGCAGAAGCACAGCTTCAGAAACAAAGCATGCAGAACCTGAGAGTGGGCACACGAAACAAGTAAAGGGGATCTGAGGGGAGCCAGTCAGAACATGAAGCATCTGGAGAGAGACCTACATTTAGAATTCATCCCCCTGTTCATAGGAGTTGAGACAGGAAGTGGATGGGTCCCTGAAGGCAGATGGTTTAGAAGATACAGAGAAACGATGCTTGAGAATCACTGATATTTCAGTGGAAGACAGGCCTGTGAAGAAGCCTGAGAAAGTGAAGAAAGCATCAAGAAAAACCAGAAGAGTAGCAGACTGTGGCAATATCCTGAGGAGTAATCATGATTGGCTTTTGCTTATTTGTTTTATGATTATTCAGACACTCATACAGGCCAGTAGTGTGATAATGAATACTAATGAGAGTAGTACAGATGTCTCTCCTGGGAAGTCCAGTCATCAAGACAAGGAGCACGCATCAGCTTCCCCATCTACTTTTCAGAGCCCTGACTAAAACCAAATGACCCTTACAGCTATGAAGGACTCAGCCCCGCGTGAACATGGGTGGCCTTTTGACAGCTCAAGCTCTTCTTGACCAAGTGTGGATTGTTTTTAATTAGGCCATCTAGAGAGCATTAATAGGGCGATAAAGCACAAGTTCGAAGGGGCAAAGGGAAATTGCTTGAGGGAGGGACTGGGAAAAGCCATGGGCAATATTTATTTAAAACAGTGGGAGAATCAGACTACACTCAGATCTTCTGGCCTGAGTCCCAAACAGGAAGTAAAGCTATATGAATTATGGTGACTCAGAAGCTAATCTCACTATTTACCTGGCAGGAAGAGGGAGAGGGAGAGAGAGAAGGAAAGGGGTGGGGTAGGGGTAAAGCTTCAACTCTTTGGGGGAATGGAAGTGGAGGCTTTCCCACTGCACAAAACAAGACTTCTCGTCCTCTGAAAATATAATCCTTAATAATTCTCATTCTTTCTCTCCAGGTCCATCTTTTTTAAAGAACAAAATTTGCCTTAAGTCTGTTGTTATTGTTATTGGTTATACAATAACTATTACTTAAATAGTATATATTTACTTTGGAAAAAATGATAAAATCCTAAAAATTGTTGTGAAAATCACTCACACTCTTATTATAAACAGATCTTTTGGATATTTCACATGCATAAAAGTGTTAATTTTTAAAATTACATTGTGCTTTCTTTTTTATGCTAATACACATTTTTAAATACTGTTTTGTGGCTATAGAATATTCCTTTGTACAAATATCAATTTATTCAACCTCTTGTTTTTAAACTAAGTACAATAAACGCCATTCTGATATTAGGGACACAGCTGGCATTCAGTGGTACGGCTTGAATCTAATAGCACTTGCATATTCTAGGCACAGCCATTGATTATATTTGGAGGAAATGCAACATTGGAAGATGAGAGTGATTTGAAGCTATAAAAGGAAGAATTGTATCTGGATATAATACCTTCAACCCAATTAATAATATGAAATTATTTTCTTATTTTACAAAAGTATTTAAAATCTTACTGTACAAGCCTACTGTGATTTTTGAAATTCAAAGTCCCTGTGAAATCTGAGAATCCAGGGAAATTATCTCCAACACCATCATAGACACACTCGTTCTCATCCCTCTTCCTAGATTAGAATCAGAAAGAAATGTAAAATATCCTCCCTGACCTGAAAGAAAAGACAATCTAACTGGAACACAGAATGATGTAGGCAAAAGAAAAATTATGCTTGCCATTCATTCTCTTCACTGCACCCCCCCCAAAAAAAAAAATCTTTTGATAATTTCAACCTCTTTATGTAACTGCATTTATAGCCAAATGTTCTCAGACTCTGTCATGTCTATACTTTGTGGTAAAGTGATTCCAAATGTAAGTGAATTTGGATTTTATTTCTCTTACTAAAATCTTTTTATTTCCTTTATCTTATCTGCTCATTCCATTTTTTCATCCTGACTTCCAAAGGCCCAGAGCTATACTTTTTTTCCCCCCTCTTAATTCTTGCAGCACATGGCTAGGTCCATTACCTCCTGAAGTTCTAGATCTCATGGTCAGTCATGCAATACCTATCTCATGAATTCCCTAGTATTCTTGTTTCCTTTGATAATCCACATACTTACTTATGATTCCTATCTTGTTATATGTTGCCAAAGAAAGTCTGAATTCTAGGATATCATGTTCTCTATAAATTCATGATTCTCCACCTTCCATATTGCTAGTAATTCATTCTTGTTTTATGGATTTCTTATGGCATTAGCCATAGCTACTATTCCAAACCTTTTTTATATTCCCTTAAACTATCTCTGTAAGTTGCTTGCTCAGAATTATTTTCTCTTTTGTTATTTGCTAATAGAGCTTTTATTCATAAAGCAAAATGCTTAATCCCAAAGTAAAAATCATGATAGGTCTAAGCCAGTAATGCTAATCTCATTTTCTTTGCCCATTTACGGTCTTGGGATACCTCCTAACCAGTTTTAGTCAATAAGATTAAGGGGATATTTGCTCTAGGCTTCTGGAAAATACTATATATTTTATAATACATT
>NW_011889131.1:129054-153941 GCF_000151845.1 Pteropus vampyrus | reverse complement strand
ATATTGCTAGTAATTCATTCTTGTTTTATGGATTTCTTATGGCATTAGCCATAGCTACTATTCCAAACCTTTTTTATATTCCCTTAAACTATCTCCGTAAGTTGCTTGCTCAGAATTATTTTCTCTTTTGTTATTTGCTAATAGAGCTTTTATTCATAAAGCAAAATGCTTAATCCCAAAGTGAAAATCATGATAGGTCTAAGCCAGTAATGCTAATCTCATTTTCTTTGCCCATTTAGGGTCTTGGGATACCTCCTAACCAGTTTTAGTCAATAAGATTAAGGGGATATTTGCTCTAGGCTTCTGGAAAATACTATATATTTTATAATACATTATATATGTATATATACATACACATATACATTTACATATATATGTGTATGTATATATAATATATACACATAATACATATATTCAGGAGAAAATGTGTAAATGTGTTTCTTTTCTATCACCTTTCTTTGAAGATGTCATGTGAAATTGTGATCCAATAGCCATCCTACCACTTTCAGTAAAAGGTGAAGAAAGTCTCAAAGATGACAAACCTGTATCTTGATATTTGTTGAACCATCCTGTAATCATCCTGTAATTACCTGCTTCCAGGCTTTTTATTATGAGTTAATCAATTGCCTGGAAATAATAGTTGGCAATTGTACTACTTGTAAGCAAAAGTATCCTAATAGATCAACTAGGTCTCAGTCCTTACTACTGCCTCCTCATCTTAACAGATGCTATTGTCTCCTATTCTATTAACGAGACCCAAACTATCCTGCAAGAGCACAGATGGATTATTACCCATTCTACTGTTTCGTCTCCTATTTAATAGGATGAAGTGCTCTTAGCAAAACTAATGAATTTCTCTGTCAGAGTTTATCAGCTTGTCCCTGATCTAGAAGATAACTCCATCAATCCTCTATTTCACCTAAACCTTTAATCTTTTTGTTATATTTGCCTTCTCTTCATGTTGCTACTGAGGGAGGGATCCCCACCATATGGTTATTGGGATGGCCAAACGTAGGACACCCGAAACTGTACAGATGAGTTTGACAACAGTTTATTAGTCATCTCTACTCATGACCCAGGAGAGGACACCACTCATGGGTGACATGTGGTTATATGGGGATTGCACTCAGAATAGGACAAACAATCAGAGGCTGTGGGAGGAAGGCTTTGTAGTATCAAGAAGGTAGGTAAGGCTTAGTTCCCCTGAGAGGATATGACTGGCTTATTTCTGTGGGCTGGTAGGGAACTAAAGCCTGGTACTTAGGCATAAGGAGGTCTGTGCCTGGTTCCCATGATAAGGACAGTTGTTTGGCTAGGGGAATTTATCCAAAACCCAAATGTGAATATGTTGGCTTTTTTATTCTAGGCAGATATAAACATAAACTTAAAGTATATTATTTATATATTTTAAAATTTGTTTTAAGTTTGTGAATATTTTTCTATTCAGGTATGCATGTACCTCTACAGCATGATATTTATGATTATACTATCTTTACCCAAAGGCCCAAATTTAGATATTTTATTGTTTTCTGGTGTTATACTCCTGTTATATTTTTTTTGCTGAATATTCTTATGATTAGATGTTTGCACATATGAATGACCTTTTTTTCCCCTTTGGATGAATTCTGAAAAGTAGAAATTTAGTCAAAGAGTTTACAAAAAATCATTAACTGCACGCTCTCAATTGTCATACAAAAAGTTTACTCTCATTTACTCTCCCAAAAGTGTCCTATAGTGCACATTTCCAAGGACTTTTGATAACATCAAGATTTACAATATTTTAATTTACTCAAATGTGGTAAGAAATTGTCACTCTTATTTAAATACTTGTTTCTCCATATGTTGATTGGTTATTTATAATTCTTATTTTGTAAACTAATATGATCTTTTCTCACTTTCCTATGTAAATGCTCATATCATTTTCTGACTAAATACTTATGGACTATTTTTTATTCTAGTGATAATTTTTTAAATTTCTCCATAATATGTCTACTAACAAAAAATTTCTAGGAGTATTTTTCTAATTAAAATTACCTGTGTTTTAGTTAGAAGTCCTTTGCATCTAAACATCAAAATGTTCTTTGTCTTATAGCAATTTTCTTCCCTTTTTTATGATATCTTCTCCTTTTAAAATTCATTCCTTTTGAAATTCCTTTTATGACTACATTTGAGCTCTCTGTTCTGTTATTTTTATTTCTGATCATTTCTCTCAACTTTTATGTCTTTATTGTCTTAGATTTTTCCAAGTAACATTAAAATGTCCTCTATTTAAAAATTTTTCTTCTAAGCCATTTAATGACTCCATTGTCCTTTTCCTGTTTGGCAATCATGTCTGTTACTTCTTTTTGTTGTATTTTCCCTTTTCTAATTTCATACATGTAATATCCTCTCAGATTTATTGGAAAGTTTAATTTGAGATACACTAAAGTTTTTTTTCTGCTGCTTTTAGTAGACGTATTCCATAAGATATATTTACTTATTGTTTATTTACAGTGATATTTCCATTTACTAATCTTTCAGAAAGAGATCATATTTTTTTATTTTAGAGAGTTGAAATTGGTGCTTTTGGACATCATTTAGGTCCTAGTTTAAGGCATTGATACTGTACAGGAGGTGGAAAAAATTTAGACTTATTAGAGTTTAACTATGCCAGATCATATATCCAAGACCTTTGGGAAAATAGAGGCCTGTATCCCATTCAGGCAGGTTTACTTCTGTGCTAAAATGTTCATTTTCATGGCTGTTATGGTAGCATAAATATAATTTAGCCAGTGACCTCTAATTAACCTTATTAGTGGCCAGTAGAATATTACATTTTATTTAGCTTGTTCTTTACTTAGCCACTCAAGGGTGTGACTTCAACAAAGGAGTCTCTACTTTACCAAAAAGGTAGTAGGGTCGAAAACAGACTTTTACCAATTGCCCAAGAGACTTCACTTCTCATGTCTTAGTTTCTATGCTAAAAAATGTTATTGTAGTTCTGCTAGGTAGAACTACAGACTTTTTCTGTTATGTGGCAAACATCCAGTCACTCAGCAATCCCCTCAATCCTGTCTCACCCACGGATATATTTCAGATCTTCTTCAATATTATTCAAAGTATTGGCCTGTTACTGGAACTAGTCCCTTATTTCTAGTGTCAATACATATTTTTCTCATTATTATATTCTTATGATTTTTAAAAAAGAAATTTGATAGGGATGAGGGAGAGATGATTCTCTTCCTTTTGTATTAAATATTTTAAATGGATGGTCAGCACTCTTTGCCCATAATTTCTTATCAATAACTCATTATTAAGTCTTTAAATCTATTTCCTGCCTAGAAATAGAAAACTAAAAATTCTGGTTATTTTAATCAATAGAGTCTAATAACAAAGTTCTTACTTCTTTTTACTCTCTGTATCAGTCAGGATAGACTAGCTAATGCTGCACTAACAAACAACCCCACAATCTATGGTTTTTAACAATTAAGTTATATTTCTCACTTATGCCACATACCCTTTGTGGGTTGGCAAGGAGACAACTCTGTTTCACACCATGTCTTCATGCTCAGTCTCATTTTAATAAGTTATTCAGTAAGAGAGAAAGAAGCATGGTTTGATTCCTTTCCATTTCAGGACATGAAGAGTCTCTGAACTGCATATTCTTATAAAATGAAAATAAGTTAATTGCAATCATATTAGTCCCTGAAAACCATAGAGAAACCCTCAATATAACAGATGTGTGTTAAAATAATTTGAACTGTTAAAAAATACCATATTTAAACAGCATCTGAAATTTAAAAATGACATTTATTTGGTAAAAACAAATAACCATGGAAGGTGAATCTGTTGGGTTTAAACCTGTAAGGGGACAGTCAGCCTCAACCATACATGTAAGTACCCATATCCTATTCAAAAGTTAAAGGCACATGTATAGTACTTGCAGAAAATGTGGAAACTTTCATTAGCAGGTGAGACCCTAAATGACTCTTTAGGAAGAAAACATCTTACACATCAGTAACTGTAAGTGCTCTCATTGGAAACTTACACTATATCAATCTTCTCAGTTTATGACTAAGCCACAGACCTAAATGTTCATTATTTAAATGCCCTGTCATGATGTGTCTCTACTAAATTATGTTGGAGCATTTAATTAACACATTAAATGCTGAAACAGTAGTTTCTGTTGTGGGACAAGAGCTTGGGTTTTTTAATACAAGTTCAGTGTTTTTTTTTTCTTTACCCTTTTTGGTCATTTCTTTTAACAGAGAATGGATAGAAGATGAATATTTTACAATATAAATTTGAGAAGATTTGCTTGAGGAATAAAAGCAAAATGTAGTGGAAGTTTATTTAGGCTATGTTGTTTTCACAGTGTGCTTTAGAAACTGAAACATTCAACTTGTCACCTTACAACTGCACTTATGTAGTTGAATATTATTCTATTTTAGTTCCCTTCTTGGCTCTGAGGAGCGTAATTTTTTTTATTTTTCCTAGTAGAACTTACAAGTCTTTCCATTAAATGTATTTGAGTTTGGGACTCTGAATTCTCAGCTTATTGTTTCTAAGGAAATGGCCAGGAAAGGTCACACATCAGCTTTTTAGAGTAATAATAATGAATGGGCATTTGAAATGAATAAGAATTATTCTCACCCTCTGTCCCACCTAGGCCACGTGTTTGCCTTGTGCCTCATTTCCCACAAATGGAAGCTCCCAGCTGAATAATCATATCCAAACATGCTGAGTTAATTGAAGAAAGGTGCTATATAAACACAAGGTACTATTATTATGGTCATTTTCCCAGACCTTGGGCTTCCCCACCCACTTCCTCTCAATTTACAATGAGATGGAAAGCATAGCTTCTTCCCAACGGATGCAGACTTTGAGAGCAATGCCTTTGGTGCCCTCAAGTGGTTCCCTCTATGTAGAAATCATTTAGCCATAGAGCCTAAACTCATGACAGAAATTATTCCCTTGAACATGCCAGTTTTAAAGGGAGAATGATATAATACCATAAGATATATGGCCTTCTAGATTAATATTTTTAAGTAAATCATATACATGTCTAAAAATGCCAGGCACTTTTAGGTATTTTTTAAAAATAATGTTAGCATCTCTTCTGAATGAGAAAGGATAGGTGCAATAAATATATTTATTGATAATCGAATCACTCAACAAATTGTTAGGACAAATCTTTCTATCCCTAAACTAGAAGCTGCATTGTGGATGCATGAGGTTATGTGGAGGTACTGAGCAGACAACCAGTTTTTTATAAGTGTTTCTTAAATCTGTCTCTTTCTCAAGTTTACCACTGTTAAGCTGGGTGTGGTCAGATAATTACTTATTCTATAATTCCTTTATTCCTAAAAGAAGAACATTTAAGCAAATGAGTCATTTTTAAAGTTATCAATTAATTGGTGTAATCAGCTGAGCATCTTTTATGGAAGAAATATTCCATACAACCCCTCAACATATAAAACAAATGACTTTCTGCTCAGGCCATGCTGAGGAGGCTTTTACCTAGTCTTCTTTCCTTTTTAGCCCCACAAAGGCCCTGATAGAATTTAAAGAACCCCAAAGCTCCAGGGAACAATTTTAAAATCATTCTTCTAGTTATTGCTGTTGTTTATTTAGGCTCCGAATTCAAAATTTATTTATTTAAAATATTAATTTCCTCATAGGTACTTATGATTTTAATTTTTCTATTGTTCTATAATAAAGCCTTTTTTTTTTCACCCTGATCATCAACATGGGTACAGAGGAAGTGAAGTAGAAAAGACAAACTTTCAAGTTCCTGTCTATCTTCATGCTTTCGAGACTTTATGAATCCACAAATAATTCTTTTTAATCACACATACTGTTAAGTATCAGATACTCAACATGAATTGGATTTTGTCAGGATAAAGAGGCTGGTTGAGGCATAATCTCTAATTCGCCAAACTTTTGAAAGCTATAAAGCAGTATTTCACAATATAATTGGATACTACTAAAAATATGTGAGCATTGGAATTTATGTAACAAAGTAGTCTGAATTTTATTGCTGTTCAGAGGAAGAGGAGACCAGCATATTTTGCAGAAGTCAGGAAAAGGACAAAATAAGATGAGCTGGGCATAGAAGAACATGTGACTTTCGATAGACAGAAAGGTTGGAGGTTGTGAAGTCTTTATAAAAGTCTGGGGCGGGAATGAATATACTGAACCTAACTGAGGGAGGCTGTGTGGTATGCAGGAGCTAGACCAACAGCTAGAATCAACTCTGTGGCTGGCCCCTGGCTCTGCTCCTTAGTCAATGGGAGAATGTTTAAGAAGACACAAACAATGTCTGGTGCTAAAAGCATTAATTTCTTCTCTTAAAGGGTGATAGAAGAAAAAAATAATCCACTCTGATTTCATGAACACATTATTTTTACCACATAAAAATATTGGAAAATTACAACATATTTATGCTATGAGTGGCAGTTTATGCTTTGAATATATTGTTTAAACTTGACTCTAAGCAGATAATTCATTCTTAATATGTAGATTGGTGATGTTAAGAATTAGTAAAATATTTTCAAAAATTAACGTATAATTAATTATATGAAAAATTTCTCACTGTCAAGTAAGTAGGCATGCCTAGGAACTCTACCAGCTAGGTCAGTGCTACCCTAACCAGATAGCAAGTCATCAGGAGTCGGCTATTCCAAGAAGTGGAATATGTAATATTGGAAATCTAGATGTTCAAATATAAGAGGTGGGACATAACTAAAATAAAGGGACAAGTGTCACTTTCAAGGCACAAAGTTCAGATGGTAAGGTAAGAGGTAATATGGAAGTTAGTTGATCTTCATTAAATTCTGTTTGGTGACAGAACAGTAAAAATCCACCCTTCCATAACAAAGTTGGTGGTTTTTCTCCTCTTAAATTGCTATTATTTTTCTTTTTCATTTCTCACACTGGCTCAAGTGCTTCTGGCCTTGGAACAGGTTGAAGTGAAAACAGGAAGACCTCATTTCTCCTGCTCTGTTTCCTGCCAGGTCAGCACTAGGAAGTGCCAAGGGCCTGGAGGTGTGGACTCAAGTCAGTTCCTGAAATCCTGAATCAATTTGTTTCATCCTCTGAGAAGGAGACATGCTGTTAATAAAATATTGTGGCCTAGACTAAGAAAGAACATTGATAGAAAATCAATTTACTCATTTTATCACATTAATAGGCCATATGAAAAAAACAGAGGGCAATCTCAGAAGATGCTGGAACAGTATTTGGAAATAAATACTCAACATCAATTCACCAATAAAAAATATTTTACTACTCTTGGAATTACAGATGTATTCAAATAGCCCATAGCTTTTGTAGGTGGAAAGAATATATAAATATTGGAAAGGAGGACAGAGAATTATTATTATATATAGAGAGAGATGATATATCTACCAGGAAAATAAATACATTACTTTGACAACTGTAAGAGATTTAATCTAAACAAATGATTATAATACCTGTATATGAAAATTAGTAGATGTTCTCTGTAATATCAATAAGAAGTTATAACGAGAATGGAAAATATTTTATTTACAATACCAAAATAAAGGAAAACAGCATAAATGAAACAAAATAAAAAATATTTTAGAAAAAAAATTGGAAGCATAATATTAGAAAATGATTTAACAGGGATATGGATTATTGTAATACTTCCTGAAAGTTGGAAAGTTTATTTTTCGGCTGTCCCAGCCTTGAGGTAGCAAGATGTTAGAGATTATAACTGTGTTACAGTTATTAGAACTCTGCCTTTCAATTTATGACTTGAGCTGAGAATTTTGGACTTTAAAGTTGTTACTTTCTATCTTTAAGTTGTCCATCACAATTAGAAACAACCAGTTCACCTCCAATCCATTGAAATGCTCATGCCCTATATACTTTTCCATGCACAGGCCTCTCAGACTCCCAAGTTTTAATGGGCCCTTTAATACATGTCACCACAGACAGCCAATGCATGCCACTAGCTGACAGCGTCCCAGCCCTTAACTGTACCAGAAACTCTTTACCGTTGTCAGCATCAACAAGGTCAGATAATACATCCTAAATTTCACCAGCTTCTCTGGTGGAAAGCTTGGTGATTGCAATCGTTTCCAGTGCTAACTTTTACAGTCGTTTATTTGTAGACATGGGAGTCTAACTTACATGTTAAGAGTCTAGAAAAACATTATTATAAGCAAAAGAATGATGTGTTTATATAGGTGGGAGTTATTAAAGGATGGTGGTAACATACATGATTTCTCTTGGTACCAGAGAAATAGGTGTAGAGATTCCAGAAATAGGAAGAGTGCCTCGAATCTATGCCCCAAGACTCTTCTGCTCCTGCTAAGACCTAGGTAGGACACATGACTAATGCTGCACTAATGCCACTGGAATTGCTGCCACTGCAACTGTTGGAAACTAGAAGTACCTGCTGCCTTTTATATGACCTGTCAACACAATATTAATTTCCAATTGCGACCTGAGGAAGGCATAAACCTTATAATTAAAATGAGCTATGGAGGCTGAGAATTGAAAATTTACCTTTTCAGTCTTTTAGGGAGGCAGGCTTACTTTTTTCAGGAGAGAGTCCCGAAGCGTAGGAAGAGATTCCATTGCTGGGCTGCAGAAACAATTCTGGAAAAACATTTCTCTCATGTATTTTTTTTCTGTTCATATTTTTGCCCATTTTTAAAAATTAGGTTGTTTTCTTGTTGTAGAGTTTTAAAAATTAGGTTGTTTTCTTGTTGTAGAGTATACTTTGGATAACAATCCTTAACAGATATGTCTTTTACAAATAATTTCTCCTAGTCTGTGGCTTTTCTTCTCATTCTCTTAACAGTGTCTCTTGCAGGGCAGAAGTTTTTAAACAAATAATAATCTAGCTTACCAATGATTTCTTTCATGGATCGTGACTTTGGTGTTGTATCTAAAATGTCATCACCAGACCCAAAGTCATCTATATTTTCTCTTATGTTATCTTCTGGGTTTCATAATTTTGCATTTTACATTTAGGTCTATGATCTATTTTTTTTTCCTTAAAATGAAAAAAATTGGTGCTGTTTACACTGGGAAAGAGTGATAGCCACTAATCATTGTCCAAGGATTACTGGGAGAAAGAGAGTAGAGTAGTTCTGTTTCCACTTTTAAATGGCAAAATTAAGACACGGAACAGAAGAAAGAGAAAGGGTGGATGCCGGATGTCTAGAAGCGGGCAGAACTGCATAGTTTCATGTATTTAGGCTCAGTTACACACATCTCATCATGGTTTAACAATGACCCATTTTGAGTTAATTTTTGTAAAGGCTGTAAGTTTTGTGTATAGGTCTATTTTTCTGTATGTAGATGATCGGTTGTTCCAGCACCATTTGTTGAAAAGACTAGTTTTTGTCTATTATATTGATTTCGCTGCTTTCTCTGAGATCCTTGAGAATATTTGGGTGGGTCTATTTCCTGGTTCTCTATTCTCTTCCATTGATTTGTCTGTCTATTCTTTCACAAATACTACACTGTTTTATTGTTAGGTCTTGAAGTTGGGTAGTGTCGGTCTTCCACCTTTGTTCTCCTTCAATATTGTATTTGCTATTCTGGTCTTTGGTGCCTTCATATAAAATATTTACGATCAATTTGTCAGTATCCACAAAGCAACTTGCTGTGATTTTGATTGGAATTGAATCTATAGATCAAGTTGCAAAGAATATCTTGATAGTATTGCATCTTTATATCCATAAACATAAAATACCTATTTATTCAGTTCTTCAGTTTCTTTCGTCGGTTTTATATTTTTCCTCATATAAGTTCTGTACATATTGTTAAATTTATACCTATGTATTTCTTGTTTTGGTGTTAATGTAGATGGCATTGTGTTTTAAATGTCAAATTTCACTTGTTTGTTGCTGATGATTGACTTGTTATCTTGCAACCTTGTCGTAATCACTTACAAGTTGCAGTAGTTTTTTGTTAATTTTTTTCTACATAGGCTATAATGTCATCTGTGAACAAAGACAGTTTCTGTATTTTAAATAAGTATGTATACCTTTTATTCTCTTTTCTTGTTATTCTGCATTAGATAGAACTTCCAGTACAGTGCTGAAGAGGAGTAGTGAGAGGAGAGATTTTTGCGTTTTTCCTGATCTTAGCAGGAATGTGTCTAATTTCTCATCATTAAGTATATTATGGTAGGGTTTCTGTAGGTGTTCTTTATCAAGCTGAAGAAGTTTTCTTCTATTCTTAGTTTGCTAAAAAATTTTATGAATGGTTGAATTTTGTCAAATGGTTTTTCTGCATTAACTGATATCATATGATTTTCTCTAGTTTGTTGATATGATGGATTACATCAATTGATTTTTGAATGTTTAATGAGACTTGGATATGTGGAACAAATCCACTTGGTTGTGATGCATAATTTGTTTTATATACTGCTGGATTTGATTTGCTAATATTTCATTGAGGATTTTTATGCCTATGCTCATGAGAGTTATTGGTCAGTAGTTTTCTCATAATGCATTTGTCCAGTTTTGGCAGTAGGATAATTTCTGGCCTCATAAAATGAGAAAATATTCTGTTTTCTATTTTCTGGAAAAGAATGTAGAGAATAGGCATAATTTCTTTCTTAAATGTTTAGTAGAATTCACTAGTAAACTCATCTGGACCAAAAGCTTTCTATTTTGGAAAGGTATTACTGATTCAATTTCTTTAATAGCTATGGGCCTATTTGGATTGTCTGTTTCTTCTTGTGTGAGCATATTGTGTCTTTCAGAGAATTGGCCCATTTCATGTAAGTTATCAAATTGGTAGGAATAGAATTTTCCATAATATCCTTTATTATCCTTCTAGTATCTATGGGATCTGTAGCGATGGCCCTTCTATCACTTCTGGTACTAATAATTTGTGCCTTCTCTCTTCTTTCTGAGCCCAACTACAGGGTTCTCAGTTATATCGATTTACTCAAGGAACCAGCTTTTTGTTTCAAGGATTTTCTCTATTGATTCCCTGTTTTCAACTTCATTGATTTCTGCTCTAATTTTTACTATTTATTTTCTGCTTTGGATTTAATTTGTTCTTCTTTTTCTAATTTCCTAGGGTGGAAGCTTAGTTGATTTTAGATATTATTGATTTTAGATCTTCTTTTCTAATATATGCATCAATGCTATAAATTTTCCTCTAAAAACTGCTTTTACTGCATCTGACAAATTTTGGTACACTGTATTTTCATTTAGTTCAAATATTTAAAATTTTTGAGATTTCTTTGACTCATGATATTTTGAAGTATGTATTTAATCTCGGATATTTGGGGAATTTTTCAGCTATTATTGATTTCTAGTTCTATTTCATTATGGCATGAGAGCATACACTGTATGATTTCTGTTAAGTTTTTTAAGATGTATTTTAAGGCCCAGAATGCGATCTATTTTGATGAATGTTCCTTGTAAGATTGAGAGGAATGTGTATTCTACTGTTGTTGGAAGAATTGTCTATAGATATCAACTATATCCAATTGATGAACAGGCTAGAGTTCAACTTTGTCCTTGATTTTCCATTATTAATGAAAACAGTATTGAAGAAATCCAACTATGAGTAGATTCATTTATTTTTTCTTGCAGTTCTAAACATTTTTGCCTCACATATTTTGATGTCTCCTTATTAGACACATATAAAGATTGGTATGGCTCCTTTGAAAATTTAACCCTTTATCATTATGTAACACCCCTCTATCTCTGATAATTTTCCTTGATTTTTCCTTTCTGCTTTCTCTGAATTTAATGTAGCTACTCCAGCTTTGTGATTAGTATTAGCACGACATATCTTTCTTATCTTCTTATCTTTTATGTTATCTGTTGATATTTAAAGTGATTATTGATATAGTTGTATTAATATCTACCACATTTGTTACTGTGTTTTTATTCACTGCCTTTGTTCTCTCCCCCCTTTCTGCTTTTGTGGTTTTAAATGAGCATTTTATTAGCGTATTAATTATGCTTTTTTAAAAATAACATTTTTGTGGTCATTTCCTGAGAATTTACAATATACACTTAGTTTATCCTTATCTACTTTCAAATAATACTATACCACATCACATGTAGTGCAGGTACTTTACAGCAATGAAATATTCTTAATTCCTCCCTCCTGTCCCTTGTATTATTGTTGTCATTCATTTCACTTATACATGAGCTATAATCATTGAATACATTGTTGCTATTTTTTTAAACAAATATACCTGTTAGTTTATAATTTTTTTAATGTTATCTTCATTTATTTTCTTTAATGCTCTTCCATTATTAAATAGATCTGAGTTTTTGACCTGCATAATTTTCTATCTTTTGAAGGACTTCTTTTTAATATTTCTTGCAATGCAGGCCTACTGGCAACAAATTCCCTCTACTTTTGTCTGAGAAAGTATTTTTTAATTTTGAAGGATAATTTTACAGGATACAGAATGCTTGGTAGGTGGGGCTTGTTTTCCCCTCTTGATACTCTAAATATTTCACTCTTTCTTCTTGCTTGCATGGTTTCTGAGATGTCGGATGTAATTCTTATCTTTGTTCCTCTATATATAAGGTATTTCCCTCTGACTTCAAGACTTTTTCTGTTTGATTTTCTATAGTTTGAATATGATAGAAGTCGATATAGGTGTTCAGTCATTTCCCTGCTTGGTGTTCGGTGTTCTCAGACCTTCCTAGATCTGTAGTTTGTTGTCTGAAATTAATTTGGGGAAATCCTCAGTAATTGTTGCTTTAAGTATTTCTTCTATTGCTTTCTCTTTTTCTCCTTCAGGTATTCGCCGTTACACATGTGTTATATGTTTTATAGTTGTCCCACAGATTTTGGATATTCTGTACTATGATTTGTCCTTTTTTGATTTACAGTTTGGGGAAGTTTTTATTGGTATATAAAGGTCAGTAATTCTTTCCCCCAGCCAAGTTCAGTCTACTACTGAGTCTATCAAAGTCATTCTTCATTTCTGTTAAAATATTCTTTTTCTTATCTCTAGCATTTTCTTTATCTGTTGGAGAATTTCTATCCCTCTGCTTACATATCCACTTTCCTTGCATATCCTACACTTTTTCTTTATTAATCAAATTCCCAGTCTTGTAATTCCAATATTATTGACATATCTGAGTATGGTTCTGATGCTTACTATGCCACTTCAAACTGTGTCCTTTGCCTTTTTGTATGTCTTGCAATTTTTGTGTTGTTGTTGAAAGCTAAATATACTGCATAAAAGGCACACTGGTAAACAGGCCTTTAGTGATGTGGTTGCAATGTGTATGGGAAGGGAGGCATTCTATAAGCCTATGATTAGGTCTGCCTTTTGGTGAAACTGGCACTGGACTGTAAACTTCACCAGTGCTTCTCAAACCCACTCCTACCCTCACCCTCTCTGGTAGGTGGGATTGTATTTGAGCACTCTCTTCCCCCAAGTCAGTTAGATTCTAATAAACCCCAGGAGGTTACAAACTCTGGTACAATAGTTTCTCTTGGGGGCATGCCTTTTTAAGAAAAATATTTCATAATAAATACTGGTTGTATTTCATAATAACTACTTTCCCTCTACCACCTGCCAGCAGCACAATGAAGGTTTTTTTCTCTAATCTTTACTATGACAACTCGGGCTCTTGAAGGTAACACTCATAAAAGTGTGGGGACTTCCCTAAGATTGAGACCCCCTGGAGGCCTTGATTCTCAGGTTTGTCCACATTGAGCCTCCCACAATTTGTCCATTACCACTTAGGTTTTCCTAGCCCTCTGCTGGATGTCACAGAAGTTTCTGCTAATGCGTTTCTGTGCTGGCAAGTTGTGATTCTCTGTATCCACCTAGCTCCAGTTTGTGGAGCAGCAGCTTGCCCTGTGACCTCAATTCTCTGATGGACCCAAGAAGAGTTGAATTTTAGTTTTTCCAGCTTTTACTTGTTATGATGAAGTGATGACTTTCAAGCTCCTTATGAACCAGAAACCAGAAGTATTTCTAATTGAAATTTTTGTAGTGACATATTTTAATTTCTTTTTCATTTACTTTTGTGTGTATGCTCTATCTTCCTTGTGGTTACCATGGGGATTATATAAACATCCTAAAGTCGTAACACTCTACTTCAAATTGATAAAATTTCAATTGCATACTAAAGCTCTACTCTCATAGAGGTCGGTTCCTTTATGTTATTGATATCACAAATTATATCTTTATATATTGTGTAGCCATTAACAGATTTATAATTACTTTTTCATTTATTTTTAAATCTTGTAAAAAACAAAAATGAGTTGTAAACTAAAATTACAAGTGTTTTTATATTTATCAATGTACTTACCTTTATCAGAAATCTTAGTATTTTTGATAGCTTTAAGTTACTTTCTAGTATCTTGTAGTGCCTGATATTAGAGAGATGGAAAATAATCCAAATTCCTAGTTTACCTGTTATGATTTCCTTAATTTCATCCTCTCATTCATGATTTTAACACCCTCCCCCCCACCAAAAAAAAAAATCTCAAGCATTTCACAAGTGTATATACACTTCCTAAAGATGTTAATGGCAATTAGGAGCAAATAAGGTTTCATATTCAAATTAGATTGGACAAGGCACAGATAAACCAGTTAAATAGAAGTTTTGTCTTTTTTTTAACTGTACTGTTTTGATATGCATTGTGAGAAGTGGATTTATAAGGCAGGATATTTGGAAGAAGTAACTCATAAAATCACTCCTTATATCCACATTGACTATTATGGCATGTAACATATTGTTTTGTTTTTAACAAAGTAGTTTGCAAAAGTACACAGCACTGTTGGCATTCACTGAAATGTAGATGACTGGCCACTGTTTCCTTGACTGCTTAATACCAGGAAGGTGGACAGGGTAGTTAATAATGGATGACTGCAGTGACATCACGGCAGGTGGAGTAACCCAGATTTCGAGATCAAGTTGCATGTATGTTAACACACGTAAAATGGAATATAAATGCATGTTATAATAAAATATGTTAAAAATCCAATTCTAATAATGATAAGAAAAATAAAGCTCAAGGAAGCATAAAAGACATTGGATCTTGGTCAAATTCTCAAGTGTTATGGAGTTTAGATATACAAATTCCAGAATTTCTACTGAATTATCTTTTATTGCATTTCTATCTCTCACTATCCAAATCTACTTGTTTTCTGAGTTGGGATAGCATAGAATACTATGTTAACCAAATCAATTGGACTACTGTGTTTCAGAAAGTAACTATCTAGAATATGGGTCAACAAACTTTTTCTGTACAGCTTTACAGACCACTCGGCCTCTTTCACAGGTACTCAATTCTGTTGGAGTGTAAAAGTAGCCAACGAAAATATATGAGTATGTGTGGTTCTATCTCAGCAACTATTTATAAACGCTGCTCTTTGAATTTCACATAATTTTACGTTATTTTTCTTTTCGTTTTATTTTAACTACTTAATGTAAAAACCATCCTTGGCTTAAAGGCCATACAAAAATAGGCACTGGTCTTGATTAAGGTGCTAACTTTTAATTTAGAGTCTAATGGTAAAGTTTTACCAAATGTGTTTGATTTCTGAGTTCAGGTAATGGTTCAGTTCGTGATGAGTATCTGTATTCTTTTTAAAGACTGCTAGGATAAATTTTCATTTGCAGAGACTCTTAGTGTTAGTGCTATAAAGACACTAAATTATATTTTTGCGATCTAGTTATTTTGACATCAGAATTATGAAGGATCCATAGAAATAGATGGCAAGCTTGTTATCTCACTTGATATGGAAGTATGTGACAGATTTTGCCCATAAAATGACCTAGCTTGATCTCTTTAAGTGGAGCTATTTGACTACATTAAAACTTTTGTTCTGTATTTATTATTTTGGTCTATTAAGGGTTCTATAGTTAATTCTGACATATTACATTTTTTCTACAAATATTACATACTTTAGAGAGACAAATATTTAGTCTCTCTAAAAATAATCATGTTCATATTTCATATCTACTATTTTTCTGTCTTCTATTTTTCCCCATCAGAATTAAAAATGTTTGTATCTATCGGTATGTATTATTTTGACAAAGAAATACTTTTATTTTTTTAACTACTTTGCCTTTCATTTTTATTGATCTTTTCTTCCATATTTGGATTGCTGTTATTCTTCTAGCTTTTTGTTTTGGTCTTGGTGTTTAAATATCAACATGCTTATTGGTATATACATTTTTTTCTGGCTTTATTGAAATATAATAGACAATTAGTTGCTTTTATTTACATTGTACAATTCAATGAGGTTTTTTTTTTTCAATTATAGTTGGCATACAATGATATACTTGTTTCAGTTGTACAGAATAGCGATCAGAGATCTACATAACTCACTAAGCTATCACCCCACTAAATCTACTATCCCTCTTCCTCCTTGTGTATTTATTACATTATTAACCATCTTCCCTCTGCTACACTCTACATCTCCATGTCTATTATACAACTATCCATTGGTACCTCTTAATCTCTTTGCCTTTTTTGTCATCCCCCCAACCTTCGTCCCATCTAGTAGCCCTCAAAAAATTCTCTGTATCTATGAGTTTATTTCTGCTTTTGTTGTTGTTTATTTTGTTCTTTAGATTCCACGTGTACGTGAAATCATGAGATATTTGTCCTGACCCATTTCATTCAGCGCAGTACCCTCCAGGTCTATCAAGACAATATCTTTTTCCATCCCCTTCCTTTTAGTCTGTGTGTGTCTTTTAATCTGAAGTGAGTCTCTTGTAGGCAGCATATGTAGGGGTCTTGTTTTCTTATTCATTCAGCCACTCTATCTTTTGGTTGGAGCACTTAATTCTTTTCCATTTGAGGTACTTGTTGACAGGAATGTAGTTATTACCATTCTTTATTCTTGTTTTTGATACAAGTTTTTTCTTCTTAAAGAAGTTCCTCCAACATTTCCTGTAATACTGGCTTAGTGTTGATAAATTCCCTTGGCTTATTTTTGTCTGGGAAGCTCTTTATCTGTCCTTCGACTCTAAATAATAACTGTGCTTGATAAAGTATTATTGGTTGTAGATCCTGGGTTTTCATCACATCAAATATTTTGTGCCAAGCCCTTCTGTCCTGCAGTTTCTTTTGAGAAATCAGCTGCCAGTCTTACAGGTGCTCCCTTGTAGGTAACTGATTTTCTCTTGCTTCTTTTAAGATTCTTTCTTTGTATTTAACCTTCGGAACTTTAATTATGTGTCTTGGTGTGAGGCTCTTGGGTTCCTATGTTTTGAGACTCTGAACTTCCTGGGCTTTTATGTCCATTTCCTTCACCAGGTGAGGGAAGTTTTCCATCATTATTTCTTCAAAAAGCTCTTAAACATCTTGTTTTCCTTCTGGTATCCCTATGACATGGGTATTTTTACATTTAATAGTGTCCCATATGCTCCTTAAATTATTATTATAGTCTTAGCTTCTTTTTTCTTGCCATTCTGATTGAGTGTCCTTGGCTTCCCTGTCCTCTATATAGGTCATTCGATCCTCTTCTATATTCACTCTGTTTATTCCATTTAACATATTTTTTATCTCAGATAATGTGTTCTTCATTTCTGACTGGCTCCCTTTTATAATTTCCATTTTTATGTTTTTTTATCACTGTTGAAGTTCTCACTGAATTCATCTACAGTTCTCATAAGTTCACTGAGCATCTTTATAACCAGTGTTTTGAACTGTGCTTTTGTTAAATTGCTTGATTCTATTATTTCTGGATCTCTGTTCTGTTCTCTCATATGGTTTCTGCTTCTTTGTCTTCTCATTTTGGCTGCCATTCTGTATCTGCTTCTATGTATTAAGCAAAACTCTCAAGTCTCCTGGTCTTATTAGTATGACTTTGGATAGTAGGTGTCCCATGGCACAGTCTTGAGAGGGGTTCAGCTGCAGGCCAAATTTAGCCCCAGCCTGTGCCCCTCCAGGGCCACCTGTTAAGATTCAGTAAGCAATCCACAAATGCTGTGCTTATAGTTGCTTCAAGAGGCCACACCAGAACCCGTGATCAGCTGCCACCAGTGTGAGTCTAGGCACTGCTCAGCAAGGGTCATCTGACTCGCTGAGGATATACTAGGATGTGGCTTGGGTAGGGCTGCAAGTTGGGGGAGGCAGAGTTTCAGGGAATCCTCTGGGTGAAGTGACCTCTATTTTCCAGTTTGATGATGTCTCAGCTGTGGCGGTGCTGAATCTGCACACTGGGAGGGGAGAGGACTCAACAGAGGAACAATGGATACTGCCGGCACTTCTGTACAGAGAGTCTCACCTCTGGCCCTCACTCCGACAGCTCAGTGTTCCCCTGTAAGTCCCAGGTGCCCCCTGCACAGCCGACCCAGCGCTGGTGCTTAGAGAGAGCAGGTCCTTCACTGCGAAAGTCCGCTCATGAACACGGTCCCTTTAAGAGGTGTCTGTAGCAGCCTGCTGCCGCTGCCGCAGTCTGTTCCACTCAGCCTCTCGGTTCTGGGAAGCCTCACTTCCTGCCCCCATCCTTTCTCCTGCCATTGCAGGGTGATTTCTTATTTCTCTCCCTAGTTGTAGGGCTTGTTCATATAGATCCCGGCAATTTTCTTTGCTTTTTTCTCCTTGTTTGTCACAACTTTGATTTGGTTGCAAGAGGGATGAACAGAGCCTCTATCATATGCCATTTTTTTTCTCTCCAGTATGTACATTTTTATGTTTTATGTCAGGTTTTTCTACAGAATGTGCTCATATTCATTTAAGCATAATTTGAGGGTTGATTTCCTTCTTGACTCGTGTTATTTGGAGGAGTACTATTAATATTCAGATATTTGTTAGCTATCATATTTTAACTTTTCCCTATTTTGGAAAAGAATGCAACCTATATTTGTTCTACTTTTGGGGGAGAAATGATTTAGTAAATATTTCATAATTTTCTCTGCATTTTTGACAAATTAATTTTCAACTATTTTCAATTTGTAAATAGATCTTTTGATAGGTATGAAGTTATTCACCTTTTTTTTCATGACTTTTATTTCCTAGGATTTTTTTTGTTAACTCTATACTCAATAAGTAGTAAGTGTTGGTGAAAAGCTTTACTATAAACATTATACTCACTTGTCTTTTTCTTTATGAATTTTCTGATGTCAACAAAGGTGTATAACATGGTTAAAATCCTTTTGGCAAATAATAACAATGATGAGGATATTGATGCTAGTTCTAGATAACACCCACTAGACAGTTATTATATGTTAGTAACAACCCCCCAAATTTTACATTTCTTAACTCATTTAATCCTCATAGCAATCCAACACACACATTAGTATATACCTTTACAGAAAAAATTATAAAGCAGCACTAAGTTTTCTACAAGGATTTGCAAGTATTTACATATTTGTTTGCACACATTTGTAAATACAAATACTTAAAAATGGTCTGGAAGAATAAATAACAAATGGATAACAATGATTACAATGGGAGGATTGGCAATGTTTTACAGGGAGAAAATGTTCATCAGTTATTTAGGCATTGAAGTATAATGTTTTTTAAAGAAAAACAAGAAAATTCATTAATGTGTTTAGAGGGTGACTTTTATAATGGAAAAGTTTCAGTGAGCAACCATGTCTGTCAGCAGTATTTGGCAAAATGATAGTCGGCAACAGAAAGATTATGACATTGTTAGAAAAAATGATAAACAAACATCTGTACTTAATGAAATGGTAGTGTGATAAAAACAAGTTATGGTACAGCATGCGTGTCTTGATTACACTAAATAAAGTCTGGAATAATATGTCGTAATAATTTGAAAGTAGTTATTTCTCTTTGGCAGGCTTTTACAAATAATCTATTACTTCTTTGTATTCTACTTTTTTTACTATAAGAAAATATTAGTTTTACAAAAAGAAAAAAACTAGAGCTGCCTTCAAAAACAAAGTTACAATTCTGCCATGAATTAAGACAGCTTATACAACACAATTTACAGTGTAATATTAGTGGAAGCACAGATCTATACACCGGAGCAAGGGAAAAGATGGCCCTAAAACTAAGCTAATATAAACTCAAATATATAACCAAGAAAAGGGAACATGGCGATGGGAAAGAAATTGTTGAGAGATAGAATCCTGGAGAAGAAGGTAGATTTAACTTAAACCTTGAGTTCACATTTTAAAATACATTTGATTAACAAGTTATACATAAAAGAAAATAGCCAAGTATGTTAGATAAAACAGTGTTAACAAAGTGTTATGGGTTAAACCACGTTGAAGCTCTAACTCCTGGTACCTGTGAATGTGATCTTACACATACACGTATAGGTGTATATTAATTTCTGGGCTCTCTATTCTGTTCCATTGATCAATGTATCTGTTTTTATGCCAGTACCATGTTGTTTTGATTACTATAGCCTTGTAGTATAGTTTGATGTCAGGTAGTGTGATACCTCCAATTTTGTTCCTTCTCAAGATTGCCATGGCTATTCAGGATCTTTTATGGTTCCATATAAATTTTAGGATTATTTGCTCTAGCTCTCTGAAAAATGCCATTAGTATTTTGACGGGAATTGCGTTGAATCTATAGATTGCTTTGCGTAGTATGGCCAGTTTAATGATGTTGATTCTTCCTACCCAAGAGCATGGTATATGCTTCCATTTATTTGTATTTTCTTCAATTTCTTTTTTTAATGATTTATAATTTTCTTAGAGCAGGTCTTTTACCTCCTTGGTTAATTTGATTCCCAGGTATTTTATACCTTTCGATTCAATTGTAAATAGGATTGTTTTCTTAATTTCTCTTTCTCAAAGTTCATCATTGGTATATAAAAATGCCACTGACTTCTGAATATTTATTTTGTAATCTGCTACTTTACTCGATCAGTTCTAAAAGTTTCTTGGTGGAATCTTTAGGTTTCTATATATATAGTATCATGTTATTGGCATGATAACATGATACTATACTAATGAGTTTTACTTCTTCCTTTCCAATTCAGATGCCTTTTATTTCTCTTTCTTGTCTTATTGCTGTGGTCAAGACTTCCAATACAATGTGGAAGAGGAGTGGTGAAAGTGGGCATTCTTGTCTTGTTCTTGATCTTAAGGAAAATGCTTTTAGCCTTTCACCATTGAATATGATGTTAGCTGTAGGTTTATCATATATGACCTTTATAATATTGAAGAATGTTCCCTCCATTCCTACTTTGCTGAGAGTTTGTATCATAAATGAATGCCGGATTTTGTCAAATGCTTTTTCTGCGTCTATCAATATGGTCATTTTTTTTAATCTTTCAATTTGTTAATGTGTTATATCATATTAATTGATTTGAGGATATTGTACCAACCTTGCATCCCAGGAATAGATCCAACTTGATCATGGTGTATGATATTTTTAATGTATTGCTGAATTCGGTTTGCTAATATTTTGTTGATTTTTGCGTCGATGTTCATAAGAAACATAGGCGTGTAGATTTTTTTTTTTTTTTTGTAATGTCTTTGTCTGGTTTTAGAATCAAGGTAATGGTGGCCTCATAAAAGGAATTTAGGAGACTTCCCTCTTCTTGAAATTTTTGGAATAGTTTGAGAAGAATAAGTGATAATTCTTTGAATGTTTTGTAAAATTTGCCTATGAAGTCATCTGGTCCAGGACTTTTGTTTTTTGAGAGGTTTTTAATTACTATTTCATTGGTGGTCATTGTTTGGTTCAGATATTCTGTTTCTTCTTGACTCAGTCTTGGGAGATTGTATGTGTCCATCTTTTCCAGATTGTCCAATTTGTCGGCATATCATTGCTTATAGTATTTTCTTATGATCCTTTGTATTTCTGTGGAGTCTATGGTTATTTCTCCTCTTTCATTTGATTTTATTTATTTAATCCTCTTTTTTCCTTGATGAGTCTGGCTAAGGGTCTGTCAATGTTGTTTATCCTTTCAAAGAACCAGCTCTTGATTTCATTATTTTTTTCTATTGTTTTTCTAGACTATTTCATTAATTTCCACTCTGATCTTTATTATTCCCTTCCTTCTGTTCACTTCGGGCTTTGTTTGCTGTTCTTTTTCTAGTTCTTTGAAGTGTAAGGTTAGATTGTTTATTTGAGCTTTTTCTTGTTTCTTAAGGTAGGCCTGTATTGCTATGATATGCTGCTTTCGCTTTGTCCCACAGATTTTGAGTCATTGTATTTTCATTTGTCTCTAGGTATCTTTTGATTTCTTCCTTGATCTCATTAATAACTCATTCATTGTTTAGTAGCATGTTATTTAGCCTCCATGTATTTGTGTATTTCCCAGTTTTTTTCTTGTAGTTGATTTCTAGTTTCATACCATTGTGATCAGAGAAGACGATAGATATGATTCCAGTCCTCTTATTTATTGAGAATTGTTTTGTGTCCTAACGTGGTCTCTCCTAGAAAATGTTTCATGTGCACTTGAGAAGAATGTATATTTTGCTGCTTTTGGGTAAAATGCTCTGAAAATATCTATTAAATCCATCTGATCTAATGTGTCTTTTAGGCCCACTGTTTCC
This sequence comes from Pteropus vampyrus, assembly GCF_000151845.1. Classification (NCBI taxonomy): domain Eukaryota; kingdom Metazoa; phylum Chordata; class Mammalia; order Chiroptera; family Pteropodidae; genus Pteropus; species Pteropus vampyrus. The sequence continues at coordinate 131,532 of NW_011889131.1, read as the reverse complement.
TTGATGATTCTTTTCCTGGAAGATCTGTCCATTGATGTCAATGGGGTGTTAAAGTCTCTTACTATGAGTGTATTACTCTTGATCTCTCCTTTTATGTCAGTCAATAATTGCTTTATGCATGTAGGTGCTCCTATGTTGGGTGCATATATGTTTATTAGGGTTATGTCCTCTTGATTTATCGATCTTCTTATCATTATGTAATGCCCTTTATTATCTCTTATTATATAGCCTTTGTTTTAAAGTCTATTTTGTCTTATATAAGTATCACTACACTGGCATTTTTTTCATTTACATTTGCGTGAAATACTTTTTTCCATCCTTTTACTTTCAGTCTGTGAGTGTCATTTGATCTGAAGTGGGTCTTTTGTAGACAGCATATGCATGGATCTTGTTTTCTATCCATTCAGTTCCCCTATGTCACTCGATTGGAGCTTTTAATTCATTTACATTTAAAGTGATTACTGATAGGTAGTCACTGCCATTTTATTTTTCTATTTGTTATTTCTTTTTTTTTTTTACCCCTTCTCTTTTTACAGAAGACTCTTTAACATTTCTTGTAATACTGGCTTGTTGTTGATGAAAGGATGAACACAATGAGAATATCAACAGAGCGATAGTAAGCATAAAAAAAGGACATAGAAACAAAAAAGAACCAGACAGAAATGAAGAATACAATAACTGAAATGAAAAATAACTGTTCACACATTCTCTCATGTGGGCACCAGGCCTGGCTGGCCCAAGGTCTGGCTGTTATCCAAGGCCTGACTGATCCAAGGCCTGACTGGCCCAAGATCTGGTCCAAGGTCTGGCTGTGATTCAGGCCCGTGGCTAGGAATAGGACCCCAGACTTAGAAAATATGTAAACAGTTCAGCTTATTGTATCACGCATGTGTGGCTGAATGCCACTTTTGTACTCTGCTATTTGAGGAGCCATGCAGTCCCCTGGAGAGCAGAACGGGAGGCAAGAAGGAGAGCGGAAGAGGAGAGCAGAAGGGGAGCATGGAAAGGGGAGCAGAAGAAGTGTGCACAAGACTGCGTGCCCCATGCCATAGAATTGCACTCCCCAACAGAAGTGCGCTCCACACAATAAAGTTAGAGCCTGCTGTTTCATCCTCATGTCTGCGTCTTGTGCATTCTTCTCAAACCACTGAAACTTCTGGATCAGGTCAGCCATACACCGACTCTGACAATTGGCGTAGTCGACATGATCGAGCTCCTGGGCCTCAGCTCTGACGCCTCAGAAGTCCCAGATCACAGCAAGACCAGCTGCTGTCTGGGACTGGCCCACAGATTCCCAAGATCAGCCCAAGTTTGTGTTAGCAGCAGTGATCTGCCTGAAACTATCTTGGAAATGCACACTCACATCTCTGGCCGCCAGCTGTGAATCCTTGACCCCAGATCAGCACAGGACATGGCATCCATCCACCAATAAAAGCTGCAGGCATTTGCAGGTTAGGTTGGGGGGTGCTGATCCCCTCAGGCAATCTCTTCCTAATGGCTCTGTGGGAGGGGTCTACACAGTCAAACTGATGTGGCTTATAGATTGCCCGGTAGGGGGGCCTGACTAAGGCGCAATGGTGGCTGCCCTTCCAGCCCTCATTCTGGCACGAGGTAATGCAGACTTTCTTAGTATGGAGCCTCTTACCCAGCACTGGTGTCCTGGATGAATGTCCGCAGGTCAGAAAGCCTGTGCATAGGTCCTTCAAAGGGGCGTCTAGGGTTTGTCTCCTGTCTCATCCAGATGGCCAGAATCCCTTCTGGTTTTTATAGTCAGAGTTATTGGAATCTTCTCTTCCCTGGGCAGGAAGCCCCCAAATAAGACCAGGACCCCCTTCTCCTTCAGGAGAGCCTCTGCAGCCTCGCTCTCCCTCCTGGTGATCCTTCACCACCCAAGGGTGCAGGTCCAGCCCAATTTACAACTTTGCCCCTCCTACCAGCTTCAGTGTGGCTCCTTTATATTATCAGAGGTAGGTGTTATGATCAGCTGGACTTCAGGTGGTCCTCTACATTGATTATTTTATAATTTGGTTGTAATTTCAATGTGGACCTGGGAGGAGACGAACAAACTCTGCTTTTACCTAGTCTGCCATCTTCCTCTTGTCTCTCTGTGTCCCTCTCTCTTTTGATGGTCTCTCTTCCGTTTCTCTTCCATCCCTGAGGTCTAACTGCTTTAAGATCTCCGTGTAAAAAGCTTTACAAAAGTTAATATAATGCAAAATTATTGACTTCCATGTGACTTTCAAAACCAGTAACATTAAAAAAAATTTTGAACCAATCCATTGTATCTTAATATTTAAACAAACAAAAAAGGATTCGAATTTGTAGAAGCAGTATGATTACATCTGCATAAAAAAGTTTAGGCACCAAAAAATTATTGAAAATTCAACAAAATTTAGTAGTTTTTCTAGGAAGTGGAATAACAAATAAGCTTTTGAGACAAGTAGTCCTTGCTCTGTATAATTCCAATCTACATCAATT
>NW_011889131.1:124669-129004 GCF_000151845.1 Pteropus vampyrus | reverse complement strand
TTTCTCTTCCATCCCTGAGGTCTAACTGCTTTAAGATCTCCGTGTAAAAAGCTTTACAAAAGTTAATATAATGCAAAATTATTGACTTCCATGTGACTTTCAAAACCAGTAACATTAAAAAAAATTTTGAACCAATCCATTGTATCTTAATATTTAAACAAACAAAAAAAAGGATTCGAATTTGTAGAAGCAGTATGATTACATCTGCATAAAAAAGTTTAGGCACCAAAAAATTATTGAAAATTCAACAAAATTTAGTAGTTTTTCTAGGAAGTGGAATAACAAATAAGCTTTTGAGACAAGTAGTCCTTGCTCTGTATAATTCCAATCTACATCAATTTCTGTTAACATGGTTTAGTTAAATAGCACAAATCCCACAATACAGGGCAAATTTCGATTACTACATAAAACATTTTACCCTAAGCATATCATGTCTTTAAAAGTTATATTGTCTAAATCAAGAATTTAAAAAATCCCTAAATATCTACATAATTAAACGAAATTCAGCGTGCTTTAAAATTACTAAATTCTGTAATTTTTCACAAGAAATTTTCTTATGAAATACTGCATCCTCAATACTATACTGCCAAGAAATACAGGATCAATTGAAATCTCAAAGATCTAACAAAATGTAAAATAATGTTTAAAGGTAATTAATTTACTCGGTGATTACTTTTTTTTTCATTTAGATGAATCAGGACAACAAACATGTTTTTAAATTACAGAAGAAAAAATGACTCTTTTTGTCACTTTATTGGATTTCTGTATCAACTAAAAGGAAATATAATTTTCAGGAAGGACATCTGTTTAGCAGATCCTACTGAAAATCTCTTTAAGTCATTTAGCCATGGTTCTGAGAAGTGGGTGACACAGGTTACAAATGCAGACAAGATACAAGCTCTATACTTAGGAACCCACCATCTGTGTTTGGTATTTTCTGTTCTTCTCCTATTCCTCTTAGGTATTTGCCATGCCCAGGAAGGGTCACTAAGTCTCCTTGCTAACAGTGGTTTGCGGTTGACTTTGCCCCATTTGTTCCATTGGATGCAGTACTGAAGAGATTGAGAAGGAATATTTTTTTCTTCTATCCTCGACTCTCCAATTTAGCTGTGGTTCCAGCACTGACTGCTTTCTCCTATGATCAAAGAGCCTCTGAGTTAGTCCTTAATCTAAGTTGCAGCTCTCATTAGGTCCTGGTAATGCATTTCTTATTTATTCAGGCCTAGGGCTAGCAAAGTCTTTCTGCTGTTGTTATTCCTTGGGTGCTTCCATACCCCTTTTTAGTTCCAGTTACCCCATTCACACTTCTGTAAATACTTAAGCGGAATGAATACTATGCAAATTTAAATGAGGAGGCTATAAAGATATTTTAATAGATTCACAAACATGCTTAAATAAGATATTTCAGTGCTGAAAAACTGGCAGCTTGCAATGTGAATTCTGTCTGCACACAGCTTCTTTAGGCATTTGCTTTTCTGACTCCTTGTCTACTGCTTGAAGACCATAGATTATCTGACAAAAGTAGTGGGTCCTTTAAATCAGAAAAGTTCCTGGCAAACAAATATTCATACCAGTCCTCTATAATATGTTCTTTTCTTCTTTTTTGGTTGTCATGGCAGACTTCTCTGCGATATCCTGAATACACTCTAGAGAAAGCTGAGCGGCCTCTCCCTTTTAAACTAGATGAGCAAAATGGTTTTTCAAGACAAGACCTATGTAGAATCAAATTTCCACCAGTGCTACAGCTTCCCTAAACACTTTACTGCCACTGGTAGAGACTATTCTTCATGCCCATAATAAAGGTTTGTCAACCATATGAGAGGAAAATCAATTACCAAACACTCTATGCCACGAAGGAGACAAATGCAGTGTCTAAATCCAAGTGCCTTATGAACAAGTCACATCTAAAAGGAAAGAAGATCAGCTCTATTCTGCGAACACAAACAAGGAAATTTTCTGCCTTCTGTGAAACTAGCAGAGACTTGAGTTTACAGGGAATTTCCCATATGGTCACAGTCAGTGCACTGTGACCCTGGGGGTAATACTCCTTTAGAAAATTAAAGGTGAAGGTTTTGTTATACAAGTGCCCTGTGGCCTAACATTAATCAAATCTTTTCTCCATATCCAACATGAGTAGGATTTCTAAACATGGAAATTAGTATAATTGGATTCTGTGCCTATTTTATTTTCTAGGACTAGAGCCTTATGACACAATAGTTACCAGTACAACAAATATGCCATCAATTTTTAAAAATCATGTTAATGACTAATTTACAGTCAAAAGAAAACTTTAATAAAAAATTCACCCAAAAGTTCCTCTGGTTCTCTTTAATAATAAAGGACACCAATTGTTAAATCTTTTTTAAATTTCTAAAATTTATTTAAATATGTATAATTAGCCTATTGGATAATAACAATGCACATTAAAGAAATTAAAAAAAAAAACCCTAATTCTAAAGGTAATACTAATCTTGACCATGATATTGACATCATTGTGGCATAAGATGTCCCTCCTTTTTGTCCCCCTTTTAACAACTAAGATTCAGCATCTATCCACAAACAATAGTGTCTCTGTAGATGTCATCGAATCTAGCAGTGTAAACCAAGGACCCAAAAGGAATCTTGCTCACCTGTGCATCTGGCAGTAAGCTGATCAATACAACTGTGGAACCACCAAGAGCTACTGAACCAAGCCCCAGCCCCTCAGTCAAGGTGAGGAAAACCTGGAGAGTGTTGACTTAGACACCCAGAGACAACAGGGGCTTTATAAAAGTCCAGAATTATACCACTCAGGAAAATTAACTCAATGAAGTAAATACACACACACACACACACACACACACACACACACACACACACACATATGGGAGCTCTGGCATTACACACTAAATTAACGTGCGTTGTGAGCAAAATGTGCAGACTTCCAAGAAATTTCTCACTTGTGGTAAAGGCACAGGCTTCCCAGCACCTTGGGGCTCTGTGGGGAATGTGCAGTCATTTGCGGGTACTTGGACATAGAAGTTTGAGAAGCACGGAGGGTCACATTGAGCTTCTTGGGATACAGACTATGTGTCTATCCTCTCTGTATCGTCATGCTGAATTCAGGGCCACCCACACACCGCGTGCCCAGGATGCTTTGGCCCGCCCTTCCATCGTCCCATGTGCCCCTCCATCTTTGTCGAGGAAGAAGCCCAAATGGCAGCCTTCACTTGCTGGAAAGAGGTCAGTTTGGGGAGACTTCAGACAGCTGTGGGTCGGAATTCTGACTCTGTCACTTCTTAGCTGTGTGATCACCTCTCTGAGACTTAGTTTTCTTAATTTTGAATGAGTATACAGGGAACACCACGAGCAGCCCAGGCAGAAAGGTGAGGGAGGTTTCGTAACAAAATGAGAAGTATATGACTGTTGTCCGGGAACAAACACAAAGTTAGTTATTAATAATTAGGAAATACTAATGACAGTGAGACAGACACACCTACAAAGGCCTTTATTACAAAGTGAATAACTAATGAAAGGTGTATACACCTACACACAAAGGGATTTCAAAATAGAAGATATAATAATTACACTTAATCTGACACACCTAAAAAATATTAAACACAACATAGTAGGTAATACTAATAACGAGTAGACACACACCCACACAAAGGTATTTGTAGCAAAATAAGAATATATAAAAACAGTTTTACACACACATTTACCCACCAAGGTATTCATAACATAATTGAAGGAAATACAATGACAATTGTATACACACAAAAGTATTCATGACAAACTAAGAAATGCTAATGACCGTTGTACACACCTTCACACACAAAGGTATAGATCACAAAATAGGTACACATCCTAATGACAGTTTTACACACAAAGACACACAAAGTTATACATAACAAAATAGGAAGAAATACTAATGACTATTACACACACATACACACATAGGTTTTCATACCAAAGTAGGAAATATTATTGACAATCGTACACACATTCACATACAAAGATACTCATAACAAAATCAGAGGATACTAATGAATATTATAGAAACACAGACACAAAGATATGCATTATAAAGTAGAAAGAAATCTAATGACCGTTGTACACCACACACACAAAGTATTTATTACAAAATGGAAGAAAGTAATAATCACAGTGGAACACACACACACATACTAAAAATTATGCATTACAAAATAGGAGGAAATACAAATGACAGTTTTACACATGCGCAAATTTATACAAACAGGGAATGCTGATGAAACTTGGACACACATTCACATGCAAAGGTTCATTACAAAAGTATACTAATGACAACTGTACACATACATACAAATGTGTATA
>NW_011889131.1:116858-123374 GCF_000151845.1 Pteropus vampyrus | reverse complement strand
GGAATGCTGATGAAACTTGGACACACATTCACATGCAAAGGTTCATTACAAAAGTATACTAATGACAACTGTACACATACATACAAATGTGTATATTACAAAAGAGCATGAAATAATGACGGTTGCACACACACAAAGTAATTCATAAGCAAATAAGAGGCAATACCAATGACAGTGCTACACACGCAGACACACAAAGGTATTCATTTCAAAATAGAAAATACTAACCACACAGTACACACACACGTGAAGGTATTCATAACAGAACAAGGGGATAGGCTAGGGACAGATATCTGTACACACACATATTCATAACAATATGTGGAAATGCTAAGGACAGTTTTACACACACGCAGACACACGAAGGTATTAATAACAGAATCAGAGAAAACCCTAATGACAATTGTACACACATACGCACAAAGGCTTTCATTAAAATATGAAATAGTCATGACCATTGTACTCACACTCCCGCAAAGGTATTCAAATGAAATAGGAATATTGATGCAGTTTTACAAACACACAGATATTCATTATAAACAGGAAGTACTAAAGACAGTTTGGCGCGCAGTCACACACAAAGGTTTCGTTACAGTTAAGGAAATGCTAATACCAATTGTACATACACACAGGTATTCATAACAAAATAGAAAGATACTTATGACAGCTCAACACACACATTTTCTCAACAGGGAGAAAATACTAATTACAACTGAACACACACACAAAGGTACTATCACAAAGTAGGAAATAGTAATGAAAATTGTACACACACACATACAAAAGTATTCATAGCAGAATAGGAGGAAGGACTAATGACAATTGTATATACACACACATAAAGATATTTATACCAAAATAGGAAATACTAATTACATACGTAAACACACAAACAAAAATAGTATTCATTACAAAATAGGAGAAAATACTAATGACAATTATATACACGCAGAGGTATTCATGTAAAATAGAAACACTAGTGAAAATTATACATAAACCTGCAAACTTATTTAAAACAAAATAGAAGGAAATACTAATGAACTTTACACATTCACATGCAAGTATTTGTAACATTTAGGAAATACTAATGAAAATTTCCACACACACACAAAGATATTCATTACGAAGTAAGAGGAAATACTGATTACTATTGTTAACACACACACAGGTTCTCAAGACAAAATAGGAATTACAAATCATGCTTTTACACACATACACACACATGAATTCATAACAAAATAGGAAGAAATAGTCATGATAAATGTACACACACCCACACACAGAAAGTTATATATTACAAAATAGGAAATAAGTGACAGTCGACAGACACAAAGGTGTTCATAACCAAATAGGAAGAAATACTAATGACAGTAGTACACACAAATATACACAGATGTGTTCATTATGAAATAGGAGGGAATACTAATGACGATTGTACAGAAACACTAACACAAGTGTTTACAATAATATAGGAAATATGAATGACAATAGTGTACACACTCACACACAGATGTACTCATTACAAAATAGAAATACTAATGACAAATGTACGCACACACGCAGTTATTCATTTCAAAATAAATACTTTTGACAAATGTATGTATATACACTCGAAGGTATTTGTTACACAGTAGAGGAAATACTAACAACAACTGTCTACACACACAAGTGTTCATAGCAAAATCGGAGAAAATAATGACAATCGTACACACATACATGCAAAGGTAATCATAACAAGATAGGAAATGCCAATACTAATTTTACACACACACAGACATTTAATGCAAAATAAGAAATACAAAGCAATTTTGCACACACACAAAAAGGTATTTATTACAATAAAGAAAATACTAGTGACAATTGTAGACACAGGTACACACACAAAGGTATTCATAACAAAATAAGAGGAAATACTAATGACAGTTGTACACACACACAAGTACTCATAAAAAATCTGGGATGAAATACTAATTATAATTGAACGCACATATAAAGTTCCTATTACAAAATAGAAGGAAATACTAATGGCCACTGTACACCCACACACAGGGTGTTCAGTACAAATAGGAAATAATACATTGTACATATACTCACACAAAGGTTTCATTAACAAAATGGAAATTACTAATGACAATTGTGCACATACACAGGGATTAATTACAAAATAGGAGGAAATACAAATGACATTTTTACACACACACAAATTTATTTATAATAAATAGTAAATACTGATGATGAACACAGATTCACACGCAAAGGTGTTCATTACAAAAATATACTAATGACAACTGTACACACGCATACAAATGTATATATTACAAAATAGGATGAAATAATAATGACAGTTGCACACCAAATAAGAGGAAATACTAAAGATAGTGGTACACACACACATACACAATTGAAGACACACACAAAGGTACTATCACAAAGTAGGAAGAAATACTAATGACAATTACATACACTCACAGGTATTCATACAAAATAGAAACACTAATGAAGGTTATACATAAAACTGAAAACTTATTTAAATCAAAATAGGAGTTATTAATGACACTTGTACACACACAAGTATTTGTAACATTTGGAAATACTAAGGACAATTTTACACACACACACACAAAGGTATTCATTACAAAATAGGCGGAAATACTAATTACTATTGTTAACACACACACATACAGGTTCTCAAGACAAAATAGGAATTACAAATGATGACTTCACACAAACACGGGAATTCATAACAAAATAGGAAGAAATAGTAATGGTAAATGCACACGCACCCACACACAGAAAGTTATATATTATGAAATAGGAAATAAATGACAGTTGACACACACACCAAGGTGTTTATATCTAAATAGGAAGAAATAATAATGACAGTTGTCCGCACACACAAAAGATTTATAACAAAATAGGAAGTACTAATGCCAATAGTACACACAGACACAGACTAAGGTGTTCATTATTTAAAAGGAGGGAATTGTACAGAAACGAAAATTGTACAAAAACACTAATACAAGATTCATTACAAAATAAGAGACACTAATGACAAATGTACACACACACACTCGAGCACATAGGTATCCATTATCGAATAGGAAATAGTAATGACAGTTGTACATACACACACAGCAGCTGCATATCAAAATAGGAGGAAATACTGATGACAGTTGAACACACAAACACAGTAAGATATTCCTAACAAAGTAGGAAAATGTGATGACACTTATACACACACACACATACTAGGATATTTGTAACAGAATAGGAAATACTGGTGACATTTACACACATTCACACGCAATAGTGTTCATTACAAAAAAGGAAATACTCTGACAAATTTACACACACAAATGTATTATTACAAATGTGAAGAAAGGCTAATGGCAGTTATACACAAACATACACTAAAGTATTCATATCAAATCAGAAATACTAATGACAATTGTAAGACACACACAAATTTACTTATAGCAAAATAGGAAGTACTGATGACAGTTTCATACACGTTCACATGCAAAAGTATTTATTACAAAAAAGAAAATACTAATGCCAATTTTACACACACACAACAATATTACAAAATAGGAGGAAATGCTAATTACAGTTGTACATACATGCACCAAAGGTATTTATTAAAAATAGGAAATACTAATTGCAATTGTACACATACATGCGAAGTACTCAGAAAAATAGAAAGAATTACTAATGGCAATTGTACACACATTCACACACAAAGGAATTTATGACAAATTGGAAGAAATATTAATGCAAATGTACAGACATTCTCACCCAAAGGTATTCATGACAAAATAGCTGGAAATACTAATGACAATTACACACACTCACACATATGTATTTATAACAAAAAAATAACTAATGAGAATTATACAAACACAGCCACAAACAGTTTTTATTACAAAATATGAAATACTAAGAACCATTACACTGACACACACAAAAGTAATTAATAGGAAGTATCAATGAGATTGTACATGTTTTCACATGCAAAGGTGTTCATTAAAAATATGAAATATGAATGACAATTGTACACACACAAACCAAGGAATTTGTTACAAAATGAGAAGAAATACTAATGACAATAGTACAAACACACACAAAGGTTTTCATTACAAAATAATGGGATATACTAATGGCAGTTGTACATATACACACCTACACAGTAAAGTCAAAAGTATTAAAAACAATATTGGAAGTAATACTAAGAATAAGTATACACACACCCACACAAAGATATTTGTAACAGAATAAGAGGAATATATAATGACAGTTGTATACACACAAATGTGTTAATTACAAAATAGGAAATATTAATTACATTTGTACACACAGGAAAATGTATTTATGACAAATATGAGGAAATATTAAAGAGAAGGGTATACACACAAAAGGTATTCATAAAAAATTGGAGGAAATACAGACAATAGTGAGCACACACACTACAGTATTCACTACAAAATAAAAAGTGATAATGACAATTATACACACATTCACACACAAAAGTATTGATAACATAATAGGAGATGCTATTGACAATTTTACCAATATAAAAAGTATAAGACAATATAAGACAATACTAATGACAATTATCCGCACACATAGATATTTATAACAAAAACAGGAAATACAATGACCATTTTACACACAGACACACAAAATTACTCATAACAAAATAGCTAGAAATATAATGTCAATTATACACACAACAAAAGGTATTCATAAAAAGTAGGAAATACTAATAACTGTAGTGTACAAACACGTAAAGGTATTCATTTTTAAATAGGAAACACTAAAGACAACTGTACAGAAACTCACAAGTATTCATAACAAAAATGTAGATACTAATGACCTTGCGCACGCACACACACATACACACACACAAGGCCTCATTTTAAATACGAAATACTGACAACAAATGTGCACACACACATAAAGGGTTTTTAGTACAAACAGGAAATACTATCAGAGTTGTACCCTCACTCACACACACACAAAGGTATTCATAACAAATCGGAAATACTAATGACACTTCTACAGATACACACACCAATTTATTTATAACAAAGTAGGCCATCCTGATGATGTACACACACTCACACACAAAGGTATTCATCACAAAAGGAAATTCTAACGACAATTGTGCACACACAGAGATTAACTACAAAATAGGAGGAAAGACTAATGGTAGTGTACAAACACACACAAAGGGATTCATAGCAAAATAGGAGGAAATACTAATGGCAGTGGTACACACACTGACACGCAAAGGTATTCGTTTCACAATAGGTAATACTAATGACAAATGTACACATACATACAAAGGTTTCCATAACCAAGAGGAAATAATAATGACGATTGTAAACACACAAAATAGGAAGAAATACTAATGATAATAGTACATGCATTCACACGCAAAGTGTTCATTATAAATAGGAAATACTAACAGCAAATGTGCACATACACACACAAAGGTATTCATAACAAAAAAGGGAAATACTAATGACAGTTGTACAGACACACACAAAGAAATGTATTCATAACAAAATAGGAGAAAATACTAATGACAATGATACACACAAGTATTCATAAAAAATAATAAATATTAATGACAATTGTACACACACTCACACGCAAAGGATTTCGAGTGCATGACACTTAGGAAGGAAGGACCATGCAGGCAGAAAGGGAATTCTGCAAGGGTGAGGAGACAGAGAGAAGCAGGGCACAGTGACAGATACAGACGATGTATCTGTCACTCTGAAGGACCATTTCTTAGAGTTACAAACAGAGGCTTGAGGAGCAGAGGAGGCCAGGCAGGTAGGAAGGACAGGTGCTGTTTATCTCTGTGCAGTCAGGAGAGACTGAGGATGCGTAAGGTCCTAAAAAGTCTAATGCTAGTTTAGGGCTTTAGAGTAGTGCTAGTTAAATGCTAAAGTGTGCCTCATTTGGGGCAGGGAAAGTGACTATGAGGAAATCACTGCGTGGCCCGGTGACCACATGGTGTGTGCTTGGTCCCAGGGGTGAATGGAAGACAGCTTTCCTCCTGCGTTGACTCCGTGGAGCGGGAATTCAGACACATGCGTGGGTGATTAAATTTGGGGTAGCGACGGCCTTCCGGACACTGTCCCCAAGGGTAGCACGTTGGGGTTTGAGTATTTCAAACTGGAGGAATCCCTAAAGGGAAGGTTCCGGAAGGACTCCCTGACCTCCTTCCCCAATGCTCACGTGAGATAGTCCCTTTCTGTGCTCAGAGAAAAGGTGCATCCTTATGAGGACAGAGGGACAGGAGGAGCCTGGGCGAACAGGCCTTGCGAAGTGTCTCCCAGTCAACTGCCCTTCTTCCTGCCTGCATCCTGCCTGCATTTCTCCACGACCTGGTATAGCAACGCTCAGGCTGGCCTGTTTCAGTGGGTCCTCAGTTCCTCGTGACGGCCTCTGCATCTTGTAAAAATTAAATCTGTGTGCTCTTCTGTTAGTCTGTCTGCCGTTGTC